>NC_091288.1:161238099-161603932 GCF_032444005.1 Ranitomeya imitator | reverse complement strand
TCTGGGATTCATGGCCAACGCTAACTGCACCGGCCAACATGAAATGAGGTCAGAAGACAGGCAGCGCTCCCAGGGCATTGCCAAGGGATAACACAAGAACGCAGACTCCGTTACAGCAAATAACAACGCTCAAGAAGATGCGCCCAGCACCAAGGCGTTATTTTTGGACACCTGTGCTGCGTCTCCTTAAAAAGTCAAGTCACGCCTAAAATATAGTTCTACTGTACAATGGGCAAAATTGTGTACGTCTTTCATTCTGCATGTACAATGAGCAAAATTTAAAGAGCAACCTTTCACTTGTGGAGCATTACTGCTGCACAAGGTGTGGCTCTTCTACATTATAACACCTGAGGGTGGGTTAAAGGTTACCTTTGAAATTGGTTCAATTAGGCTTCGGCCTACACTCTGCTCCTCTCCTCCTCCTGCTGACCCTGGGCTCTAACACCGCCAGTTTGAGCCCGGAAGTGCTAGCTGCACAGATAAAAACACCCGCCAATGTGTCAGTGGGGTTCAGCAGCGCCAGCTGTTCCCCTGCTGTGTAGCCAGCAACGTGACCTGCAAACGCCACGCAGGCACCTGAACTGAAATTAAAGGGACCCTGCCCCCCCCAGGTGTTTCTATGTTTAACAGCCACCTTGTACAGCAGTAATGCTGCATTTGTACAAGGTGGCTGACATTTTCTCCTTGCCCACGTGGAACTCAACACTTACAAAATGTGTCTCATTAGACACCATTACAATGTCCCTGAGGTGTGACTTTCCTTTTTAATGACATGCAGCACCCCCCTTGGTAGCGCTGCCCGTCTTCTGACATCATTGGTTGGCTGGCTGTGCCTGTGCGTCCGCCCTGCCCGACACAATGTTCTTCGTTGTCTCATTTAATTTGACAGCGAGGGTGTGGTTGATGGCCACGAGCAGTGCATATCTTCGACTGTCTTCACTCCCCTCCTTCCGCCTTCTTCAGACTGTGCGGCCTCATGGCCACGGCATGCGATAAGGGATCAGCTGAGGCCGCACAGTTTGAAACAGGTGTTAAGACATGAGTGAGCGGCGAACATATTTACTGCAGAAGGCCAGGAATCCCAGACCCGCAGTGTGAATTTTAGAAAACACACTGTGGGTCTGGGATTCATGGCCATCGCTAACCGCACTGGCCAACATGAAATGAGGTCACAAGACAGGCAGCGCTCACAGAGCATTGCCAAGGGATAACACAAGAACGCAGACTCCTGTACAGCAAATAACAGCGCTCAGGAAGCTGCGCCCAGCACCAAGGCGTTATTTTTGGACACCTGTGCTGCGTCTCCTTAAAAAGACCAGTCACGCCTCCAATACAGTTTTACAGTACAATGGGCAAAATTGTGTACGTCTTTCATTCAGCGTGTGCAATGAGCAACATTTAAAGAGCAACCTTTCACTTGTGTAGCATTACTGTTGCACAAGGAGTGGCTCTTCTACATTGTAACACCTGAGGGTGGGTTAAAGGTTACCTTTGAAATTGGCTCAATTAGGCTTCGGCCTACACTCTGCTCCTCTCCTCCTCCTGCTGACCCTGGGCTCTAACACCACCAGTTGGGGCCCGGAAGTACTAGCTGCACAGAGAAAAACACCAGCCAATGTGTCAGTGGGGTTCAGCAACGCAAGCTATTCCCCCGCTGTGTAGCCGGCAACGTGTCCTGCAAACGCAACGCAGACACAAAGCTGCCTCCAGTGCAGGCTTCGGCCTACACTCTGCTCCCCCTGCTTACCCTTTGCTCCAACACCGCTAGTTGTGGCTTTAGGAAGACAATCTTGAATAGGCAACGCATCCGGGTTCCAGCACCGTCAGCTGGTTCTCGGCAGTGCCTTTGTCACGGGTACTCCCTCGTGCCAAGCCTGGTTCCAGCACCGTCAGCTGGTTCCAGGTAGTGTCAAGGTCACTTAGATGCCTATACGTTGTCCCGTCGTGTTGCGGTCGAGTTAGCCAACTCCAGGGTGCCTCCAGTTTCGGAGCTTCCTATGTGGGCTGCGTGAATTGGTAGTCAAGGCTGGTTCTGTAGTGCCAGTAGGCCAAGCTCCCCCTGTAGGACTGTTGGGGTTCAGTAACTGCGGCTGCCTCACGGCCTAGCTGTTCTCTCCTCTCCTGTGGGCCTTCTGGTCCACCACCTGGTTCCAGCACCGTCAGCTGGTTCCGGGCAGAGCCTTTGGCTTAGGTGCCTCCTCCTGGGTATCCGAGCTCCGCCAACGCCAGGCGGTCCTTGGTAGTGCTTTTAAGCGCGGGCACCTACAGCTTAGTAACCGGGTTCCAGCACCGTCAGCTGGTCCTCGGTGCCATTGGCTCTTGCACACTGGGGCAACGCATCCGGGTTCCAGCACTGACAGCTGGTTCCCGGCAGTGTTTTTGTCATGGGTACACCCTCGTGCCCAGCCTGGTGCCAGCACCGTCAGCTGTTTCCGGGTACTGTCAAACTCACTGAGACGCCTATGCGTTGCCCCGTCGTGTTGCGGTCGAGTTAGCCAACTCCAGGGTGCCTCCAATTTAGGAGCTTCCTATGTGGGCTGCGTGAATTGGTAGTCAAGGCTGGTTCTGTAGTGCCAGTAGGCCAAGCTCCCCCTGTAGGACTGTTAGGGTTCGGTAACTGCGGCTGCCTCGCGGACAAGCTGTTCTCTCCTCTCCTGTGGGCCTTCTGGTCCACCACCTGGTTCCAGCACCGTCAGCTGGTTCCGGGCAGAGCCTTTGGCTTAGGTGCCTCCTCCTGGGTATCCGAGTTCCGCCAACGCCAGGCGGTCCTCGGTAGTGCTTTAAAGCGCGGGCACCTACAGCTTAGTAACCGGGTTCCAGCACCGTCAGCTGGTCCTCGGTGCCATTGGCTCTTGCACACTGGGGCAACGCATCTGGGTTCCAGCACCGTCAGCTGGTTCTCGGCAGTGTCTTTTGCTCTTGTACCTTCTGCTCCCCATCCTGGTTTCAGTAATGTCAGCTGGTTCCGGGCAGAGCCTTTGGCTTAGGTGCCTCCTTCTGGGTATCCGAGTTCCACCAACGTCAGGTGGTCCTTGGTAGTGCTTTCAGGCACGGGTACCTCCTGCTTAGTAACCGGTTTCCAGTAACGTCAGCTGGTCCTCGGTAGTTCCATTGGCTCTTGGACCTTCGGCTACCCATCCGGGTTCCAGTACCGTCAGCTGGTTCTCGGCAGTGTTTTTTGCTCTTGTACCTTCTGCTCCCCATCCTGGTTCCAGTAACGACAGCTGGTTCCGGGCAGAGCCTTTGGCTTAGGTGCCTCCTTATGGGTATCCGAGTTCCGCCAACGTCAGGCGGTCCTTGGTAGTGCTTTTTAGCACGGGTACCTCCTGCTTAGTAACCGGGTTCCAGTAACGTCAGCTGGTCCTCGGTAGTTCCATAGGCTCTTGAACCTTCGGGTAGCCATCCGAGTTCCAGTTCCATCAGCTGGTTCTTGGCATTTTCTCAGCCTTCTTGTACCTTCTGCTACATTTCCAAGTTGAAGACTCTAAAGTCGACGACCCGGAAGACCACCCCTAAGATGACGACGACACCAGAGACGACAACCAGTGAGATGACGACGACCCTGGAGATGACGACCCTGAAGACCACCCCGATGACGACGGCGGAGACGACGATGGCGGAGACGACGACCCTGGAGACGACAACCCTGGAGACGACGACATGGAAGACCGAGAAGCAGAAGAACAAGAGGCTGCAGAACAAAGAGCAGAAGAACATTAAGCATAACACTTAATATCAGAGCAAAAGATATTATCTAAATTATATGCAGAAGAAGACTAAGCAGTGTATGGGGGTGAGTCCGTTCCTCCTCGTGGTGCCCCTGGATAAAGCCTGATGCTGCAGGCCAAACTGAACGCGGACAAATGTAACTTTTGTGACTGGCAGAATGGAAGGTGTAATCTTCAAACTTTTATAGATAACAACTAAGGGAATGCCTGTCACAAATGAGAATATGATGAAGAAGTAGAATAGGATGAATAATAATAGTTGAATAAAATAAATATGAAGAATGTAATAAAAAAAATAGAATAGATAGATAGAAGATTTAGAAGAAGATGAATAAGGTGAAGAAGAAGTTGATGTCAAAGATGCTGATGATGATGAAGATGAAAGTGTGGGAATAGTAAAAAAAAAAAAAGGGGGAAGGGCGTGGAATAGTGAAACATCAATATCTGACAAAAAAAAATTACATAGTCAATATCTTTGTCAATCCGAACGTTTTAAAAAAAAAAAAATTATGCTATTCTATATGATTGGGCTACGCCTCTATGACTTTAATGTCTCCGCCACCTCTCCAAATACATCCTGCATTATTCTTAGTTGTTTTCCTTCATGTAGAATGAACCTACAAGGAAAGAAAGGGTTTATTTTAATTCCGATATTTTGGTCCCATTGACTTGCATTGGGATCGGGTATCGGTATCGGCGATATCCGATATTTTTTGAGTATCGGCCGATCCAATCCGATTCCGATACTTTCCGATATCGGAAGGTATCGCTCAACACTAGTAAGAACCTGTTCAGACAGGAGGACTTAAGAAAAGGTAGAGGAAGACCACAAAAGCGGATGCAGAGCGAAAGCACAGGAGCTAGAGCCAATAGCAGAAATGCCAGAGGCGGAGCCAAAATCAGGAGGCGGAGACAAGTGCAGAAACGCAGGAGGCGGAGCCAAGAGCTGGAGGCAGAGCCAAGTGCAGAAACGCAGGAGGTGGAGTCAAGAGCAGGAGAAGTAGAACCACAAAGAGCGGAGTCAAGTAGAACCGCAAGGAGCGGAGCCACAGAGCAAAGCCACAGAGTGAAGAGCAAGGTCAGAGCGAAGCCACAGAGTGCAGAGCAAGGTCAGAGTGCAGAGCAAAGTCACTGAGAGCAGAGCTAGAGCTAAGCCACAGAGTGCAGAGCAAGACACGGAGTGCAGAGCTGAGAGCAAAGCCACAGAGTGCAGAGCTGAGAGCAGAGCAAAGTCAGAGTGCAGAGCAAGACACAGAGTGCAGAGTCGAGCGCAAAGCCACAGAGTGCAGAGCAAGGTAACAGAATGTAGAGCAAGGAGCAAAGCAAGGTCGCAGAGAGCGGAGCAAAGCAAGACACAGAACTCACAGCAGGGAAAGGAAATCAAAACAGGGATATAAATGAACACAGGAACAGGACTAGACTAAGACAGAGTCAGGAACGAGACAAGGCACAGAGACATGGACACAAGCCAGGGTACGACACTCCTTTGGGTGGCGGACATAGGCCAGGGTACGAAGCCCCGCCGGGTGGCTACACAAGGACATAGGCCAGGGTACTAAGCCCCACTGGTGGCTACACAGGACACAGACCAGGGTACAACACCCCCCTTGGGTGGCGGAACACAAGAGTCACAGAGACAGGGCCTGGCACTTCAGCAGCTAAGAACTGACTGAGGGAGTAAGTTGCACAGGCCCCCACCAATGGGTGGGGATGTCTTAAATACAGGAAGCCTCATGGCGATTGGCTAGGGACACCTTAGCAAGGTGCACACAGTCTCTATAAGAAACAGGAGCTGCTGGTGCCGCCCCCCCCTATGTACACAGACAGAGCATGCACAGAGTAAATAGCAGACATGAGGCACACAGCATGGAGCTAGCAGCAGAGAGAAGTCACCACAAGGCCCAGAGAAGTAAGTGAGTTTGAGTGTAATGCAGTTGGGGGATGGGAGGTCATGCAGTGATGCCAGCAGGGTTGTTACACAGTACTATCCACTGAGCCACCGTGCTGCCCATAGGGAACTCATCGGTAGCACTGGGGCAGAAAGAGAAACAAACTCATAAGGTGATTACATTGCAAAGCTTTTTTTCTTCAAAATCTTTACAGCTATATTAACATATTACAGTTGACCCATTTAGAAAAGCCTGAATTTATTGCAGAAATGTGGCAAGCTCTGATCTTCAGTTACGAAACAATAATTTTTTTAAACTCATGTTTATGCAACTGAATGAAAGAAAAATCTTTAGTTGCTAAACAACCACGCTGTTAATGCTTGATGAGTTAAGTTACAGTTTTCTATATTTATGGTTACTAGGAAACTGTTCCTCTTTGTTTATACTTGTTTTAAAACATACAGAACAGTTGTAAAGCTCCTGCCCTTTTTTATGTCTTTTTCTAAAATATAGAAAAATACAAAGTTACATCCATTTTATGCACCTAATAAATTTGGACTAAAAAGTTCATGTATAACCTACAATATATACTTTTGTAATTAAAACCAGATGGTAAAACATATTAGGTTTTTTTTTTCAATCAGTATTTATTTTTTGATGGTAGATTTTTTTAATCCATTTTATTCCACTTTGATTATGAGAAAAGCCATATTGCCTGAGCTAATCTTAATAGTATTCAGAAATATTTTTTACAGCAGTCATGTGTACCATAAGAATCAAGCGACAAAAGATGCACATTGTCTTCTATTGAACAGATTTCTAGCCTCTCTCTATGGTCCGTGCAGATGTATTTGTGCAATAAGTGTCACTATCCATTTTTGGATTTGTGGCAGCTCTGGTTCCTCTATAATTTAAATGTAGCTTTTTTTTCTTTTCAGTTCAGCAGGACTGATGTATGTGCTGACTTTGGTGATAGAGTTTTTTTGGAGATCAGACGATAAATGAAGAGCTCTCTGGAGTCAACGTGTATCAACTGTTTGAGGTCCTGGTTTAGTATCCCCTGCTGAGTGGAGTTTGCATCAGAAGCTTCGAAACTAAAGGTACCTTCACACATAACGATATTGTTAACGATATCGTTGCTTTTTGTGACGTAGCAACGATATCGTTAATGAAATCGTTATGTGTGACAGCGACCAACGATCAGGCCCCTGCTGGGAGATCGTTGGTCGCTGAATAAAGTCCAGAACTTTATTTCGTCGCTGGACTCCCTGGAGACATCGCTGGATCGGCGTGTGTGACACCGATCCAGCGATGTCTTCACTGGTAACCAGGGTAAACATCGGGTAACTAAGCGCAGGGCCGCGCTTAGTAACCCGATGTTTACCCTGGTTACCATCCTAAAAGTAAAAAAAAACAAACAGTACATACTTACCTACAGCTGTCTGTCCTCCAGCGCTGTGCTCTGCTCTCCTCCTGCACTGGCTGTGAGCGTCGGTCAGCCGGAAAGCAGAGCGGTGACGTCACAGCCAGTTACCCGATGTTTACCCTGGTTACCGGTATCGTTGGTCGCTGGAGAGCTGTCTGTGTGACAGCTCTCCAGCGACCAAACAGCGACGCTGCAGCGATCCGGATCGTTGTCGGTATCGCTGCAGCGTCGCTTAATGTGAAGGGGCCTTAAGTGTTGTGTTAATCCCTTGTCTGTCTCTTGTTTGTTACCACTCCCTGTGTTGTACCATCTGCAGTGGTGAGACTAGTGCCCTTGCTGGCCAGTGCACTAGCCATGGCAGTGTGAGGTGACAGCGGCGGGGGAAAGGACCTGCTAATGGCATTAAGGTAGTGCAGGGACAGGCTCAGGTTGAAGCTGAGGAGGTATCTCATCCATCATTCCCTCTTGGTAGGGCCTTCCTCTTCTCGTTTCCATCTCCATTGTTGGTGTTCGTTTTGTCGTCCATTGTACTTGACTGAGCTAGTTTTGTGACAGTAAGTAGATGGAGGTAAGCTATTTCCATCACCATTTGAAATGCTGTGATTTTTTTTAACTATAAATATGTTACCTTTCATTGAAATCCTGACTGCCATGGAGTATCAGCTTAATACAGCTCTGGCAAAAATTGAGATCACTGCAAAATGTTCAGTTTGTCTGATTTTTCTCTTTATGGGTATATTTTTGAGTTAAATGTAAATTGTTCTTTTATTCCATAAACTTCTGACAATGTCTCCAAATTTCCAAGCAATAAAATTTTGTATTTTTTTCTGACAATGAAAAATGGTCAAAATTAACAAAAAAAACTGCTTTCAGACCTTAAATAATGCAAAAAAAAAAACAAGTTCATAATCACTTAGAAACAACAATACTATTGTTTTATCTCAGGAAGAGTTCAGAAATCAATATTTAGTGGAATAATCATGATTTTTAATCACAGCTTTTATGCGTCTTGGCATGCTTTCCACCAGTCTTTCACACTGCTTCTGGCGCAAAAGCAAAAGGAGGCTACTTTGAAGAACCTAGAATATAAGACATAATTTCAGTTGTTTCACACTTTTTTGTTAAGTATATAATTCCACATGTGTTACTTCATAGTTTTGATGCCTTCAGTGTGAATGTACAATTTTCATAGTCATGAAAATACAGAAAAATCTTTAAATCAGAAGGTGTGTGCAAACTTTTGGTCTGTACTGTATATTAATGCCTCACAATTTTATATGTGTGTTTTTTGCACTTTTTTTCAGTGTGCAGATGGGCCCATTTTGTCTTGTAAACTGTGGTGCCTGTTCATATGGGATGCATTTTGATAGTGCTGGGCAACCCGCCTGATCTAATAGAAGGGTGTAACTAATAGGCTATTAACCTGGATGCTGTGCCTTGCCATAGTGTGAACAGCGCCACATACAAGTCTTTATTGTGCATTAATATACCAAGCAACCGCCCCCTTCATAAATTGGTAGGCTGTGAGCGGTTGCCTCATCAGTAGTCTTGCACCTGGGTTACTGCCATCTTATCTGTATTGGTCCACTGCATCCTGTTAGTGCATTTATTTGGAGGCCTAGGCAGGTAAGGGTCTCTGCTTTTTTGCTTTATTTTTTTAAGCTGCATTAAAGAACCACTCTGATATTTCTTTTATTTCACCAATGGAGTGGTGTCATTAATCTAAGTTCCTGCTCCTGGAATTACACATAACAGACACCATCTTCAGCTTTCCCAGCGGTTGCTCCTTTCCCGTGGCGCCGTGACTGTAATTTCTGACTATAAGACAGAGGAAGTGGTCACAAGTTCCGGGGGTAAGACTATGAGCGCCTTGTTCTGGCACTCATAGACTTACATTGAGTTGTGAACTCCAGTTCACCCAGCAAACAGTGGAGTGATCCGGCAGGTCACAAGTAGAGAAGAAGGAACCTCTGGATGTTCGATTTTGGCGGGTTCCATGAACAGTTAAAAAAAGGTTCAGTTCAGGTACCAGAACAGTACCCGAGCCCGAACCCGAACACGGACCCCGTTGACTTGAAAGGGGGTGGTAGAACATCCAGTGTTTTCCACACTGTCATGTTCATAACAGTGTGAAAAATACTGCTTTTGATTATTGTTAAAATCATTACCATTGATCAGAGAGCCGTGGTTTTGACAGAATGAGCCCACAGCTGTGATTGAAAGTAAAAAATTTAACTGTGGACAGTGGCATCAGCTGATGGAACTAATACTCCCATCAGCCAATGCCTGCTGATGCTAGCAAAAGCTGGAGCAGAAGGTCGCTGATGGGAGTATTCAGGTGCCCCCTGTACTCTAAATAAATAATTTAAAAAAAACGACGTGGGTTTTGATGTAGTTTTGATAACCAGTCAGGCAAAACTGACAGCTGCAGGCTGCAAACCTCAGCTGTCATCTTTAGTAAGGTTGGTTATAAAGAATAGAAGGGTCCCCAAGATGTCTTTTTAATTAGTTAAATAAATCATTTTAAAAAATGGTGTGGGGTACTGACCACTTTTGACAACCAGCCAAGCTAGAGCAGATAGCTCAGTGAAGGTTTTCTCAGGCTGGTAAGGAGACATGAATGTTGCCCCGCCCTGCTATAAAACAGCAGTCTACAGACCCCCTGAAAAGGTGCATCTATTAGATGTGCCAATTCTGATGCTTTGCCTGGCTCTTCCCACTTGCCCTGTGGTGATGGCAAGTGTGGTTCATATTTGAGGTGTTGATGTCACCATTGCATTGTCCGATGATGTCAAGCTCACAGTTTAGTAATTACATTTTTTATTCCAGCCACACTCAGATCTCACAAACATCAGTTTCATACAGTATTATTGGTAGAAAAATGTAAGGAAAGTAACACAGGTAGTTGACTGAAAGTAAGTGCAGGCCTGCCTCTCTGTGAGCTCAGGCAACCCACCAGATGGAGAGTCAACATGGAGTCGCTACATTTAAAAAAAATATATTGTCACACACAACTAAAGTGGCATCAATTTTCACAGAGTAGAAACAGTATAATAGGCATTTGACACTCCTTCCACCACATAGTCCATAAATTAGTAAAGAACCAGCGCTCCATCCGGGTGTAGTATTCCAAAAACGAACTTTATTGAGCAATGTTACGAACTTTATTGAGCCCCAATGAGTGAGTGCTGTCAGTCTTTCTCTTTTTTCTGACTCCTTCCACCACAGTCAACGCAACAGAGGGAGACTCAACTTGGAGGCTCCCCATTTCCAATAATTGCCACACACCACTAAAGTGGCATCAATTTCCACAAAGTAGAAATGTTACAATAGGCCAATGACACAAGTTCCACCACAGGCAACCCACCATATGGAGACCCAAATTGAAGTCTCCGTATTTCAAAATATTGTTTCTAACATCAGTAGTAATAGCAACAACAGGCACAGAAGACACCACAAAGGTAGCACATACTGCAATAATGCATGGTCAATGCATGATACTAAAAACTACACCATCGCCTAGTCTTTCAAGTCTGTGACCAGGGTGCAAAACTCATTTGAAATTCACGACTTGTTCATTTTGTTGAAAGTTAGAAGGTCTGCTCTTTCGGGGGGCAATCAGATGCACTTATCCATCTGAACCCCACCAGCAGCCCTGTGAGAATGCTTGCTGTCGGGCATGACTAAATCTTGAAGGCATAACAGGTGAGCTCTGGCCACTCTTCCACTTTTGATGAACAAAATGCAAAATAGTCCAAACCCCCTGATGGCATTGATAGTGAGCTCCATATACTCCCTACATTTTCCTTTACAGTTGTTCACGACGTGTCAGACTTGTACTCTGTTCTGCTGGTGCATGGGCTGGTCTAAAAAAAGTGTGAAATGACTGCCACACAAAAGGTTGATACATAAAATGAGAATAATGGGGATAGGGGAAAATATGTGTAAGTGGGTTAAGAGCTGGCTCAGGGATAGGAAACAAAGGATGGTTATTAATGGAGCATATTCAGACTGGGTCGTGATTAGCAGTGGGGTACCACAGGGGTCAGCATTGGGCCCTCTTCTTTTTTTAACATATTTATTAATGACCTTGCAGGGGCATTCAGAGCAGAATTTCAATATTTGCAGATGACACTAAACTCTGCAGGGTAATCAATACAGAGGAGGACAATTTTATATTACATTATGATTTATGTAAACTAGAAGCTTGGGCTGATAAATGCCAAATGAGCTTTATTGGGGATAAATGTAAGGTCATGCACTTGGGTAGAAGTAATAAGATGTATAACTATGTGCTTAATTCTAAAATTCTGGGCAAAACCATCAATGAAAAAGACCTGGGTGTATGGGTGGATGACAAACTCATATTTAGTGGCCAGTGTCAGGCAGCTGCTACAAAGGCAAATAAAATAATGGGATGCATTAAAAGAGGCATAGATGCACATGAGGAGAACATAATTTTACCTCTATACAAGTCACTAGTTCGACCACTCTTAGAATACTGTGCACAGTTCTGGTCTCCGGTGTATAAGAAAGACATAGCTGAACTGGAGCGGGTGCAGAGAAGAGCGACCAAGGTTATTAGAGGACTGGGGGGTCTGCAATACCAAGATAGGTTATTACACTTGGGGCTATTTAGTTTGGAAAAACGAAGACTAAGGGGTGATCTTATTTTAATGTATAAATATATGAGGGGACAGTACAAAGACCTTTCTGATGATCTTTTTAATCATAGACCTGAGACAGGGACAAGGGGGCATCCTCTACGTCTGGAGAAAAGAAGCTTTAGGCATAATTACAGACGCGGGTTCTTTACTGTTAGAGCAGTGAGACTATGGAACTCTCTGCCGTATGATGTTGTAATGAGTGATTCATTACTTAAATTGAAGAGGGGATTGGATACCTTTCTGGAAAAGTATAATGTTACAGGGTATATACACTAGATTCCTTGATAGGGTGTTGATCCAGGGAACTAGTCTGATTGCTGTATGTGGAGTCAGGAAGGAATTTTTTTCCCCAAAGTGGAGCTTACTATTTGCCAAATAGGTTTTTTTTGCCTTCCTCTGGATCAACATGTTAGAGCATGTTAGGTTAGGCTATGGGTTGAACTAGATGGACTTAAAGTCTTCCTTCAACCTTAATAACTATGTTACTATGTTACTATGACAAAAATTACTAATGTCACTTACACTGCTGCTGCCGCTGCTAATGTTTTTGCAATGACGCCTTGAGGTTCCCGGGGTTGGATGTCTACAACTGGGATGCACACTGTTTACCTCACTGCTGTCTTGGGGAAAGCCACTCTTAAGATTGTCAACAAGTGTGTTTCAATATTCCAGCATGTGCGCATCCCCTTTGGGGAGAAGCATCTGGCTACATTTACTCTTGTATCATGGATCTAACAGACTGGCATCTCAGCATTCAGTGCTATTTCTAACCCTAAGAATAAGGTCATCATGTGGAAGATACAGCAAGAAGGCACGCATGCGTTGGGTGCTTCCATGAGGTCCAAGTTCATGGTGTGTTGCTGGTGGGGTAATACTCAAAGTTGCTTCTTCTGTCTCCCTCCAATCATCATTATCCTCTTCATTTCCTGACTGAATCGCATCAATCACATCGGCTCCTACACCTTCACTGTTTGTTTGGTACCATGAGCCCCCTTGATTGCAGTAAGCCACCCTTCCATGGCACCCACCTGTGAAACAACAGTCCAGAAATTTGAGATCTTGTTATCCCTTCCATATCCTCCTCCACTTCCTCTTTTTCCTCTTGGACCATCACCTAATCATGCAAACTATTTAAAGTGTGCTGCAGCATGTAGGTGACTGGAATAGTGATGCTGATGATGGCATCACCATTACTAACCATCTTAGTAGTCATTTCAAAACTGTGTAGAAGAGTGCACAGGAACTTTTTCTGTTCCCAATCTGCAAACATGATTTGTGCCACGTCCGTACGGCGCTGTTCCAGTCTATGCAAAAGGACATACTCACCCTGTGCCAGTCAGTGAGTTGTAACCACACTGGCCACGTTTGCTCCTCCAGCTTTCAGTGGTGAAATGCACCCTAGCAGACATAGATTTAGTCAAGGAACTGGTGATGTTGTCTGCGACATGCTGGTGTAGCACAGGCACAACTTTCTTAGAGAAGTAATGGCTACTGGGCTATGGTACTGTGAAACTACAATGGCCTTCTGAAACCATGTCTATCCACCAAGCTGAAAGGCAGCATATCCGTGGCCAAAAGATTGGAGATGGGGAAGTTCAAGCTCTTAGCTTTGGCATGTGTAGGAGGAAACATTCTTTTACGTGACCAAAACTACAAGACCCAGGTCTGGCTGCTGTGCTCAGGAAGGGTGGCATACAGAGGACAGTACAAATTGTTGGAATGTGAGTGATGTACATAAATATATATACGGCACTCTTGTGGTTGGAGTGGATGGCGCTCAAGTAGGGTTTCCAACCCGTATGTACTAACAAATTAAAAAACTTGAGACTCAAATGCAGATGTGGTGAATAGGGTTGAGCGATACAGATTGGCACTTTTCAAAAGTCGCCGACTTTTAGCAAAGTCGGGTTTCGTGAAACCCGACCCGATCCCACTCTGGGATCGGGTCGGCGGTCGGCGATCTCTACTTAAAAGTCGGGTTTTGTTTTATATATATATATATATATATATATATATATATATATATATATATATATATATGTCATTCAGACACATATATATATATATTTATATTAACTTCAGCGCGATATAGCAGAAAAGCCGGTAATTCAATTACCAGCTTTTCATTTCTCCTGCCAAAACCCGACATGATTTAAAACCTGGTTTACATACAGTAAACCATGTCATATCCCCCTTTTTTGCATATTCCACACTACTAATGTTAGTAGTGTGTATGTGCAAAATTTCAGCGCTCTAGCGCTGCGCAATTTTCTCTGCCAGAGTAGTAAAGCCAGTGACTGAGGGCAAATATTAATAGCCTGGAGAGGGTCCACGGTTATTGACCCCCCCCTGGCTAAAAACACCTGCCCCCAGCCACCCCAGAAAAAGCACATCTGTAAGATGCGCCTATTCTGGCACTTGGCCACTCTCTTCCCATTCCCATGTAGAGGTGGGATATGGGGTAATGAAGGGTTAATGCCACCTTGCTATTGTAAGGTGACATTAAGCCAGGTTAATAATGGAGAGGCGTCAATTATGACACCTATCCATTATTAATCCAATTGTATGAAAGAGTTAAAAAAAACACACACAATATTAAAAAGTATTTTAATGAAATAAACACACCGTTTGTTGTAATATTTTATTGTACGCTCAATCCACTCGCTGAAGACCCTCGCTCTGTACTAAATAAAAAATAATAAACCAACAATATACATACCTTCTGTAAATCTGTAACATTCCATGTTGTAAATCCATCTGAAGGGGTTAAAATATTTTGCAGCCAGGAGCTCTGCTAATGCAGCGCTGCTCGTGGCTGTAAACCCCAGCGAATGAAGGTAATATAGGTCAGTTGTGGAATTGCACTTTTTGGGCAATTTCACCGCACTTTGAATTTTTTTCAGCTTTCAAGTATACTATATGGCAAAAGCAATACTTTTGTACAACTCGTCCCGTAAAAACAAGCCTTCACATGGCCATAATGACAGAAAAATAAAAAAGTTATGGCTCTGGGAAGAAGTGGAGCAAAAAAAACGAAACACAAAAACGGAAAAACCCAAGGTGTTGAAGGAGTTAAGGACAGGCCATCACTATTGCTATCTGAGAAACGCTATAAATCATATGCCTATTAGCGTCTAAGTGCTAAGCAAAGCTTTGCTTACAGCTTCTTTAATTCTAAAAACAATTGGCTCAGTCACAGAAACAGATTGGGAATAATTCACACATTCAAAACTGACAAACTAATCCAGATTTCCATTCAGCAAACTACACACATATAGAACACATTGATTTTGTCTTAAACTCTCTCCTTTACCATAATGGGTCAAATTTGAGCTATCCATTACCTTTGTATTGCACTATGCATTGGTTTACACCTTCAACAACTGCTTGTGTACCTCTTTCCCCTACGGTTTTGATTCTTTTGCTGTAAAGCACATTATCCTTTACATATTTGCTGGCTATTAAAAAGATGTTGCATAGACAGTGTATGACCCACACAAGATCAGCAAGCCCGATACTTATATCAAAGACCTGTAAGTTCCAGCTAATTTAAATTCTATTTTCTCTAAGCAGAATATGCTTTAGGCAAATGAGCCAGTGTTCAGATATTCAGCATATTTATACAAAATAACATGTTAATTTCCTGCGAAAGAAACATTTTCTATCTCAAGCAAAAACATTTTTCCAACAATCGTGATTATTAAGCTGCTGTAAAGTTTTAAAAAACCCTCTAAACATCAGTGTGGAGTGTTATTATTTATGGCTAAGTGAGCAAAAAAACAAGCTATATTCTGTCTGCAAGCAAAGCTTTTATTAAAATGTTGAATCAAATTAAATATTGATATTAGATAATCATTTGTTTGTTAAATGTTGAGAGAAGTCTTCTTAAGAAACAACTTTCAGCTTGCCCAACTTTATTTAAAAAAAAAAGACAATTCCAGACCTACAATGTGTTGGCAAAAGTATGCGCACCCTTTAAATTATTGCATTCAGGTTTCAGCCATACCCATTGCAAAGAAATACATAAAATAAATCGCACAACAACATAATCTAGACAAGCATTTATAGTATGGGTCCTACTTAGAGGTCTATAACTTAATGCTTCATGACATATGACTTACATGTACGTCATATCTGGTGGCCCTGCTTTTGACGTGGGCTCGCTGGTTGAGCCTGAATCTTTCCCAGCAAATGATGGCAGATTTAATCAACTTTTAAATCTCATTATTGGTGGCATTTAGCATGCACCAGCAGGGGGTGCATCATTCCACGCTCCAAAGGGAGCACCCATGATGTGATCGCGGTGGGTTGTCATGACAGCTGGAGGTCTGTTAATGACCAACGTGTGTGTCATTATGATCCTTCTATGTGTTTAGGTGGCGATCATATGAGATTGTGATGTTCTCTATACATAGCAGTGCTGATTGAATGCTATGTATAGCATAAGGGATCAGATGATTGCACCTTCAAGACCCCCAAGAGGACCAAGGCTATGTGCACACACTGTGGATTCGCCTGCAGATCCGCAGCGGATTGGACACTGCAGATGCGCAGCAGTTTTCCATCCGGTTTACAGTACCATGTAAACCTATAGAAAACAAAATCCGCAGTGCACATGCTGTACTTCGCAGAAATGCTGCGGTTTATTTTCCACAGCATGTCAATTCTTTGTGTGGATTCCGCAGCGGTTTACACTTGCTCCTCAATAGGAATCCGAAGGTGTTAAAACTCCGGTGAAATCTGCACAAAAAATGCTGGAAATCCACGGTAAATCCGCAGGTAATTTTTCAAAAACTGAGCGGAAAATCCACACAGAAATCCACAACGTGTGCACATAGCCCAATAAATACAAAAACCTTGCAGAAGCAAAAAAGTTCAAATCACCTCCTGTTTTTTCTCCATTCAAAATATAAAGTAAAGGAAATTAATCATAAATGACAAAAAAAGAAAAAAACTAAAATGCAAAAATTATGTTTTTTTGGCAGCCGTAAAATTGCAATAAAATGCATAAGAGGCAATCAAAGCATTCTACCACAAAATGGTATCAGTAAAACATCCACTCAGGGTGAAAAAATTAAGCCCTCACACAGCCCTATTTCCTAAAATATTAAAACGTTGCAGATCTATGAAAATGGCGACAAGAGCAATTTTTATTTTTTTTTTACAAATTTCCAATTTTTTTTACCACTTAGACAACAAAAAAGAACTTACCTGTTTGGTGTCCACATTTTCATACTGACCCTGAGAATCATACTGTCAGGTCAGTTTTAATTTCTAGTGAACATGGAAAATAAAAAAAACCAAAAAACAATTGTTGAATTGCAGTTTTTTTGCAATTTTAACGCACTTGCAATTTATTTTCCATTCTCCAGTTCGTTATATGGAAAAAGGAATGGTATCAGTCAAATGTATGAGGCTACTTTCACACTTGCGTTTTTAGCAATATGTTGTTTTGGGAAAAAATGGATCCTGCAAATGTGCCCGCAGGATGCGTTTTTTTCCCATAGACTTATATTAGCGACGGATGGCCACATGTCACGTCCGTCGTGCAACGGAACCGTCGTGTTTTGGCAGACCGTCGGCACGAAAAAACGTTCAAGTGGAAATTTTTTTTTGTCCGTCGCATCCGCCATTTTCTACCCGCCCCCTCATCCCCAGTTTTTCAATGCATCCACTGCCCACATCATGCATAATTGTGTGTCTGTGTCTGTGTGTCACATCTGTGTGGCATCTGTGTGCTATCTGTGTGTACCATCCGTATGTGATCTGTGTGGATACGTACCAGAGCCAAAGGTTTGTATCTGAAAATGAAGGGTTAATGCGGTAAATAAATGGTTAGAGATGTCAAACGTGTGATCCATTAGTGATTATGTATTTAAAGCGTGTCAAAAACATTTGTCTCAATGACATCTCCGCTTTGGCTTGTGTGTTAGTAGTCCTTTGGCGTAATAAGTATGTCAAGGTCTAGACACCTGGCAAGTAAAGAGAGAATTGGTTTCAATGTTAACCCTATAACTTTAAAAACGCACACGGACGGCATCCGTGTGTAGTACGTGTTTACACTGACCCATTGACTTGTATGGGTCAGTGTGATCCGTGCAGCTGCACAAAAACGGACATGTAAACGTGTGGTGCACACACACACATGGTCCATGAGAAAACACAGATATGTGCACAGACCCATTCGTCTGAATGGGTCTACATGTGTCAGTGTCTCCGGTACGTGTGAAAACTGTCACCACACACACTGGAGACACGGACGTGTGAAAGAGGCCTTATACTCAGTATATTTGGCAGTGTGGCCTCCTTCTTGTGTTGTGCTCCTTATCTATTAAGCTATTGATGGGCAGGTGTCAAACACAGTCACTCCAGGTCCTTTTCTGCCCCCATCTAATTTGAAGTTTGCTCTCACATAACGAGTTAAGACATTAAAGATGGGAACATCATGACTGGGTAAACCTTGCCACGATGGGATGACTTTTAATCTTTATTTTATATTTAAAAAAGTCAACTCGCGCACTATGTTTTTTGCATGTGTCATAGTTTTTTACTTACTGCAATGTTATAACGCATTGCCTTTATTTTAGGTTTTATTTGTCTGTTAATGGCCATGGTTTATATGTACATATTACATATGGTGGTGTGGCCACCTCCTTGAGATGTGTACAGTTGCTTCTCAGCTTGCTATGGACAGTTGTCAAGTCAGGCTGAGATCATGCTCTGCCCTGTCTATTTTGAGGTCTAAGACACAAGTCACGTCAGTGATGAGACATAACTTGTTTTTTGGGTGACTCCATACATTGTAACACTGTGGTTTGTGCATTGACCGCTCACGTGACCGTGACGTCATCGAAGGTCCTTCACTCACTGCATTCTTAGGAACGGAGGTAGACGCTCGCAGCGGTGACAGCCAGGGTTCTTCAGAGGGGTGAGTATATACATATTTTTTATTTTTATTCTTTATTTTTTACATGAATATGGATCCCAGGGCCTGAAGGAGAGTCTCCTCTCCTCCAGACCCTTGGAACCATACGCATCGCACACGCCGATTCCAATTTCTGATATCGCAAAAATATCGGAACTCGGTATCGGAATTCAGACACAGCAAATATTGGCTGATACCCGATATTTGCAGTATCGGAATGCTCAACACTAGTTGTGTGTCATTGGCCATACCACTTAACTCTGAACACATTTCTTTTCAGTGTTTCATTTCGTCTACTGTATTGTCATTCCCTTGTTTTCTGCATTTTTGTAATTTTTGGTTTAATAAAATTATTAATTTAACCCAGATGATTTCTGGAAGACCTTTGTTGTTCTGGTGCCTACATTTTACAGCTTAGGGCTTCTTATGTTCATACACTTTACTGCTATACACAAATGTCAGAAACATCAGGGAACGTGGGCTACATGGGGCCCGCTTGCAACATTTTGGGTAATAAATCAGTGAATAAGGTAATGTCTGTTTTCTTTATTTCTGTTTTTTATATCTTTCAAGGATACTTTTCCTGACTACTTTGGATTCGCTGGATTACTTTGGATTTGCATGGAATTTTTTTAAAATAAATTGAATAAATATATTTTTCAATAAATGATCTATTCAAATAAAGTGTTTTTTTTCTATGTGAGTTTTTTTTTTTTACCGGGTTAGTAATGGGTGTGTCTGGTCGACATCTCTCCATTACTAACCCATGGGGTTTATGACATTTGTGATTTTTGACAAAACAAAGCTGTCATCAATCCCATCTACCACCATGATTGCAACCACACCAGGGCAATCAGGAAGGGTTGGGCAAAGACCCAAAATTGGAGCATATCATGTGAAGTGCAATTCTGGGGCGGCTGTCGGCTTGTATTTTAAGTCTGGTAAGTTCCTAATAACCATGTACCTTACAAGCCTGATAATATAAGCCAGCAGCCTGCTTTACCTTAGTTGGTTATCAAAAATAGGGGGCAAACCATTTTTTTAATTATTTATTTATTAAAGCTAGGCTAAAAACATGTGCATATACTCACTTAAATGGATGTGCTTCTTTTTAAACTGCAGATACAAGACCCAATGACACCATGCGGCCGGCCAATCACAGTAATGCCAGTAGTCAACATGGCAGGGTCTGGGCCAGCATTTAGAGCATTAAAGTTAAGTTGAAATTAAGAGGTGGGTGAGGGACCAGTGTAGACATGTTGTCCTGGGAGCCCTGATACATCATGCAACAGCTCAAACTGATTTTCTGCTCAGCCACACTCAGGTGGCACAAATATCAGCCTAACAAACTACTGTTATTAGCATTCAGACATGGTCCATGCATAAAACAGGGTCTGTGCAAGCATTTACAGCTCTAAGATTAAGAGGTGGGTGAGGGGCTGGTGTAGACCTGCTGTGCTGGGAGCAGTATCACATTCAGGCAATACACATGAAGGAGGCCCAACTTGGAGTCAAAACATTTCCAAAAATTAGGGTCAGACAACAGGAAAGTGGCATGAAATGAAGCACAGAAGAAATGTTGTAATGGTGCAGCAGTCAGGCATGGGCCATACATGAGACAGGGGCTGGGTCATCACTTACTGCTTTGAAATTAAGTTGAAATTAAGAGATGGTTGACGCACTGGTGTAGGCCTGTGGTGCTGGTAGCCCTGATACCTCATGCAACAGCTCAAACTGCTTTTCAGCTCAGCCACATTCAGGTGGCACAAATATGAGCTTCATAGATTAATATTGTTAGCAGTCAAGCTTGGGCCATGGATGAGACAGGGTCTGGGCTAGCATTTACAGCCAAAATACCTTCCTCAGAATTTGATCTGGCTAATTAAAAGCTGTGCCAGTGATGTTGGAAGCTTAGAGCCGCCAGGTACCAATGACATGGACTCTGGACCAGAGTCCCATAAATCAATCCTCTCATCTCTACTAGCTAGATACATGTCCATAATGTCTGCATCTGAACATGGCACTGTATTGGAGTGATGTGTATCTCATATAAAATGAGACTTGTAAAACAAATGTACAAAAATAATTGATTGTGACATGCAAACTTTGTGAGGGAGACATTCACAATTAAATGTCTGAATTACAGAGAATTTTCTTTTGGATTTTTATAAAATATTTAATTTCCCATTCGCAGAAAAGGATTGCATAGGATTCGTAAAACCTTACCACAATCATTTGTGACAAGCAAGAACACCCTCACTGATTTACAGTGAATTCAGATTTTTTTTCTGCAAAAAATATTGTGTTGCCTTGATCCTGCTTTCTAGTGCATTAAAATGTGTAATTGAAATGCAGCATGAGAAATAGCAAGCTACACTATATCTCTAATCAAACACACTGAAACTGGAACTGCTGCATGCACATATCTCTTTTTCCCTCTGTATTGCTGAACTGTGAACACTTATGTCTAGGGTTGAGCGACCTTTACTTTTATAGGATCGGGTTGGGTTTCACGAAACCCGACTTTTTCAAAAGTCGGGTCGAGTGAAATCGGCCGATCCTATAAAAAAGTCGGGGTCGGGGTCGGCCGAAACCCGAAACCTAATGCAGTGCATTGGGTTTCCATGGTTCCCAGGGTCTGAAGGAGAGGAAACTCTCCTTCAGGCCCTGCGATCCATATTTTAGTGTAAAATAAAGAATTAAAATGAAAAATATCGCAATACTTACCCTCTGACGTGCCCTGGTACTAACCGGGAACCTTCCTTCTTCGAATCAGCGCTTCCAGGACCTTGCGGTGACGTCGCGGTGACGTCGCGGCTTGTGATTGGTCGCGCGACCGCCCATGTGACCACTCGCGCGACCAATCAGAAGCCGTGACGTCACCGAAGGTCCTTCAAGCGCTGATTCTTATGAAGGAAGGCTGTCGGAAAGAAGCAGGGCGCGTCCGAGGGTGAGTATATTCCTATTAGGTATATACTCACCCTCGGACGCGCCCTGCTTCTTTCCGACAGCCTTCCTTCCAAAGAATCAGCGCTTGAAGGACCTTCGGTGACGTCACGACTTCTGATTGGTCGCGCGAGCGGTCACATGGGCGGTCGCGCGACCAATCACAAGCCGCGACGTCACCGCAAGGTCTTGGAAGCGCTGATTCGAAGGAGGAAGGTTCCCGGTTAGTACCAGGGCGCATCAGAGGGTAAGTATTGCGATATTTTTTATTTTAATTCTTTATTTTACATTTAAATCTTAATTCTGATACCAATTCCCAATATCTTAAACATATCGGGAATCGGTATCGGAATTCCGATTCCAGTTTCAGAAGATCGCCGACTTCGTGGCCGACCCCACACTGGGGTCGGGTCGGGTTTCATGAAACCCGACCTTGCCAAAAGCCGGCGACTTCTGAATATTACCGACCCGTTTCGCTTAACCCTACTTATGTCCTCTCTCTATTTTGAATCTCCCTAAAATGGCGTTGTGTTCCTCCCCCCTGCTTTTATACAGGCTCTGATGATCCCTGCTGAATGTCTATGCACTATTCTATTTGATATTATAAATGCAATGAATTACAAGCAAACCCACAAAGTTGGCTGTGAGCTTTCTGTGGCTAATTCATTTTTCAGCAATGTGTAAAATGATGGCGGGCATTTTAATTATTTTTTTGGCATTCATGCAAATTAAATTGCATGTTTTTCAAATTTGTCGGGACCTTTGAATTTCCTAAAATTCAACACAATTTAGATTCACATAAAATCTATTAACTCATCTTTATTATATAAAATTTACCATATACTATATACATAGTATTAACAGGCAAGAGAAAAGTGAGACAAAATGAATTGAAACCATTTTTTTCCATAAATAAAATATGTCACATATGTTTTGTCCTTTAAATGATTTATATTTTTATATATTGTGACCTTAGGAAAATCACATATGGATTAGTTGTGCTCCAGAACATTAGAGGTGATCTGGGGTCAGTTTGGGAGCTTTGAAAATAGCTTATACAATGACCCTATCAAATCATTAATAGAAATTTGTGAGCATGGTCTGAGAAGAGTGGAAAGAATCAACCTCATTACTCTCAGACAGATATTTCTTCAATATAACAGTGCTTCTACAAAACAGGGAATATTTCTCACACAAAGGGTCTTTTCGAATGCAGTGAATTGGCTATTCAAAACTGATGAATATTTATCTTGTTAATGCAAATTTGAGCTAAGTATAAAGATGACAATGCAATATTCTCTTTGCCAGTGCACCTTAATTACATTTATGAATCAGTGAAGTCACTGAATTTTCAGTGTTCATATATGCAAAGAGATGGCATGATACAAGAAAATTAAATTATTAAAATGTCGAGCTTTAACATCAGTGGTGTTAGAACAACTAAAGCTCAGAGTTTTGTATTTAATAAAGAGTGACAATTCTTTCATAGAAGGAAAACCTTTAGTCACAGTTAAAATTTGTTATACTTTGTTGAATTCATTTTTGCAGTACATAATATTTTATGAAATAGTGCAAAGCTTAGAGTATGTCAACATTGTGGTCACACGAGTATGTATTCATTCTGTAACCAATTAGCTGTAGGTTCAAACAAATGCAGACTAATCCATTGCTTTATATTGAAGTCAGTCATGGGTTTCTGTCATTACAGCAGTAGGAAAAGAGTCTAAAAATCTAAATGACAAGGGCAGAATTAGGCACTTCCAGAGCACTGTGCCCTAACACCCTGGTGCACAGTGCAATAACAGATTGGTGTAGAGTGCCCTATCAGTCTGGTGCAGAGTTCTCTATACGCCTGGTGTAAAGCGCCCTAACAGCCCTAATACCCTATGGGCGAGCAATACAATACTGATAAACTTTGAACAAGTTTTTTGAGGCTTTTATAGCAACAAAATGTACCCAAGAAAATGTAACACCCTATTGGTGATCAATATGGTACTAATACATTTTGAACATGATTTTGGAGACTTACAGGTGCTTCTCACAAAATAAGAATATCATCAAAATGTTAATTTATTTCAGTTCTTCAATACAAAAAGTAAAACTTATATATTACATAGAGTAATTACAAACACAGTGATCTATTTTAAGTGTTTATTTCTGTTAATGTTGAGGTTTATGGCTTACAGCCAATGAAAACACAAAAGTCATTATCTAAGTAAATTAGAATATTTTATAACACCAGCTTGAAAAATGATTTTAAAATCCAAAATGTTGGCCTACTGAAATGTAGGTTCAGTAAATGCACTCAATACATGGTCAGGGCTCCTTTTGCATCAATTACTGCCTCAATGTGGTGTGGCATGGAGACGATCAGCCTGTGGCACTGTTGAGATGTTTTGGAAGCTCAGTTTGCTTTGATAGCAGCCTTCAGTTCATCTGCATTGTTGGATCTGGTGTCTCTCATCTTCCTCTTAACAATACCCATAGATTCTCTATGGGGTTACGGTCAGGCGAGTTTGCTGGCCAATCAAGTACAGTGATACTGATGTTTTTAACCCCTTAATGACCGCCAATACGTCTTTTAACTGACCTGAGATATAAGAGAATAGCCTCTCCATACAGGTGACAATCCAGCATCTGTCGGTTGTCCACTATAGCTGACAACTTGCTGTACCAGCCACGATCAGTATTTGCACCATCTAAATCTGTTTAACCCCTTAGATGCTGCTGTCAAAAGTGACTACATCATTATAAATGGTTAACAGAGTGTGGGGGCTTCTTCTTTGTTCCAATTGGTGCCCTCAGATCATGATTGTGTGGTCCTGATGTTTGCCATGGCAATTCATGACCAAATAGCAGCTTTAGAGTCTGACGGCAGTAGTAATCTGTTTAGAAGTTAGCAACATTTAGGTGGTAAAAATACACATTTTCATTTCTGTCATACCACTTTGCATTAATTCCTGTAAAGCACCTGAAGGGTTAATAAACTACCTGACAGCAGTTTTCAATATGTCAGGGGGTGCGGTTTTTAAAATGGTATCACGTTTGTGGGTTTCCCAATATATGGGACCCCTAAAGTCACTTCAAACATGGATAAGTCCCTAAAAAAATAAATTTGTAAATTTCTTTGAAAAATGAAAAATTGCTGCTACATTTTTAAACCTCCTAAAATGCTAACAAAATAAAATAACATTTTACAAATGGTCCTGATGTAAAGCAGACATGTGGGAAATGTTATTTATTAATGGTTTGCTGTTGTATGACTATCTGGATTAAAGGGATAATCATTCAAATTTAGAAAATTGCTAATTTTTTTACATTTTTCTAAAATTTTCGATATTTTTTATAAATAAACACAAAAAATGTCGAACAAAATTTACCATTATCATAAAGTATAATGTGTCACGAAAAAACAATCTCAAAATCACTGGGATTTGTTGAAGCGTTGCAGAGTTATTACCACATAAAGTGACACTGGTCAGATTTCAAAAATTTGGCTCGGTCACACCAGGTATTGGTACTTTTGCCTTTGTGGACAGGTGCCAAGTAGTGTTGAGCCACCTCCCTGGTGTTTGGGTTCGGTTCGTCGAACAGGGAGGTGTTCGCCGAACTGTTCATCGAACGTTCGACGAACACCGTCGAACCCCATTGAAACCCATGGCAGGCAAACACAAACACATACAAACACATGGAAAACACATAGAAAACACCTTAAAAGGTGTCCAAAAGCTGGCAAACTGCTCAGAAGACACAACAAACATGGAAAAGTCACAACTACATATAGTCATGCGAAAAGAAAAGAGATGGAGGAGTAAAAGGAGGAGGAGACACAGATATAGGCATGTCATGCCTTTCTAAAATCAAGAAAGGCTGGAGTAAAAATCTAAACTGAATCGACCAACACCCAGACATCTTGACAAAAAAAAACCAATATATTCAGACTAATCCACTATTTGTCATATCCAAGGGGCAGGTCAGTAAATGACAACATCGACACGGAACCAAGTACAGTACTATGTACTGTATCTCCTTTGACGAGGCAATCAGGTGGGTCAAGATGTTGGTAAGGGGCACCCTAACGGCCAAAACAGACATTGAGGAGGCGTTCCGGTTACTACCTGTGCCTCTGAATAGTGTCCTCCCATTGGGCTGCTTCTGTGAAGGAGCATACTACATAGATCGCTGTTTGCCCATGGGGTGCTCCATATCCTGCTCACTATTTGAGGCGTTCCTCAGTTGCTTCCTCGAATGTGTCGTCATGGACATTTGTAAAGCGGCACATATTATTCATTACCTCGACGACTTCTTATGCCTGGGCCCGAAAGATTTGCCACAGTGTGAAAACACGCGATAGTCCACCTGTGAGAAGGAGAGAGCTGGAGGGAGAGTGGACACCCCAGTGCCAAGGGGTTAGATTGAGAAAGTAAGAAAGAAGGTGGTGTAGCTTGCTTCATGGGTGGGGTACTCTGCTGAGTAGCAGAAATAGCTACTAGGCCCAAAAGATTTTCCTGGGCTAGATGCCGTTAAAAAATTGTACTTAGGTAAACAGGCGCTGTAGCTTGCTTCATGGGTGGGGTATTCTGCTGAGTAGCACAAAATGCTATTAGGTACAAAATGATTTACTGGGCTAGGTGCCGTTAAAAATTAGTAATTAGATCAACAGGCAGTGTAGCTTGCTTCATGGGTGGTGTACGCTGCTGAGTATCAATAAATTCTACTAGGCCCAAACGGATTTCCTGGGCTAGATGCCGTTACAAAATAGTAGTTAGGTAAGCAGGTGGTGTAGCTTGCTTCATTGGTGGGGTTCTCTGCTGTGTAGCACAAAATGCTATTAGGTACAAAACGATTTCCTAGGCTAGGTGCCATTAAAAAATAGTACTTAGGTAAACAGGCGGTGTAGCTTGCTTCATGGGTGAAGTACGCTGCTGAGTAGCACCAAATTCTATTAGGCCAAAAAGGATTTCCTGGGCTACATGCCATTAAAAATAGTACTTAGGTAAACAGGCAGAGGGTGGCTGGGCTACTCTGCTGACTAGCAGACACTGAAGCTTTGGAGCAGACCTCTGAATCCCAGGCCATAGTATGAAGAAACAACTCTGCAGACGACCCCACACACCTGAAATTGACGATGGCAATGTCATGTAAAACTCAGCAAGGGGACTAAATAAGAGTCCCCATTTTTTCCAAAAATTCGGCCACAGACACCACTTAAGTGGCATCAATTTCGCCAGAGTTTTTAAAAAGGTTGGTGAGGTGATTTTCAAAAATCATCAAGCTTTTAGTCTCCCCAAGATGACACAGGGGTAGAAAAGTCCTTGCAGATCCAGGACTTGTTCATCTTGATGAACGTTAGTCTGTCTACATTGTCACTGGACAGCGACGTGCGCTTATCTGTCAGCAAACCACCAGCAGTGGTGAACACACCTTCAGAGAGAACGCTGGCTGTGGGGCACGACAAGATCTCCAAGGCGTGAGTGGCGACCTCAGGCCATTTTTCAAGATTGGAAGCCCAATATGAGCAAGGGTCCAGTTCCACAGTCATGGCATCGATGTTAACTTGGAGATACTCTTGTACCATCTTCTCTAGGCATTGGCTGTGCGTCAGACTTCTTGTCTCCTGTGGCCTTGCAAAGGATGGTCTAAAAAAATCTTGAAACGATTGGAAAAAATTGCTGTTACCACCAGATACGATGTTACTGTTACGGTTTAAGTGATGACTCGATAGTCCCATGGTTGGCAAGTTAGAACTCAGAGATTGACTACGTGCACCAATGGTGTTTTGTGCAAAAGCAGATGTTAGATTCTGTAACAGTCTCTGCTAATACTCCTGCATGCATGACTCCCTTTCTATGGCAGGAATTATTTTGCCAAATTTGCTTTTGTACCGGAGATCTAAGAATGTGACAACCCAGTAGTCGGCATTACTTAGAATTCTGTCAATCCGAGGGTCATGTTGCAGGTAGTGCAGCAAGAGGGCACTCATGTGTCTTGCGCATCCAGGAGGACCAAGTCCTTGTTTTCTTGGTGGTGGTGAGGTGAGAATCATGCTTCCTTGGTCTGCCCTCTCCCCACAACCTCACACAACAGAAGTTTGATTAAGGTCTCCCTCATCTGATGAGTCTTCCATGCCCAGCACCAGTTCGTCCTCCACTTTTTCCTCGCCTCCTGCACCTTCCTCAACAGTTTGGCTGCTACCATGCGCCCTCGGTAACCCCTCTCCCCCAGCCTCCAATGCCAGCCACCTTGGTGCTCCCAACCTTCTTGACCTTGGAGATATGATCCCTTCTGCATCCGACTGCTCCTGTTCCTCCTCCTCCTCCTCCCCTTGATCCACCACCTGACTCCGAACACTGTGTAAGGTGTGCTCCAGCATGTATATCACCGGAATGGTCATGCTGATAATGGCATCGTCAGCACTAAACATCTTCATTGCTATTTCAAAACTGTGCAGAAGGGAGCATAGGTCCCTGATCTGAGACCACTCCTGCAGTGTGATTTGCCCCACCTCTGCATCTCATTGGCCCAGGCTATACATCATAACGTATTGCACCAGGGCTTGTTGGTGCTGCCACAGTCGTTGCAACATGTGCAGACTTGAATTCCACCATGAGGGCACATCACATTTCAGCCGGTGCACTGGCAGGCCCAATGACTTCTGTAGAGATGCAAGTCGTCTAGCTGCGGGATGCGAATGGCGGAAGTGAGCACACAGCGACCGTGCCCTCTGCAGAAGCCCATCTAGTCTGGGATAGTGGGATAAAAATAGCTGGACAACCAGGTTCAAAACGTTTAACCATGCAAGGCACGTGTGTGACATTGCCCCAGCGAAGGGCCGCACCCAGGTTTGTAGCATTGTCGCACACAGCCTTCCCTGGCTGCAGGTTGAGTGGAGACAACCATTGATGGAACTTGGTCTCCAGAGCTGACCACAATTCCTCTGCTGTGTGACTCACATTTCCCAGACATTTCAATGTAAACACTGCCTGATGCCGTTGAGCCCTGGTGACAGCATAGTGAGGAGGTGTGCAGGATTCCTTCTGCGCAGTTACAACGTGGGTGGCATTACCAGACAGGCTTTGGGTGCAGGTGGAGGACCGAGAGGAGGTTGAGGGGGCAGAAGCAGTGGAGGAACTTCTAGATAGAGAGGATCGACGAGCAACTTGTGGCGACGGCAAGACTTGGACAGCTGCCCCTTCTCCTGATGTCGCCGTAGTTACCCAGTGCCCAGTCACCGACATGTAACGCCCCTGTCCATGTCTACTCATCCAAGTGTATGTGGTGAAATGCACCCTGTAACACACAGAGTTTCTCAAGGAAGCGTTGATGTTGTGTGCGACATGCTGGTGTAGCGCAGGCACAGCTTTCTTTGAGAAGTAGTGGCAACTGGGCATCTGGTATTGGGGCACTGTGACGGACATAAGGTCTCAAATATCCTCTGTGTCCACCAGGTGGAAAGGCAGCATTTCTGTAGCCAACAGGTTGCTGATGGAGAAATTCAACTTTTTAGCTTTGTCATGGCTAGGAGGAAATGGTCCTTTACTTGTCCACATCTGAGGGACTGAGGGCTGGCTGCCGTGCTTAGACGGAGTTGAGTAGGGTGTCCCCAGCAAACTGCTGGTCTGTGAGGAAGGTGCAGGCGGAGATGTTATGTTGCCTTGATCAAAATGTGGTGTCGATGTCGGAGAGCGCTCAACACCAGCAGGTGTTTCCACTAGCAAATGTCCTGACGACCTGCCAATTACAATGACTTGATGGGGCAGACGGTGATTGACCCGGCCCACTAGGCCGCATTGTAGCACAGTGAGCTTCCCACTGCAACTTATGCCTCATATCCATGTGACGGTTCATGCACTCAAGCTAGTGATTGTTTTGGCCTCTACTGAGATTTTGTTGACAAATCTTACAGACAACATGAGTTTGGTCATCCTTTGCGATGTGAAAAAATGTCCAGGCTATGCAAGGCTTAGAGCCCGTGAGACCTGAAGAGCCTCCACGACTTCTGGTCTGAGGCACAGTTGGGGTTGAGGATGCAGTTGTTGACATGCTTCCAGTACTCCATCTCTGTACAGGAAGGCACACCGTTACCTCATCGTCAGACTCGTCACTAGCATCCTTCTCTACCTCCTCTGCTGACCTCATGGACTGGCGGACTGGGTGTTGACAGTAAGTGGAGTCTACAACCTCGTCATCATCATCCTGTGTGTTCTCACACCCATCGTCCTCAGAGCCAACCTTTTCCTGCCCCGACCGAAAAGTCAAGTTTTCGTTCCAATCAGGTATCTCAGTCTCATCAACATCTTCCTTATTGTTTCCACCAACAGGAGTTACAGTTTGGGAATGAGGGTCTACATTATGCTCAGAACCTTCTTCAACTGGGCCTGGATCCGACTCACAAAGATTCTGGACATCAGTGCAGATCATTTCCTCATCTGGATTCACAGAAGTTCTGGAGCAGACCTCTGATTACCAGGCTACACTATGCTTAAACAGCTCTACAGACTCAACCATGTGTGTTACCCCATGCTCAGACGGGCAGCTGGAGACTTGAGAGCTGTGAGGAAGTATATGCGATTGGGGTGACAACTCTGAGGACTGGAGTAGTTGTAATGTTGAAGTTGACATGGAGGAGAGCCCACTTGAACGAGCACATGATATCCGTTCAAGCACCTGCTGTTTTTGCACCTCATCTGGAATTTTTGGCGATGCTTGTAGCGATGGTCGTAAGAAAGGGATCATATCAGATTTTCCACGAAAAGAAGTAGACATCTTACTTTGGCTGGAAGATGGTCTTTCTTCTGCAAATGTTATTGTTGCTTTACCACCTACCCCACGGACACAACCTTTTTTCCCTTTCCAACACGCCTATTCCCCTTTCCACCAGCAGCAGGCCTTTTGCCACTTATTTTAGTTCTTAACTAATTGGCAACTCTGTATCTGTCGTTGTTGGCACAAAACCCGATGGCTGAAAACCGAGCAGAACTGAGTGGCCAAACTGTGGTACTAGGCCCAAAACTAATAACTGGATTAGATGCAGTGAAAATAAGGATACACAGGGGGTATATTTTTTTTTCACAGGCGGGCTACTCTGCTGACATGCAGACACTGCTCCTAGGCCCAAAACTATTAACTGGATTAGATGCAGTGAAAATGGAGATACACAGGCGGTGTAGTTAGTTTCACAGGTGGGCTACTCAGATGACTATCAGACAATGCTACTAGCCCAAAACGATTGGGCTAGATTACACCAAATGCTGTGACAAACACTTGCACAGCACTGGCACAGCCCTGCCTGGCAAACAGTGCTAAGAACTGCTGTAACCTACCCTGAAAAGGGCTGATATTACATCTAGTCTCGACTCCTCCCGACTCCCTAAACCTATCTCTCTGACAATTCTCTCCAAAAAACACTCTTAGTCTGTATAGCGGCCACAGCAGCAGCGGTGCCCTCTAACTCTAAGCTGCAGCAGTGAGGAAATGGTGGCGACGGGGCAAATGGCTGGTTCTTATAGGGCAAGGACATGTGACATACACGGCCAATGACACATGCCCTTGCTTGTGTGCATCACATGCACATTGCTGTGTGTGTGCGCACTGCTGATAGGTTGAGAGACTGCACCGCCCCACTGTAAATGCGAGAGTCTCTTCTAGGGTGAGCTGGACTGGAGAGGTGCATATGGTGGAACTAGCGGTGGTGTTGATGGTGGACATGGCGGATTGAGAGAAGGTTGGTGATGGTATTCTCAATGTTGGCCTACATACAGTGTTTCCTACCAATAAACTTGTGATTCCCTGACTGCTTTGGCCTTGCGACGATACCTTCACATTTGCTGCTGGTGGTGTCCTAACCGGTGGGCTTACAGTGAGGGAAGCAATGTAGCATTGCTGACTATCTTCATTCTGAGCAGGTGCACCAACGGTACGGGACATTTGGCAGTTAGTCCAGGCTTGCATATGTATGCTGGTTAAATGTCTAAGCATGTAATAGCCAGTTTCCTACTCCACACTGATGAGGAAACCCTGAAACAGCTGTCTGTGGATGGATACCATGTTTTGGCATAGGTGGTTTTCCTTTTTGGATGCTGCCCTTCCCGTGGTTGTTCCTTCCCCGGTGAAAGACCTGGCTATTTATTTCTTGCGTTGAGAAACACGTGATGGTGTCTCCGCGGCTTTTCTACATGACCCAAAACTCAGGCCCAGTGTATATAACAACGCAATCTAAGTGGCAGAAAGTGGCTGGAAGATATATGAAAAAATACAAGGACTGTAGTACAATTTCAATCTCCCTACAATGATCTCAGGAAAAAGTATGGCAGCAATAAAAATGACTGCTGCACACAAAAGTGTGGACAAATAAACAAGATAACTGTGCAGAAAGAAGCAACAGGATTTTTGCTTTTAAAAAAGCTGTTGGTTTGCACAGCGGCGTACAAACAGCAATGCAGCTATCAGGGAGCCTTATAAGGCAGCCTAATAAGCTACAGAGCTGATGCACGAAAATATAGCCTCCACTGTCCTTGCAAACAAATGGTGGTGTTGGACAGTGGAAATCGCTACAGCACAAGCAGTTTTGGGGCTTAATCTTCCCTCCCTAACTATATCCCTTCTTCTGATGAAGCTGCGGCAACCTCTCCCTATGCTACGATCAGCATAATTAAGATGGCGGTCAACGAGCACGCCCCTTTATAGCCCCTGTGACGCCGCAGAAAGCAAGCCAATCACTGTCATGCCCTTCTCTAAGATGGTGGGGACTGAGACCTATGTCATCATGCTGCCCACACTCTGCGTCCTCCTTCATTGGCTGAAAAATGGCGCTGAAAGCATCATAAGAAACACGACTTTGTCGCGAAGACCGCCGACCTCATGGCCGATCCCACACTAGGATCGGGTCGGGTTTCATGAAACCCGGATTTGCCGAAAGTCGGTGATTTTTGAATTTGTCCGGTCCGTTTCACTCAACCCTAGTCATGAGTTGCTTGCCACAAGGAATGCGACACTTGTAGCACAAGTTTTGGATATGTCTGTGTGTGGTGGCTCTCGAAGCAATGACTTCAACAGCAGTCCACTCATTGTGAATCTCCCTCCAATTTTTTGAATGGCCTTTTCTTAACAATCCCTTCATGGCTGTGGTTATCCCGGTTGCTTGTGCACCTTTTTCTTCCACACTTTTTCCTTCCACTCAACTCTCCATTAATATGCTCGGATACAGCACTCTGTGAACAGCCAGCTCCTTTAGCAATGATCTTTTTAGGCTTACCCTTCTTGTGGTGTGTGTCAATAACTGCCTTCTGTACATCTGTCAAGTCAGCAGTGTTCCCCATGATTGTGGAGCCTTCTGAAAAAGACCTTCTGAAAGGGACCTTTTAAAATGATTAGGAAGCTTTTGCAGGTGTTTTTTGTTAATGATTCTAATTTACTGAGATAATGACTTTTGGGTTTTCATTGGCTGTAAGCCATAATCATCAACATTAACAGAAATAAACACTTGAAATAGATCACTCTGTTTGTAATGACTATATGATAAATGAGTTTCAATTTGTGTATTGAAGAACTGAAATAAATGAACTTTTTGATTATTTCTAATTTTGTAAAAACACCTGTATTTAGCAATGAAATGTACTCCAGACCAAGCCAAGGAATAATCTATAGGTGAGGATTATAATACCAATACAATTTTTAAAAAGTTTTTGGAGACTTATATAGCAACTAAATGTACCCATGCTGCATCAGGCTGTTATTGCACTCTGCCTCAGACTTTTATATCACTCTGCACAAGATTGTTACAGCACTGTTACGGCACACTGAACCAGGCTGTTATGGCACTCTGCACTATATACCAGGATGTTATAGCACTGTGCACCAGATTATTAGGGCTCGCTGCACCAGGATGTTATCGTACTCTGCCTGAAGCTGTCAATGCGCTCTGCCCCAGACTCTTATAGCACTCTTCATCAGGCTGTTAGGGCACTCTACACTTTTCTGTTAGGGCATACTGCACCAATTTATATGCATGTTCTTGAAAACCATCCTTGGATTGACATTTTCATTAAACCAGCAGAGCGGGAGATAGCCACAAAACTTCTTTGGTGCAGAAATCTGGAGAGATAGTTGGGTGGAGTGATTTCTGTAATCACAACTGCATTTATACCTGTCTCTCTACCGTCTCCTCCAAAACTCTACCCCCTTTTCTATCCGGGTTTGAAGATATATTTTCAGAGAAGAGGTGTCAGGAACTGCCTCCCCATGATTGCCCTGTAAACTTGCTCCCTGGAACAAAACTACCTAAACCAGAATATACAATCTTTCTGGCCCGGAAATGCAGGCTATAAAAGATTATATTTCTGAAAGTCTTGCTAATGGACATATCATAACCTCAGTATTTTACTGTTGCAGCTGGGTTCTTTTTGTCAAGAAAAAAGATAGGGCTCTGCATCCTTGTTTAAATATTCAGGATTTAAATCAGATAACCATCCGATACCCTTATCCCGTTTCACTCATTCCAGATTTGTTAAATCAGATTGTTGGTGCAAAATGGGTCATTAAATTACACCTATAATCTGATTAGAATCATAGCAGGGGATGAGTGGAAATTTTTTTTTTACACTCCTGGGTGGCATTATGAAATCCTGTCATGGCATTTGTTCTAAGTAATTGTCCTGACATTTTTCAACACTTTGTTAATGATATCTTTCATCATCTGGTGGGCAAATTTGTGGTGGTATATAGAGATGAGCGAACCTTTCAAGATTTGGTTTGGTTCAGTTCGGCGAACGTCCCAGTGTTCGCTGAATAGTTCACAAACATACCCAAACCCCATTGAATCAACATGAGGCAAAGCCAAACGCATAGACCACATCTTTGGGGGGGCAAAAAGCAACCAAAACAGCTCAAATTAGGGGCAGACACAATGCAAAGTGACATCAAAGTGACCCCGAATGCAAATAGTATAATTATGTAGCATGGATGCATGGGACAGGGCTTGCACCAACATTTTTAGTTTAAAAATTGATCAGTAACAGGTGGATGAATGACAGGTGTAGGCGTAGTGTTCTGAAGCAACACACATGAAGGAGCCAAACTTGGAGTCCAAACTTTTAGAAAAATTAGGGGCAGGCAAAAGATAAAGTGGCATCAACTGACCCAAAGAAGAAATTTTAGAATGACCCAGCAGCAGTTAGCCATGGGCCATGCATGAAGTATCAGGATCTGGGCCGTGATTTAGAGATTTGAATTTAAGTTCAAATTAAGAGGTTGTTGGGGGACTGGTGTAGACCTGCTGTGCTGGGAGCCCTAATACTTCATACAACAGCTCAAAGTGCTTTTCTGCTCAGCCACACTCAGGTGGCACAAATATCAAGTTCGTAGACTACTATTGTTAAAAAAATTTAAGGATACTAACACAGATAGTTGAATGAAAGTAAGTGCAGGCCTGCCGATCTGGGAGCCCTACTGCTACAGGCAACACACATGAAGGAGACCCAACTTGGAGTCCAAACATTTCCAAAAATTAGGTGTAGACATCACTAAAATGTCATCAATTTCCTCAGACTAAGAATAGTATAATGGGCTTTGACACACTTTCCATTACTTGCAACCCACCAGATGGAGACCCAACTGGACCACACTATTAGCAGAATGGATTTAGATTCAGAAATGTGGCCTTGTGTATTGAACATGCTATTGGCAGAAAGTATTTAGATTCTGAACTGTGGCCTGATGTCTGGCCCACACTATTAGCACAAATGATTTAGATGCTGGAAAGTCGATTTCACACAGAATACCATCTTTTCTATATGCTACCACTGGGTAAATGGTGGCTGGGCCTGAGGCAGAAAGCATGTTGACGAATGACCTACCCACCCCCTATAATTGCTGTATGTTTCTTTGTCAGGGCTGCCTCCTCTTCTTCCATCATCATCTCAACTGTCTCTTCATCCGGTCAACGTAACATCTGCACGGCCAACTTCAGAACAGTCAGTGGAAAACTATGGCAGGCTGTTCTGAAGTTCATCTGTTTATGGGAAAAATCCCACACTGCGCAGGAGCTGTAGATAGGGATCAAAGAACAGACAGATAAGTAATTGGTGCCACTAAACTTCAAGGCTGGCCTGGTGAAGTGCAAAATCTCGTAGCAGTTTTGGGTCTAGCCAGTAGTGTTGAGCATTCCGATACCGCAAGTATCGGGTATCGGCCGATACTTGCGGTATCGGAATTCCGATACCGAGATCCGATACTTTTGTGGTATCGGGTATCGGTATCGGATCCATAGGGATGTGTAAAATAAAGAATTAAAATAAAAAATATTGATATATTCACCTCTCCGGCGGCCCCTGGACATCACGCTGGTAACCGGCAGGCTTCTTTGTTTAAAATGAGCGCGTTTAGGACCTGCGAATGACGTCCCGGCTTCTGATTGGTCGCGTGCTGCCCATGTGACCGCCACGCGACCAATCAGAAGCCGCGACGTCATTCGCAGGTCCTAAATTCCTAGAATTAGGAGTTTAGTGAATGAGAATGACGTCGCGGCTTCTGATTGGTCGCGTGCCGCTCATGTGACCGCCATGCAACCAATCAGAAGCTGCGACGTCATTCTCATTCACTAAACTCCTAATTTTAGGAATTTAGGACCTGTGAATGACGTTACGGCTTCTGATTGGTCGCGTGGCGGTCACATGGGCGGCACGCGACCAATCAGAAGCCGGGATGTCATTCCTCAGGTCCTAAACGCGCGCATTTTAAACAAAGAAGCCTGCCGGTTACCAGCGTGATGTCCAGGGGCCGCCGGAGAGGTGAATATATCAATATTTTTTATTTTAATTCTTTATTTTACACATTAATATGGATCCCAGGGCCTGAAGGAGAGTTTCCTCTCCTTCAGACCCTGGGAACCATCAGGATACCTTCCGATACTTGGTGTCCCATTGACTTGTATTGGTATCGGATATCGGTATCGGTGATATCCGATATTTTTCTACTAGCCAGTTTTAAGTACATCCCCTTGCCTGGTGCATGTGCTGAATTTGGTGGTGTAGAGTGTTATGTCTGCTAATGAAAGGTGTAATGAAGGCAATCCAGAGACACAGTGTGCCCAGCGATCCGAGCGCACACAGTGATCTGACAAATACCCAAAAACAAAAGAACGAGCTCTGAGACGTGGAAACTCTGTAGACTACACACCTGATCCTATCCTAAACACAACTAAAAGCGGCTGTGGATTGCGCCTAGCAACTACCTATGCAACTCGGCACAGCCTAAGAAACTAGCTAGCCTGAAGATAGAAAAATAGGCCTGACTTGCCCCCAGAGAAATACCCCAAAGGAAAAGGCAGCCCCCCACATATAATGACTGTGAGTAAGATGAAAAGACAAAACGTAGGGATGAAATAGATTCAGCAAAGTGGGGCCCGATAATCTTAGACAGAGCGAGGATAGTAAAGCGAACTTTGCAGTCTACAAAAAACCCTAAAGCAAAAACCACGCAAAGGGGGCAAAAAAGACCCACCGTGCCGAACTAACGGCACGGCGGTAAACCCTTTGCTTCTCAGAGCTACCAGCAAAAACAAAGACAAGCTGGACAGAAAAAAAGCAACAAAATAGCAAAAAAGCACTTAGCTATACAGAGCAGCAGGTCACAGAAACAATCAGGGGAAGCTCAGATCCAACACTGGAACATAGACAAGGAGCAGGGATAGCAGCATCAGGCGGAGTTAAGTAACGAAGCAGTTAACGAGCTCACCAGAACACCTGAGGAAGGAAGCTCAGAAGCTGCAGTACCACTTGTGACCACAGGAGTGAATTCAGCCACAGAATTCACAACAGTACCCCCCCCTTGAGGAGGGGTCACCGAACCCTCACCAGAGCCCCCAGGCCGACCAGGATGAGCCGCATGAAAGGCACGAACAAGATCGGGAGCATGAACATCAGAGGCAAAAACCCAGGAATTATCTTCCTGAGCATAACCCTTCCATTTAACCAGATACTGGAGTTTCCGTCTAGAAACACGAGAATCCAAAATCTTCTCCACAATATACTCCAATTCCCCCTCCACCAAAACCGGGGCAGGAGGCTCAACAGATGGAACCATAGGTGCCACGTATCTCCGCAACAACGACCTATGGAATACATTATGTATGGAAAAGGAGTCTGGGAGGGTCAAACGAAAAGACACAGGATTGAGAACCTCAGAAATCCTATACGGACCAATAAAACGAGGTTTAAATTTAGGAGAGGAAACCTTCATAGGAATATGACGAGAAGATAACCAAACCAGATCCCCAACACGAAGTCGGGGACCCACACGGCGTCTGCGATTAGCGAAAAGTTGAGCCTTTTCCTGGGACAAGGTCAAATTGTCCACTACCTGAGTCCAGATCTGCTGCAACCTGTCCACCACAGAATCCACACCAGGACAGTCCGAAGACTCAACCTGTCCTGAAGAGAAACGAGGATGGAACCCAGAATTGCAAAAAAATGGAGAAACCAAGGTAGCCGAGCTGGCCCGATTATTAAGGGCGAACTCAGCCAACGGCAAAAAGGACACCCAATCATCCTGGTCAGCAGAAACAAAACATCTCAGATATGTTTCCAAGGTCTGATTGGTTCGTTCGGTCTGGCCATTAGTCTGAGGATGGAAAGCCGAGGAAAAGGATAGGTCAATGCCCATCTTACCACAAAAGGCTCGCCAAAACCTTGAAACAAACTGGGAACCTCTGTCAGAAACAATATTCTCAGGAATGCCATGCAACCGAACCACATGCTGAAAGAACAAAGGTACCAAATCAGAGGAGGAAGGCAATTTAGCCAAGGGCACCAGATGGACCATTTTAGAAAAGCGATCACAGACCACCCAAATGACTGACATCTTTTGAGAAACGGGAAGGTCAGAAATGAAATCCATCGAAATATGTGTCCAAGGCCTCTTTGGGACCGGCAAGGGCAAAAGCAACCCACTGGCACGAGAACAGCAGGGCTTAGCCCGAGCACAAATCCCACAGGACTGCACAAACGTACGTACATCCCGTGACAGAGATGGCCACCAGAAGGATCTAGCCACTAACTCTCTGGTACCAAAGATTCCAGGATGACCAGCCAACACCGAACAATGAAGTTCAGAGATAACTTTACTAGTCCACCTATCAGGGACGAACAGTTTCTCCGCTGGACAACGATCAGGTTTATTCGCCTGAAATTTTTGCAGCACCCACCGCAAATCAGGGGAGATGGCAGACACAATGACTCCTTCCTTGAGGATACCCGCTGGCTCAGATAAACCCGGAGAGTCGGGCACAAAACTCCTAGACAGAGCATCCGCCTTCACATTTTTAGAGCCCGGAAGGTACGAAATCACAAAGTCGAAGCGGGCAAAAAATAACGACCAACGGGCCTGTCTAGGATTCAGGCGCTTGGCAGACTCGAGATAAGTCAAGTTCTTATGATCAGTCAATACCACCACGCGATGCTTGGCTCCTTCAAGCCAATGGCGCCATTCCTCGAATGCCCACTTCATGGCCAGCAACTCTCGGTTGCCCACATCATAATTACGCTCAGCGGGCGAAAACTTCCTGGAAAAGAAAGCACATGGTTTCATCACTGAGCAATCAGAACCTCTCTGTGACAAAACCGCCCCTGCTCCAATCTCAGAAGCATCAACCTCGACCTGGAACGGAAGAGAAACATCTGGCTGACACAACACAGGGGCAGAACAAAAACGACGCTTCAACTCCTGAAAAGCTTCCACAGCAGCAGAAGACCAATTAACCAAATCAGCACCCTTCTTGGTCAAATCGGTCAATGGTTTGGCAATGCTAGAAAAATTACAGATGAAGCGACGATAAAAATTAGCAAAGCCCAGGAACTTTTGCAGACTTTTCAGAGATGTCGGCTGAATCCAATCCTGGATGGCTTGGACCTTAACTGGATCCATCTCGATAGTAGAAGGGGTAAAGATGAACCCCAAAAATGAAACTTTCTGCACACCGAAGAGACACTTTGATCCCTTCACAAACAAAGAATTAGCACGCAGGACCTGAAAAACCATTCTGACCTGCTTCACATGAGACTCCCAATCATCTGAGAAGATCAAAATGTCATCCAAGTAAACAATCAGGAATTTATCCAGATACTCACGAAAGATGTCATGCATAAAAGACTGAAACACAGATGGAGCATTGGCAAGTCCGAACGGCATCACTAGATACTCAAAATGACCCTCGGGCGTATTGAATGCAGTTTTCCATTCATCTCCTTGCCTGATTCTCACCAGATTATACGCACCACGAAGATCTATCTTAGTGAACCAACTAGCCCCCTTAATCCGAGCAAACAAGTCAGATAACAATGGCAAGGGATACTGAAATTTAACAGTGATCTTATTAAGAAGGCGGTAATCAATACACGGTCTCAGCGAACCATCCTTCTTGGCTACAAAGAAGAACCCTGCTCCCAGTGGTGATGATGATGGGCGAATATGTCCCTTCTCCAGGGATTCCTTCACATAACTGCGCATAGCGGCGTGTTCGGGCACGGATAAATTAAATAATCGACCTTTAGGGAATTTACTACCAGGAATCAAATTGATAGCACAATCACAATCCCTATGCGGAGGTAGGGCATCGGACTTGGGCTCTTCAAATACATCCTGATAATCAGACAAGAACTCTGGGACCTCAGAAGGGGTGGATGACGAAATCGACAAAAATGGAACATCACCATGTACCCCCTGACAACCCCAGCTGGATACCGACATGGAATTCCAATCCAATACTGGATTATGGGTTTGTAGCCATGGCAACCCCAACACGACCACATCATGCAGATTATGTAGCACCAGAAAGCGAATAACTTCCTGATGTGCAGGAGCCATGCACATGGTCAGCTGGGCCCAGTACTGAGGTTTATTCTTGGCCAAAGGTGTAGCATCAATTCCTCTCAATGGAATAGGACACCGCAAAGGCTCCAAGAAAAACCCACAACGTTTAGCATAATCCAAATCCATCAGATTCAGGGCAGCGCCTGAATCCACAAACGCCATGACAGAAAACGACGACAAAGAGCATATCAGGGTAATGGACAGAAGGAATTTGGACTGTACAGTACCAATGACGGCAGACCTAGCGGACCGCTTAGTGCGCTTAGGACAATCAGAAATAGCATGAGTGGAATCACCACAGTAGAAACACAGCCCATTCAGACGTCTGTATTCCTGCCGTTCAACTCTGGTCATAGTCCTATCGCACTGCATAGGCTCAGGTTTAACCTCAGGCAATACCGCCAAATGGTGCACAGATTTACGCTCGCGCAAGCGTCGACCGATTTGAATGGCCAAAGACAAAGACTCATTCAAACCAGCAGGCATAGGAAATCCCACCATGACATCCTTAAGAGCCTCAGAGAGACCCTTTCTGAACAAAGCTGCCAGCGCAGATTCATTCCACTGAGTGAGTACTGACCATTTCCTAAATTTCTGACAATATACTTCTATATCATCCTGACCCTGGCACAAAGCCAGCAAATTTTTCTCAGCCTGATCCACTGAATTAGGCTCATCGTACAGTAATCCGAGCGCCAGGAAAAACGCATCGACACTACTCAATACAGGGTCTCCTGGCGCAAGAGAAAATGCCCAGTCTTGAGGGTCGCCGCGCAAAAAAGAAATAATAATCAAAACCTGTTGAATAGGATTACCAGAAGAATGAGGTTTCAAGGCCAGAAATAGCTTACAATTATTTTTGAAACTTAGAAACTTAGTTCTATCTCCAAAAAACAAATCAGGAATAGGAATTCTTGGTTCTAACATAGATTTCCGATCAATAGTATCTTGAATCTTTTGTACATTTATAACGAGATTATCCATTGAAGAGCACAGACCCTGAATATCCATGTCCACACCTGTGTCCAGAATCACCCAAATGTCTAGGGGAAAAAAAAAAAATGAACACAGAGCAGAAAAAAAAAAATGTCAGAACTTTTTCTTTCCCTCTATTGAGAATCATTAGTTTGGCTCCTTGTACTGTTATGTCTGCTAATGAAAGGTGTAATGAAGGCAATCCAGAGACACAGTGTGCCCAGCGATCCGAGCGCACACAGTGATCTGACAAATATCCAAAAACAAAAGAACGAGCTCTGAGACGTGGAAACTCTGTAGACTACACACCTGATCCTATCCTAAACACAACTAAAAGCGGCTGTGGATTGCGCCTAGCAACTACCTATGCAACTCGGCACAGCCTAAGAAACTAGCTAGCCTGAAGATAGAAAAATAGGCCTGACTTGCCCCCAGAGAAATACCCCAAAGGAAAAGGCAGCCCCCCACATATAATGACTGTGAGTAAGATGAAAAGACAAAACGTAGGGATGAAATAGATTCAGCAAAGTGGGGCCCGATAATCTTAGACAGAGCGAGGATAGTAAAGCGAACTTTGCAGTCTACAAAAAACCCTAAAGCAAAAACCACGCAAAGGGGGCAAAAAAGACCCACCGTGCCGAACTAACGGCACGGCGGTACACCCTTTGCTTCTCAGAGCTACCAGCAAAAACAAAGACAAGCTGGACAGAAAAAAAGCAACAAAATAGCAAAAAAGCACTTAGCTATACAGAGCAGCAGGTCACAGGAACAATCAGGAGAAGCTCAGATCCAACACTGGAACATAGACAAGGAGCAGGGATAGCAGCATCAGGCGGAGTTAAGTAACGAAGCAGTTAACGAGCTCACCAGAACACCTGAGGAAGGAAGCTCAGAAGCTGCAGTACCACTTGTGACCACAGGAGTGAATTCAGCCACAGAATTCACAACAGTAGAGCTTCCTTAAAAATTAAACAGATATGTCAGAGTTGCTGCTGAAATTGCAGACCATCTGTGCATGCTTTCGGCATTCTCACAGTGATGCTTCTCGCCTGCCTGTGTTACAGCTTCACTTATGCCTGTCCGCTCACCATCTCATATGTCACGAACACCACCTTGCAAATGCTGGAGAGACTATGCAAGTAGTAGCAGACAATATTGGAGTGCGAACTGCAGCACGCATAGATGAATCACTCTGTAGAGCAACACCACTTGCCAATAATTGTAATGGCTGTGATGGCTCCGGAATTGCCCATATTATAAAAGCATGTTTATTGGCTTTTCTGCTGCCTTTCAACAAGCTTTAATAGACTAGCTAACCCAAACAGGAAACCGGACATGCAGTGAAAAGTTTGCTGCTTGGTAATGGACACTAGGTGTCCAGTATGGACCCTGAACTTTCCTGCTTGGGTTCGCTCATCCCTCTTCATCTGTACTATTAATTTATGCAAAGTTTTTCGACAGTATAGTTTTTAAGTTCACTGTCACCTTACTAAGGCTGTGATTGCATTATAAAACTTGAAAAGGTTTTCCTACAGTCTTAGGAGACCTCAGCACGCTATATACATCTTGTTAAAGCAATTGAAGTCTGTGCAGTATTTGTAGTTCAAATGTTTTGGCAAAAATTCAGTGAACCTGGCAATGTCATTTTTCAAAAGATTTCATCATCTCTACATAAACCAATATAAACACAATAGTTGAATTTACACGGAATTATAAAGTGATGATAATTACAATTGAGCAACTCCAGCTTTAGACATACTTATTTTTCTATTGTGGTCGAAAGCACCTTGGTGTTTCCGGCTGGCAATCATGGATGTTTTGCATCTTGACACACATATACATTTAAAAAAAAAAAAAAGTGATATTTTAAAATTAAGCAGCTTCAAAACGATGTAGTGCATCATCTTATGGAAGGTTAAAGATTTGCTGAAAGTGTATTATGAAGCTATTAAACTTTTGAAAGCCATCCTGATATGTGCAAAAAAAATCTGTTAAATCCCAAGATGGGCCAATAGAGCAAGTAATGCATTTTTCAGCAGCAATTGTTTCTTTATAATATATTGATCTTCTGCCTCTTACCTAACACATTCCCTTATCTTGCAACACCAACACTAGTGATCAAAGCTATTAAGCAGATAGGACTTTAGTACTGTTCTCCTCAGCATCGTTCAGTGATACAAATTGGTAAGTGAAGTGTTAAGTGTTTCAAAGAGTGAGATCTGCTGATGCTAAACTAAGGAGCTTGAAGGAAACCTATGGTGTGTTTTATTCTTAATGTGCTTTCAATAAACCATGATATTATTTTATATCTTAACCCTTTCTATCATCAATTCTTTGTACAGTGATGATCTGCAATGACACAAACAAAAATGTTTCATCAGTTGCTTGTTAAACAGTTACTTGATTTTGAACGAGAACGTTTATCGGTATTTCATTTTAAAAAAGGTGAGGCTATTACAATTGTTTTGCTGCGTGCATCTGAAATGTCACCCAGCTTGATACCCAATTAACCCATAATTCTTACACCAAATCAGGCTGACATTGGGCATCATAAAGAAGCATTAAATCAGATATAGATAGCAATGCACAGTGTTGGATAGTTATTAAACACTTTTGCCCACAGGGGATTAAGTTGAAGAGACTCAGTGCATTAGAAATATATAGAGAAAAACTGCACGTTGATGAGCCAAGAGTCATTAACAATAAGATCCCTTATTAAGAAAATTGTATCACAACAAATAATACAAAGGGATGATCAGACAATGAATACTACCAAACAAGTGGAACCGCAAGTCAGAGGGGAAAAAGGTAAGTTCAAGATGCCTGTTAAATTTACATGTGTTTATACAAGTAACAGATAGGTACCATATCAATGTGAAAAAAGAGTAAAGCCACTAGTGAATATCACCAAAAGATAGTGGAAAGATTTTAGGGCAAAAAGTACATAGTGAGAGGGAATCTTAGGTGACCTTAGGCCTGCGGTGCCACGTCCCCAGGCGCATTTCGGCTTGTGTGCCTTCTTTCAGGGGAAACGGAGATGAAGAAGCTTCCTGCAAGAGACAGAGCATGTGATCATTCTTATGCTGGGCTTGAAAGATTACAACATTAGAGACATATATACGTTTTTCAGTTCAGATTTGGAAATCTGCAGTCAGTTCCCGCACTATGGTTAACATCTGAAACCAGTTTAACCCAAACTTTCTCTTTATTTAATCCCTCATTAGGTTGTTTTGCACATAAACTTAAATCATTTTTACAGATTTTATTACCCTCAAATCCCTTTCTTTTGTTTGAAGTCTTTTGAAGATTTTATTTGTACCATTGTGTGCACCTATAATTTATAGAAACTTTTTAAAAACATTTTTGTAGGGAATGGAAAAAAATACAAGCTTGTTGCATTTGTTTAATGCAATCTGCTGTAAAAATGCTATCTTTTTTTTCTACAAGCCATTACATTAACGGTAGGAAATAGAAATTTGTTAATGGTGACGATTAAAAGTTCCTTTTTTTTAATGGATTCATTAATATATTTTATAAAAATGCAGTACATTATTTGCTATAAATAGTATTCCAAGCACTTTTACCTGTCAGTATAGCACTTTTTTAAACAATGTCAGACATACTGTTAACAGAACTGCGGTCCTTACTTTAGCCACCGGGTGGAATGGAAACTCATCAATACCTTGCAATCACGTAAAGATTCTCTTCTTCTAACTTTGTCAAATGACTAAAATGCTCACTAGTTTCTGTGGCATCTTAGGGTTTGTGAACATGATTTCTTGTTCATGAAGATTTTGCTAAATAATCCACTTGAAATAGTACTAAACAAATGATAAAAATAATGAATATATGCACCGCAAAGTCAAAACGATTTGCTGCTCATATGTCCAGTGTTTTGAGCTTCTTCTGTCTCCAAAGCCACAAAGCGATTAAAAGAAGTGACGTAACCATTCCTCAGCACCGTTATCTATTTATGAATGCAAAGCTGCCCCCCCAAACAATGTCTATAGTGACGGCAAAGAAGATGCTTCAGGAAAAACACTGCTGACATTTTAAATCATCTCCTGCTTGAAAAATATGGTGTGTTCCCCTAAATTTAAAAGATGCCGTATGCACAAACCCTAAACAGTACAATTGCTTGGATCAAAGTTATATGCAGTCATCGCCCATGTAGCAATAGCTTGAACTTGTATTAAAGATTCACTCCTGCTGTGATCTCCTGGGTACACTTGACAGTATCCGTGAGATTCCAACAATGGAAATATCCATCACATACTGAACAGATTATTAAGCACCCACCAGTGATGAATATATTGGATGACTATTCTCAGAAGGTTATAGACAAGGGCGTAAGTATGCCGTATGTGGAGTCGGGAAGGAATTTTTTTCCCCAATGTGGAGCCTACTCTTTGCCACATGGTTTTTTTTGCCTTCCTCTGGATGAACATGTTAGGGCATGTTAGGTTAGGCTATGGGTTGAACTAGATGGACTTATAGTCTTCCTTCAACCTTAATAACTATGTAACTATGTAAAGATAGAACTAAAACTATGGTAGATACAGGAGTTGCTCATGGGCCCAGGAGCACAGGGGGGCCCAAAAAAATCAGCCAATATGAAAAGAACAATACTATTAAAATCTAATCATGGAGGTAAGTTCTCCCTTTTGACCAAGTGCCTTTAATTTAGCAGGAGACTGCAGTTAGAGTCCCTCCAGTTTCTTGTCTAAGACCAATGGAAAGGTAATTGATGATTTATATATTTGTAATTTCTCTCTCTATATATTTGTACATGCATTTTCATACAGCTAAGGGTTTCTGTGCTGCCTATGTGACACTGCTTTTACTTTGTGGGTCTCTCATCGGTGATACACTCTCCATGTGAACTCATTTTAAATGCTTGCTCGGATTGACCTAAAAAGATTGTCACATTTCAAGTAAGACCTTTTTCTTTCAAATCACCAAAATGGCTGATGTCATTTAATGTTTTATGTGGAATTTTTCAGCCGAAATTCTCTTAAACGTCTTATATCCTAGCTTAGACGTCGATCTGTAAACATGCTTCCATATGCATTTACGCTCTGGAAAAGATTCTCTCACACTGATTTGAGTAGCTTACATTCCAGATTAAATGCATGCAAATAATTAACTTGGATTGCTTTTCTTATTAATGATCTGTCTCTAATGTAATGGAAAAGAATTTGGCAGTAAGTGCCTGTATATAGTTTTTGGAAGAAATGCATCAAGAAGCACTTTTTAATACATACTTTGCGAAATGTTTCCAAAACTTGGTGATGTAGTACATTATGTAGTGCATGTAATATCAAATGGATTGATTTAGGAATTGATTATGTTTCCAGGAGTCGCATAAGAGATGAGTGAAACTTTGAAGCTTTGCTTTGCCGGCTTTTTTTTCAAATCCTTGTGTTGATCTAAATGTAATGATAAAAAAGGCAGAATATAAGGCTTTCTCAATATCAAGCTTGTTTCGAAGGTCAATGAGGTGTTCCGTTATTGAAGTTGAATTACCCCAAAATTACACTATATTACAAAGTATATGCATGTCGTATAAGTTGCTCTAAGATAGCTTTAAAAAAAAAATGCATATATTACATTCTGTAAGTAAGTAGCCATTGTCACGGTGGTAGCCTGCATACCTCCACAGCACCTCTATTCACCATGCAGTATCTCCCCGTATCAGGCCTTTCCACTAATCTGCCTCATGCAGCACTGCTGCATCTGCTTGCTGCATTCATTTAGCCTAAGAGGGGCATAGCCAGAGTCTTCAAGAATTTAACCCTGCTAGATCCTGCAGAGATAAGCTTTCCTTCTATTAGTCCACATTTATGTTTGCATCTATATTCTGCTACATCTTACTGACTCATAAAACCAAAAACTCATGGGCCACCTGCATAGCGAACAAGTCTGTAGGAACCTGTTCACACCACCAAAGAACTTGAAAACACAAAAGCGCACAGAGAGGTCAAAAAATACTCTGTTGTAAAAAAGTCACAGTAAATAAGCAAGTGCTAGTCAAAAAATGAAAAAATACAGGGTATTTAGTTAATACGTTTTTTTGCAAAAAAGAATGTTAAGCTGCTCCACCAATCGCCAAGGTATACCCATAATAGAGCAGTCCTGTCTAATGTATATAATCCCTATCTGATGTATTTAAAAACCTGATCATCTGTATAGTACCTGTATGAACAGGGCTCAGAGAGAAAATATCCATGTTGAACATGCGAGATGGAACAGCTACAATGCAAATGATCCACAGAGGAGTGGTGAACTCCCCAGTCTCGTAGAAACAAGAGAACAATTATAGAACCAAAAACACATGGGCCAGCTAGTTTTCCAGTCCTGCCTCACCTCTCCTCTCCTGACCTAAGCAATGCTTACTGACCCTGTGCTGCCTGCCCTGACATCGGACTGTGTCTTAGCCCTGCTGTATCATGTACTCATGCCTCTGACCCTCTGGTCAGCTGCTGCATTCCTGGGAACCACACAGGAGTAGTACCTGATGACTACCTGTGGCCAAGCCTAACCTCACCATCTGAGGCTCTAGCAAAAAACAGGTATTCGCTTAGTCATGCCCCTCCAGTAAAATCCTGGACCATGGCACAGAAAATTGATTGGAACAGTAGTACCCATGCTCAGCTGCCAAGCCATTAAAATGGGGGACAGAATTCCTTTGCTCTCATGATCACTGGGTGTCTCACTGCTTAGACTCCCACCGATCTAGTCGTTATGTTTAATGGGGATAAGTGATAATTTGTTCTTACTGGAATAAATTCTTTATGCAAAAAGACACAAATTTATGTTCACCCTGGGGTCAAAAAGTGCGGAGTGGACTTAGTATCCAAGCCCCTCCACAAACAGTGGATGCTGACTGTTTTAGGCTGGTTTCACATTTGCGTTTAAAAACTCAGCGTTTTAAACGCAAACGCATTTGGTGAAAAATGCATGTAAATGCGTGACAGTGATTTGGCTTGCTTTCTGCGGCGTCACAGGGGCTATAAAGGGGCGTGCACGACAACCGCCATCTTACTTCTGCCGATCGTAGCATAGGGAGAGGTTGCTGCAGCTGCATCAAAAGAAGGGATATAGTTAGGGAGGGAAGATTAAGCCCCGAAACTGCTTGTGCTGCAGCGATTTCCACTGTCCGACACCACATTTTCTTTGCAGGGACAGTGAAGTTTATATTTTTGTGCATCAGCTCTGTAGCTTATTAGGCTGCCTTATAAGGCTCTCTGATAGCTGCATTGCTGTTTGTATGCCGCTGTGCAAACCAACTGCTTTTTTAAAAGCAAAAATCCTGCTGCTCCTTTCTGCACAGTTCTCTTGTTTATTTGTCCACAGATTTGTGTGCAGCTGTCCTTTTTATTGCTGCCATACTTGTCCTGAGATCATTGTAGGGAGATTGAAATTGTACTACAGCCCTTGTATTTTTTCATATATCTTCCAGCCACGTTCTGCCACTTACATTGTGTAGTGTAATACACTGGGCCTGAGTTTTGGTGCAGTCTCCCCCCAAAAAAGGGAGATTTAAATTCTCAACAAGTTTATATACACCTTCTACCTTGTTTTACAGTACCATATAATGGTTGTTATTTCGGTTAGATTTTTCCAAAATTAAGGAAGTCTGGTGGACGAGGCCGTGGGCGGTCGTTGCCAGCTGGTACTGATGGTGGTGGTGGAGCATCTGGTGGTAGTGGGAAAAGCAAAATAGCACCAAAGGCTCGAGGTGTTGTAGTCAGCTTGGAGAGCTTGTACACTTGTATTGAACACTCTCGTGGGATTGAGGCGGTTCGCTTCTTCCTGGGGACCTCCGACCTGGACGGCCCTCTACGTGGATTAATCCTCGAGCTGTTGGACTATGTCCTTACCCACAACTTTTTCGTTTTTAAAGATATTTTTTATTTACAGAAGCGCGGCACGGCCATGGGCGCGGCCTGCGCGCCCTCGTACGCCAATCTCTTCTTAGGTTACTGGGAGAGATTCCTTTTTGGCGACGAGGGCCCGCCGGCCGCCTCCCATGTGCTGTGCTGGTATCGCTTCATTGATGATATTCTTTTTTGTGGGACGGGACCGTCCACCAGCTCGAGGATTTCATGGGTACACTAAATAAAAACACGTCTAATATCAAACTCACATACACTTTTAGTGATGTTACTGTCGATTTTCTGGATGTCCGCCTGGAGGTCGATACTAATCGGCGTATCCAGGCGGACGTCTTCAGAAAATCGACTGTAGTTAATTCTCTATTACATGCCTCATCGGCACATGATCCCTCCACGATTAGGGCCTTCCCGGTCGGACAGTTCCTGAGGATGCGGCGAATCTGTTCCTCCAGGTCCAGGTTCGAGGCACAGGCCTCGGATCTGAAAGATCGTTTTCTGGCTCGAGGTTATAGCCGTAGATCTGTCAAGCATGGCTACGACCGAGCCAGGAAAACCCGACGGGAGACGTTATTACACCCACAGAGTAGACGGACTGACAGGGATGGTACTGGCTCCATTCGTTTTATTTCTACTTACAACCATGAGTGGAATAACATGCGTTCCATCCTTGCCAGACATTGGTCCGTCCTTGGGACTGAGCCCTCCCTGGCGGCCTCCCTTGGCCCATTTCCACGGATGACCTCTAGGAGGTGCAAAAACTTGAATGACTTGTTGGTGCAGAGCCATTATGTCCCCACCCCGAAAAACCCATTTGGTACTAGTGGCCCCGTTTGGGGCTGTTTTCCATGCGGGCACTGTCTTGCCTGCACCAATGTCCTGTGCTGCTCCAGCTTTACATCTGCTGATGGTAGTAGAAAATTCGATATCAGGCAACGAATCTCATGTAGTACAACTAACGTAATTTATTACGCTACATGCCCGTGCCCCATGGTGTATGTGGGATTAACCACGCGGGAACTTCGTGTTCGGGTTCGGGAGCATGTGCGGGACATTGGTGCGGCCAGGACAGTGTCCGATGTGTCGGATCTCAAATCAATCCCACGCCATTTTAAGTCGCACCATAAATGCGACGCTAGACTTCTTAAGGTTAGGGAAATTGATGTCCTACATCTGGGGATTCGGGGTGGGAACAATAAAAAGCTTTTAGCACAAAAAGAGACAAAATGGATTGTGCAGCTTGGCACCATGTCACCCAACGGCTTAAATGAAGCACTCAGCTTCACCTCCTACTTATGAGGGATTTTATTATTTTCAGTATACTTCTCCAGTGTTCATGGTGTGCTGTACATATATATAAAAAGTATCTCCTGCTCCCCATCATAGGTACAGCACTTAAACACCCCTTGTTGGCCTCCATTCCTTGGTTTCGGTTGGGATGTTGTTTTTAATTTTTATTTTTCTCAGTATTTTTAATTTATGTATTTTAATATTTATGTTTTTTGCATTACCAGTGACTGGAATAGATTTGATGCCTTAAGGATTTTGTCTTGAATGGGCTGCCGACCCTGCCAGCATTTGTGATTAAGGATTACTGCAATCTTGGGGGCGCGTGATATAACATCCGTGAGAGAATGGCCGAACCTCTCCACCACCTACCACAATGGACGTTGTTTATTTGAATACGAGGAACTTTTCACTGTGATATGGATGTGATGATTTATGTTGGCACTATGCCTTTAATATATATGCACAAGTGGAATTTGTTATCTGTGGTGGGGTGATGGTTATGATGTGGTTAACTTGCTTACAGCTGGCGTATACATCTCCCATTGGTGGCCGTGCGTAACGCGCTGCAGTCCGCTGTGTTCTGGTGTGGATCGGTGTCTTTTTGGCTCTGTGCGCACGCCCGGGGCGCTGCTTTGCTCCCCGCGCGTGCGCACTTGCTGTGACGCCGCGCTCCGCTGCCAGGACCTGTCGGACGCAACGCGCATGCGCCGACAGCGCCCCCATGATTGGTCTATAGACATCACATGGTTAGGGTCGGGGGTTATTTCAAGGTCCTTTTCGGCAGTAAGTGGCTATCCCCTTGAGGAAGCGGCACGGCGCTGCCACGAAACGCGCGTCGGGGTCCACCTCCTGACCGTCTCCCCACCCTCCCCCCGCTATCGGTAAGCTCTGCACCAGTACCAGCCACCTTACTTGTGGTAATGTTATGGGGTCCGATGCTTGGATATTGGTCTGGGAACTGGGTGCTCTGTTTGGGTTAGGCCCTTTTGTGGCCGGTTATTTGCACTTAGCACCTTATTAGGCTTTACTGCTGGGGGGTATGGGCGTGCATACTCCCATTTTTGTGGAGTAGCACCTGTGGGGCTGGGATGGGGGCTTTTTTCAGCATTTATAGACACTCATGTTGCTCCTGTTACTTATCTATGCTATGTTGCTATTGAACCGTATGTTTTTGCTTATTGGTAAATTATATAATAAACGTTATTTATATTTGGTTCATCGATGCTCCGGTTTCTTCTCCTTTATTTAATAAGGTAGTCAGTGATAACAGAAGGAATTTTATGGCTGCCATAGCCATAGCCCTTTCAGAACTGAAACACATACCTTGCCTGGCTCACACCTTGAACCTGGTGGTGCAGTGCTTCCTGAAAAATTATCTGGGGTAACCATCCCTGCTCCTGAAGGTGCAAAGACTTTACTCGCACATCCGCTGGTCGCCCGTACACTCCAGCCATATGCTGAACCATCAGCGATCGCTGAATCTTCCTCAGCACCGCCTAATAATTGCACACTGCACAGGCTTCAGAGGCTGTGTGAACAGAGGTGTGCTGTCATTTATTTGTGGGAGGATACACATACACGTGCAGGCTGTTGGATGGCAAACATGGAGTTGTCTGGTGTGCAGTGGTCAAAGCTACAAGACCTCTGTCAAGTCCTTCAGTGTTTTGAGGAATGCACATGGCTAGTACAAGCAGACGACACCATCACAAGCATGAGCATCCCACTAATGCATCTGCTGATGCAAAGTTTGATGCACGTTAAGGAGCTGGCATCTGCAGCCGAGGAGGAGGGAAGTCTTGATGACAGTCAGCCATTGTCTGCTCAGGGAACTTTCCTGGACGAGGTGGTGGACGAAGGAGGAGGAGGATGATGGGGATGAATATAAATGGGAGGAGGATGCTTCTCAGGGGGCAAAATAAACTGGTGGCATTGCAAGGTAAGATACAAGGTTTATGCGGGCCACGAGTGATGTTGATTTGCAAGAAAGTGCTCCTCAACCCAGCACAAGCAGTGAATTGACACCTGGAATATTGGCCCACATGGCTGAGTATGGCTTGCGTATCCTAAAAAGAGACCCCTGCATTATCAAAATGATGACCGATTACGATTACTGGTTGGCCTGCCTCCTGGATCCATGATATAAAGGAAAATTACAAAATATCATGCCACATGAGAACCTTGAGCAAATATTGGCTACCAAACAAGCAACTCTTGTAGACCATTTGGTTCAGGCATTCCCAGCACACAGCGGCGGTGATGGTTCTCACACGAGCTGTAGGGGGCAACATGGCAGAGGTGTTAGAGGTGCACAAATCCGAAGTGGCGTTGGACAGAGGGGTTTTATGACCAGGTTGTGTAGTGATTTTGCAATGACCGCAGACAGGACAGGTACTGCAGCATCAATTCAAAGTGACAGGAGACAGCATTTGTCCAGTATGGTTACGAACTATTTTTCCTCCCTTATCGATGTTCTCCCTCACAGGTCATTCCCCTTTGATTACTGGGCATCTAAAATAGACACCTGGCCTGAATTGACAGAATATGCATTACAGGAGCTCGTTTGCCCAGCTGCTAGTGTGCTATCAGAAAGAGTCTTCAGTGCTGCTGGTTCAATACTGACCGAAAAAAGGACACGTCTGGCTACCCGAAATGTTGATGATCTAACCCTCATTAAAATGAACCAATCATGGATTTCAAATTATTTTGCCCCACCTTCCCCTGCTGACACATAGCTTGCCTGAAAAATGTCTTGCTTTTGGCCTCCTCTTACTGACTGCTCCAATTCCTCCATTTGCAGCTGCTGAATGTCCACCATAGGCCATTTTTTACCTCCCTAAATGGGCTGACTCCTCCCACAGGGCCGTGGTCACCACTTGGCGCAAGCAACCGTGTGAATGCCGTTTGCCTGGACAGGTGGGTGTGCCCACTCTTGGGCGACGGCACTGGCACAGGGACCCTCATAGTACAATGAAGTGTCTCTGACGGTGGTGGTGCACAACCAATGTCAGACACACCGTCGTAATATGAGGGGCCCTGTGCCAGTACCGCTGCCCACAAGAGAGTGTTCCCCCCAGCTCGAACAGTGCTCTACCACTTGCAAAACTTACCTCTCCCTGCTCCACCACTGTGTAGTCTGTGCTGTTAAATCCTTCAATGGCACTGCCAATACAAATTTGTTGAAGTGATAGATGACAATAAAAATATACAGGGGCCCTGGCCTTCATTTAGGCCAGTTAATACTTTTATCCAACTACCACTGTCTGCTACTCAGCAGAGGAGCCCACCTGTTATGATCTGGTGGTTTAGGAGCAACATGGGACGAGCTCTAAAGGAGGTGGTACCTGTACTGACCACAGTCCCTAAGCTCAACACAACACTAGAAGTAGCCGTGGGATGCTCCTGTCACTCCCTAGGCACCTCGTCACAGCCTGAGAACTAACTACCCCTAAAGATAGAAACAGGAAAACTATCTTGCCTCAGAGAAAATCCCCAAAGGATAGATAGCCCCCCACAAGTAATGACTGTGAGTGGAGAGAGAAAAGACATACACAGAATGAAACCAGGATGTAGCACAGGAGGCCAGTCTAGCTAGATAGATTGGACAGGATAGAATACTGTGCGGTCAGTATTAAAAACTACAAAAATCCACACAGAGTTTACAAAAATCTCCACACCTGACTAAAGGTGTGGAGGGTAAATCTGTTTCCCAGAGCTTCCAGCTTAACTGAATTAATCCATACTGACAAGCTGAACAAAACATAGAATGCACAGAACGAATAAGTCCACAACATGTGGACAGAAAAGAGCAAAGCAAGGACTTATCTTTGCTGAACTGGTCAGGATATCAGGGAAATCCAAGAGAGATGTGAATCCAACCAGGAACCATTGACAAGTGGCACTTGCTGAAGGGAAGAGCCAGGCATAAATAGCCGAGCAGAAAGACAATCAGTGGAAGCAGCTGCAGACTGCTAAATCCAAGGAGCAGCCATACCACTTAAAACCACCGGAAGGAGCCCAAGAGCAGAACTCACAAAAGTGCCACTTACAACCACCGGAGGGAGTCCAAGAGCGGAATTCACAACACCCACCCCTGTACCTAGCTATGCCACCTGTTTATTTATGAACTATTTTTTGGCAGACATTTAGCCCACTTTATTATTTGGGCCTACTAGCTGTGTCAGCCACTCACTACAGTTGTCCTCCACTGAATAAAGCAATGCTGCCTGTGTACTCCTGTTACCAATTTTGAACTGCATTTAGCCTACTTTATCATTTGGGCCTACTACCTGTGTCTGGATGTCAGCCACTCATTACAGTTGTCCTCCTCCATTGAACAAAGCAATGCCGCCTGTGTACTGCTGTTACCAATTTTGAACTGCCTTTAGCCTACTTTTTTATTTTGGGCCTACTAAGTCTGTCTGCGCCACTCAGTACAGTTGTCCTCCACTGAACAAAGCTATGCTGCCTGTGTACTCCTGTTACCAATTTTGAACTGCATTTAGCCTACTTTTTTATTTTAGGCCTACTAAGTCTGTCTGAGCCACTCCTTACAGTTGTCCTCCGCTGAACAAAGCAATGCCGCCAGTTTAGTCTTGTTCCCAATTTTGAACTGCATTTAGCCTACTTACTTATTTGGGCCTAGTAACTGTGTCTGCCTCTCATTACAGTTGTCCTCCTCCACTGAACAAAGCAATGCCGCCTGTGTACTCCTGTTACCAATTTTGAACTGCATTTAGCCTACTTATTTATTTTTGGCCTACTAAGTCTGTCTGCGCCACTCCTTACAGTTGTCCTCCACTGGACAAAGCTATGCCGCCTGTGTACTCCTGTTACCAATTTTGAACTGCATTTAGTCTACTTTATCATTTGGGCCTACTACCTGTGTCTGGCTGTCAGCCACTCATCACAGTTGTCCTCCTCCACTGAACAAAGCAATGCCGCCTGTGTACTCCTGTTACCAATTTTGAACTGCATTTAGCCTACTTTATCATTTGGGCCTACTACCTGTGTCTGGCTGTCAGCCACTCATTACAGTTGTCCTCCTCCACTGAACAAAGCAATGCCGCCTGTGTACTCCTGTTACCAATTTTTTACTGCATTTAGCCTACTTTTTTATTTTGGGCCTACTAAGTCTGTCTGCGCCACACCTTACAGTTGTCTACTTTTTTATTTTGGGCCTATATCTGTGTTTCCTCCTCATCCTGCCCATTGCCCAGCGACTACTAGATGAGTCTGCTGGTACATTGACCCAGACCACTACATTCCCCTTGCACTATACACACCCAGAATCTGACCCTGCTTTAAGTCAGGTTCCCCTTCCCGCATACTATACCACATTACATGGGGACAAAGAAGAAGGTGCAGATGAAAGTGCAGGTTCCTTTATCAGGTGGGGGAGGCATACTCGTTGGCACTGGCACAGGGCCCCTCATAGTACGCAAAAGTGTCTCTGGCAGTGGGAGGTGCTGCCCACCGTCAAACACACCGCCGTGCTATGAGGGGCCCTGTGCCAGTGCCAAAAAGTGGGCCCCCTGCTTGCTTAGGATCACAGCACTTGTAAAGTTGAAATACTTACCTCTCCCTGCTCCACCGCCATGACGTATTCCGTGTTTCATGGGCCCACGAAAATCTTGAGCCTGCCCTACCCCCCACATCTTTAGCCAAATTACCCCCTGTTTTCAATGCCCAACTATTATTATAAAGTAAATTAAGATTGACAAGCTTCAGTAATACGAATTGATGTTTGTGGCATTAAAATGGGCACTGTAGGTGTTTTCCTGTCCTCCACTCACTGCCAAATTTGATTCCCCATTGACTTGCATTGGGTTTCGTGTTTCCATCGGCCCCTGACTTTTCGCAATAATCGGCTGATTTCACCCGACCCAACTTTTGAGAAAGTCGGGTTTCGCGAAACCCGACTCGATCCTAAAAAAGTAAGTCGCTCAACTCTACAAAACACTTTTTTCCAATTGGACAGTGCTAAGATGTGAATGTCCAGGCTGAGAACCACTGCTGTATGAGCTGCTGCTTGCGCAGCCTCAATGACTAGTGGTGACATCATTGAGGTTACCTCCAGTAACTGAGGCTGCATTCCCAGCCGGGCTGAACTGCAGTTACTTCAACATTGTAGGAAAAAGTGATGAGGTCACCACAGTTCAAGCTCAGTGTCTTCACAGTTGATCACCGTAAGAAATTCCTCTGTAATAGTCCCATCAGCCACCACCTGCTGCAATTATTCTCACTTAATTACAACTCACATCATTCTTTCCTGCTCATGCTGATCATCAGCAGAGCACGGGAGAATGATTAAAGTCATCTACTGCTGTCTCTCTTTGATTTGGGAGTGGCTATATCTTAATGCTCTTGCTGGCAGCTCGTGTCAATGATAATTTTGGGCTTGCTGGAGCTGCTAACCTGTTAAACCCCAGTGTTCCTTTTTGCTTCTGACCTCCCTTACCAGTGCCTGACCTGTCTCCTGTACCTGACATAGTGTGACTCTGGTGTGTATCCCCTCCATGTTTGACTCGACTTGAACTCTGACTTTGTCTCTTGTCTCCCGTCTTTGCTACCACACGTCTGTCCGACTTTTCACCTGCTGGCTTACTTTGTCTCCATTCTTTGTTTCACGTCTCTGGTATTTTTGCTCCTGGCTGGCTCTGACGCTCGGCTTGTATTTGACGAGTTCTGTTTTCCCCTTTAAACTTTACGCTTACCAACTGTTGCTTACTTGGCTCGTTTTGACCACTCTGTCGCCACCTGGTGGTGCAGTGCAGCATGCGCTGTGCTGCTGTGCAGCAAAGGCAACCTTTTTTTCTCTCACCCACTCCCCCTAGTGGAGTCTGCACATACCTGCATTGCTGTAGTGTGACATGCCGGATGCCTGAGAACTTTCTTGAGCTCTCGGTGATGTCAGACAGGTCCTATGAGTTCACCGTGAGACACTGGGCAGTGATAGCAGACACTGCTCAGTCTCTCTGCTGGGACAGCAGGCTGTGTGGTCACATCATGTAACCATGCAGCCTGCCATCTAGATGTAGCAGATCTAAACCCATCGTTGGACAAATGGATTATCATCTCTGCGGAAAGGTGAGGAAGATTGTTGTTTTTTATTTTACCTTTTTTGCAGAAGACAATGGCATCAGTGGAATGAGCGAAGTTTTAAGTGTGGTCTAATTAACATTTATTAAAGGAGTCTGTGTCATTCTTTCAATTAAAGACTTTTTCTGGATGTCTATGTGTCTATACAATATGACTATGGGGTTCATATTATTGGCACCTCTTTATTACTTTTTTTCAACGTTTTTATTGAGTAAAAAGATAACAAAGAACAGAATAAACAGAATAGTCATAATCATGAAAGCATATAGAATTAACTGATTATGAGAAAAGACACATTAAACTAAGTTCTCTTTAGGAGGGTATAACCAACAACTATAAAACAAGTTGTTCAGAGGACCAACAAAAACAAACATATGATTAGGTTTAAATGGAGTAAGCAATTAGACTAAAAATAGAGACAAGGAAACATATAAGAGTTGGGGTAAAGGATAGGAAGGGGACAGAGGAAAGGGAGGGGGGGTGGAGGGAGAGAAGGGTGATCCGGTGGCGAATGGTCAAGAACAAGGTAAGGATGATGTGATTAATTTAACTGTCAGTTTGACTGTCTGTGATTTCCAGAATGAAGTTGGGGTTGGATCTAAATTGGATCCAGGGTTCCCATGTATTACGGAAAGAGTGTAGTGATTCTTGCGTATTCGCTACCAATTCAGCAGTATGAAATAGTAGGTCAATTTTCATAAGAACTTATTTTTTAGTAGGAATTTGGGTTGATTTCCATAGAGTAGGAATCAGGAACTTGCCAGCAGTTATGATAATATTAGCCATTCTGGAAGCTGGAAGGTTCTCTGGCCATAAAGGTAGATTAAGAAGAGCAGATAGAGGCTTCATCAAAGGTGCCCGGTCTAGGATCTCTGTGATTATTTCACCTATCAATTGCCAGAAGGTCATAATAACTGGGCATGTCCACCATATGTGGAAATAGGTGCCTGAGTCTGCATTACATCTCCAGCACCTTTCCGAGTTGGAGGGAAGCCACTGGTGCAGTTGAGCTGGTGTGCGATACCACCGAGATATAACTTTATAAGAGTTTTCTTGCATTTTTACACATTGGGAAGGACCATGAGACCTCTTATATATAGAAGCGATTTGACCTGGTGTAAAGTGAACATTCAGATCTTTTTCCCAAAGTCCAATGAATGCTCTCTTAATATCAGCCTTCTCCATAACCAGAGAATTATATATTTTGGATAGGACTTTTTTTGGGAATTTGTGTTGTATGCAGAGTTGTTCAAAATGAGTGAGCGGACGAGGTAAAGAAAGCTGAGTCTTATATTTAAGGCAATAATCCCTAATCCTGTTGAGATGGAGAAAGGAGACATTGAGTTGCGGTTTAAAAGCTTGGAGCTTCGATAGAGTCATCAAAGAACCATCTAAAAACACTTGATCTACCGGTATTGGGGGGTCTGACAAATCATATGTATCAACATCGGAGTCTTTAGGTAACTAAGGGGGAATAGGTCCCGTTACATCCTGAAGTGTCAAGATTGGGGATAAAGGGGGAGTGGTTTTAGGGAATTCTGTCCTCCATAATTTAAGGGTGGCCAAGGTGATCTTGTTCATTACCAGGCAAAGTAATTTAATGTAGTCATGGAGAAGGGCCATAGATCTCAGAGGGGCAGGAGCTAGATGTTCTTCAATAGAGAGCCATAGTTTGCTTGGTGGGTTCCTGATCCAGTCACAATTCTAGTTAGCATTGAAGCTCTGTAGTATTTAAAGATGTCTGGGACACCCATTCCACCCTCTGACCTTGGTAGAGTGTGTTGGTGTTTATTCGAGGGCGTTTATTGTTCCATATGAAGTTAACAAAAAAGGAATTAATTTTAGATAATGGTTGGGGATGTGGATGGGAAGCATCTGGAAAAGGTAGAGAAATTTGGGAAGTATTATGCTTTTCAGTAAATTTTTTCTCCAAATCCAAGATAGGAAAGGTGCTCTCCATGAGCGAACTGTTGAGATAGCCTTGTTTAGCATAGGTAAAATGTTGAGATCGCGAAGCTCACCTGCATATCTTCAAATTTTAATGCCCAGGTTTGTTATGAATCTGGGTGGCCAATTGAAGGGGTAGAGTAGTTTTAGGTTATCTACTTGTAGGTTTAGATATATTTAAGCTGATTGCTTCAGACTTAGATGGGTTCACCTTAAAATTAGAAATGTTTCCATATAAGTTTAAAATACGGACCAAGGCAGAGATCCCTTTATGGGGTTACGATAAAATTACTAAAAAGTCATCAGCAAATGCTGCAGACTTATGATGGTAGCCACCTATTTGAATTCCCTTAAAACAGGGTATTTAGTTGATACGTTTTTTTGCAAATCGTCAAGTTATACCCATATAGAGCAGTCCTAATTAATGTATATAATCCCTATGTGATGTATTTAAAAACCTGATCATCTGTATAGTACCTCTATAAGCAGGGTTCAGAGAGGGAATATCCATGTGGACATGCTGGATGGAACAGCTTTGATGCCAATGACCCATAAGGAGTGGTCCACATGGATATTCCCTCTCTGAACCCTGCTTATACAGGTACTATACAGATGATCAGGTTTTTAAATACATCACATAGGGATTATATACATTAGTTAGGACTCCTCTATATGGGTATATCTTGACGATTGGTGGAGCAGCTTAGTATACATTTTTTTGCAAAAAAAAGTATCAACTAAATACCCTGTTTTTTCTATCTTTTGACTAGCACTTGCTTATCACTGTGATTTTTTACAACAGAGTATTTTTACAGAGTATTTTTGACCTCACTGTGCTCTTTTGTGTCTTCTGATGAGATGAAGTTAGACCTTTCAGATTATATTTCTAAGCAGTGTGTGGGGAGAAAACAAGACACTGCTCATCACCTGCCCAATATAATCTCAACAGTGAAACATGGTGGTGGCAGCACCTTGCTATTTTGGTGTTTTTCAGCTGCAGGTTCAGGATGACTGGTTGTCAATGAAGAAAACATGAATGTGGCCAAGTACAGAGATATCCTGGATGAAAACCTCTTCCAGGAGTTCTGTGAACCTCAGACTTGGCCGAAGGTTCACCTTCCATCAAGACATTGACCCTAAGCACACAGCTAAAATAACAAATTAGTGGCTTTAGAACAACTCTGTGGCCATTCTTGGCTGGCCCAGCTAGAGCCCTGACCTAAACCCAACTGAGCATCTGGGGAGAGACATGAAAATGGTTGTCCACCAACGTTCACCATCCAACCTGATGGAACTGGAGAGGATCTGCAAAGAAGAATGGCAGGGGATCCCCAAATCCAGGTGTGAAAAACTTGTTGCATCATTCTCACAAAGACTCATGGTTGTACTAGCTCAAAAAGGTGCTTCTACTCAATACTGAGCAAAGGGTCTGAATACTTATGACCATGTGATATTTCAGTTTTTCTTTTGTATTAAATTTGCAAAAATTGCCACATTTATGTTTTTTTCAGTCAAGATGGGGTGCAAAGTGTACATTAATGAGAAAAAAATGAACTTTTTTGAGTTTACTAAATGGCTGCAATGAAACAAAGAGTGAAACATTTAAAGGGTATGAATACTTTCAGTAACCACTGTATTGGGATTCAGGCAGGAGTACACATGTACTAATCAGAATCATTTGGGCTAATACTGTTTTGCAGTCAGTAGGTTACATTTTTAACAAAATTGTTTCTGCTAATTTTGGGGTGCATGCATCAGGCCCCATTTTCTAATAAAAATAGTTTTGGCTAATATTGTTGTGCAGGCACCAGGCAAAATTTCCTATCCAAAATCGTTTAGGCTAATATTGTTGCTCAGGCACCAGACTTCACTTCCTAATTAAAATCATTTGGGCTAATATTATTTTGCAGGCAGGAGGCCACATTTCCTAATCAAAATTGTTTTGGCTAATATTGTTATGCAAGCTCCAGGCAAATTTTCCTAATCAAAATCATTTTGGCTAATAATAATAATAATAATCATTATTTTTATATCGTGCTAACATGTTCCGCAGCACTTTACAGACATTATTATCGCTGTCCCCAATGAGGCTCACAATCTAAATTCCCTATCAGTATGTCTTTGGAATGTGGGAGGAAACCAGAGAACCCAGAGGAAACCCACGCAAACACAGGGAGAACATACAAACTCCTTGAAGATGTTGTTTTGTTGTTGTTCTTAGTGGGATTTGAACCCAGGACTCCAGTGCTGCAAGGCTGCAGTGCTAACCACTGAGCCACCTTGCTACCCTAGTCTAATATTGGTGTGCATGTACACTATCTCAGCAAATAAATATTGATTGTTAATTGAGATGCAGGTGACTTTCATTTTGGCCTAGGGTTGTAAAACAGTTGGTTAAAAAAGAGGAAGGGTATATCCAACCTGAGTGGAAAAAAGCGAGGCCGTGGTGGAAAGAGGAATAGGCTTAATGTTTGACATGGACGTGGGTAAGGAGGTAATGTTACTGAAAGCGCTGTTGAACAAACACCATTGTCTTCCTCATGTGGGTTGCCTGAACTTGGCAGGCCTCTCAGACCACCAGGCCTACACCTATCACTCATCTACCTGTTACTGATCAATGTTTCAGCTAGAAATGCTGGTCTAAACCTTGTTCCATGCATCCATGCTTCGCAATTATACTATTTGTACTCTTGGTCAATTGATTCTACTTTTCTTGGTGTGTGCCCCTAATTTGAGCTGTTTGGATAGCTTTTTGCCCCCCCCCCCTCCTTAAGGATTTTTTGCCTACGTGTTCAGTTTTGCCTCCCAATAAACTCAATAGGTTCGGATGTGGTCGATGAACCATTAGGCAAACTTGCCAAACTGAACCAAACCTTGAAAATTTGCTCAAGTCTAGTCTTCATTTAAAATGAGTGAATCTTTTTAAATTCACATTCACTAATTTTGCTGAACTTTCCCCCAAAATTTGATATATGGTGAATAAATTTAATGAATCTCATTCCTGGAAATCTTTTATTTGATCAAAAACGAAAACATTAGGAAGACGATATGAGAAAGAGAAACCTGCTGAACATAACAGCTTTCAATTTACAGGCAAGACACAGCAATCTTTATTGCAGCATTTGAATTTGAATACTTTTGCTGTTATGTCAGGTGGTGTTCCCAGCATAAAAGTAAAGCTTGCACACATTTTTAATGAATAGAACAAAACATCGATCAAATTAATTTTATTTTTAAATTTTAGCTGTCATTAAAAATGGTTATATTTTATACAACTTCAATATGAACACGATAGATATCTCATTTTATTCTTCATGTTTATGCACATCCCTTTTATTATTATTATTATTATTATTATTATTATTATTATTATTATTATTTGGATTTATTAAGTGACATGCTGATTATGAGCAGTGCAGTGGGAACATAATATGCTTACTAGTCTTTATGCAAAGTTTGGGCACCCCTGGTTAAAATTGCTGTTATTATGAACAGTTAGGCAAGTTGAAGAATAAATTATCTCTAAAAGGCCTAAAGTTAAAGTTGACACATTTCCTTTGTATTTTAGGCAAAAAAATATATATTTATATTCTCATCTTTTACATTTTAAAAATTACAAAAAGAAAAATGAGCCCTTGCAAAAGTTTGGACATCCTTGGAGACTAGTGTTCTCAGATAACTTTGATCAATGTTCCAGACCTTAATGAATCTGTTAGGGCTATGGCTTGTTTGCTATCATCGTTAGGAAAGGCTGGGAGATGTAAATTTCCAAGCTTTATAAAAATCCAGCCTCTAAACTTGGTCCAAAAAACAGTAGCCATTGGTTCTTCTAAGCAGCTACCTAGCACTCTGATAATAAAAATAGTGGAGGTCCACAAAGCAGGAGAAAGCTATAAGAAGATTGCAAAGCTTTTTCAAGTTGCATTTTCCTCAGTTTAAAATGTAATTTAAAAAAATTGCAGTTAGCAGAAACAGTAGAGGTTAAGATAAGGTCTGGAAGACCAAGCAACATTTCAGTGAGGGATGCTTGTAGAATTGTTTGAGAGGCAAATTCGTACCTCTGCTTGACTGCAAAAAATCTTCAGAAAGATTTAGCAGACAATGGAGTTGTAGTACATTGTTCTACTGTTTAGAGACACCTGAACAAATATGGCTTTCATAGAAGTCATCAGAAGAAAACATCTCCTGCATCCTCATTATAAAATTCAGAGTCAAAAGTATGCAAAAGAACATCTAAACATGTCTGATGCATTTTGGAAACAAGTCATGTGGACCTATGAGATTCTAATGAACCTCTAATGAACCTCGGGTGATGTCACTGCTCTATAGGACCTCCAGTGACACACTGACAGGAGACAATGGCTCCTGCAGTGCATCACTGACAGGTTACTGTAGTTCATTGGTCTCACTTTATGCCATTACTGCGTGGGAACTTTCTCACACAGCAGTGCCAAAAGTGAGACTAGGGACTATTTTTTACAGTGGTGGAGGAATACAGTGCAGAAGGATACCTTCCTCCAGTCATTGTATTCCTGGAGCCCCTATAGAGCGGTCGCATCAGCTGATGCTGCTGCTCTCCATGGGAGATCGTCATGGGACACTCGTGGATTTCTGCAGATCAGGGAGTATATTGTTTGTTACTTTAATATTTTTTATAGGTGACACTGGCTTTGGGGATCAAAGTGACAAGTGATGGTGAGTATGTACTCTGTCATATGTACTGTATGTTATATGTATGTATTGTATGTAATGTATGAATGTAGTATGTAGTATGTATGTAGTATGTTGTATGTATGTAGCATGTATGTAGTATGTATGCTGTATGTATGTTGTATGTATGTTGTATGTAGTATGTATGTAGCATAAATAACAAACTCACAAAAACAATCAGCATGGCAAATATTGTATCAGTGTGCATAAATAAAAGTTATTAAAGCTGTAATATAAGCCATCTGAGTGAAATGGACCAAATAATATGGACTGCTCGCTAAACAACAATGTAAATGGTGGGGAGGGGGAGGCAATGAAGCCAAGAACGAAGCAACCAAAAAAGTCCAAATGTATGATAAATTGAAAATTCTTTATTAAAGATGATAAGTAAGACAGACAAAAAACAGGCCTAAAAAACTGGCGCAATTGCGAAGCAACCACTGCAAAGAGGTACAAGACAATCAGCAAGCTAGTGTGCGTGGGCACAGAGACTACCTGACACCTAGTGACTACTATATAAATAATTCCCTGTCCAAAAGGACAATGTAAGAAAAGGTACAGCTGTTATGGCTGGCAATCAGGCAACACAGCGTGCAGTAATCAGCGCACATACAGAGATCTGGCAATAACCAAAAACAATAGGACGAGCTCTGAGACGTGGAATCTCTGTAGACTGCAGTACCTGATCTATCCTCACACAACTATAAGCAGCAGTGGATTGCGCCTAACAACTACCTATGCAACTCGGCACTGCCTGAGGAGCTGACTAGCCTGAAGATAGAAATACAAGCCTGACTTACCTCAGAGAAATACCCCAAAGGAATAGGCAGCCCCCCACATATAATGACTGTTAGCAAGATGAAAAGACAAACGTAGGAATGAAATAGATTCAGCAAAGTGAGGCCCGATATTCTAGACAGAGCGAGGATAGCAAAGAGAACTATGCAGTCTACAAAAAACCCTAAAACGAAAACCACGCAAAGGGGCAAAAAGACCCACCGTGCCGAACTAACAGCACGGCGGTGCACCCCTCTGCTTCTCAGAGCTTCCAGCAAAAGACAATAGCAAGCTGGACAGAAAAAACAGAAAACAAACTAGAAGCACTTATCTAGCAGAGCAGCAGGCCCAAGGAAAGATGCAGTAGCTCAGATCCAACACTGGAACATTGACAAGGAGCAAGGAAGACAGACTCAGGTGGAGCTAAATAGCAAGGCAGCCAACGAGCTCACCAAAACACCTGAGGGAGGAAGCCCAGAGACTGCAATACCACTTGTGACCACAGAAGTGAACTCAGCCACAGAATTCACAACAGTACCCCCCCCTTGAGGAGGGGTCACCGAACCCTCACCAGAACCCCCAGGCCGACCAGGATGAGCCACATGAAAGGCACGAACAAGATCTGGGGCATGGACATCAGAGGCAAAAACCCAGGAATTATCTTCCTGAGCATAACCCTTCCATTTGACCAGATACTGGAGTTTCCGTCTAGAGACACGAGAATCCAAAATCTTCTCCACAATATACTCCAATTCCCCCTCCACCAAAACAGGGGCAGGAGGCTCCACAGATGGAACCATAGGTGCCACGTATCTCCTCAACAACGACCTATGGAATACATTATGTATGGAAAAGGAGTCTGGGAGGGTCAGACGAAAAGACACCGGATTGAGAATCTCAGAAATCCTATACGGACCAATAAAACGAGGTTTAAATTTAGGAGAGGAAACCTTCATAGGAATATGACGAGAAGATAACCAAACCAAATCCCCAACACGAAGTCGGGGTCCCACACGGCGTCTGCGATTAGCGAAAAGCTGAGCCTTCTCCTGGGACAAGGTCAAATTGTCCACTACCTGAGTCCAGATCTGCTGCAACCTGTCCACCACAGAATCCACACCAGGACAGTCCGAAGACTCAACCTGTCCTGAAGAGAAACGAGGATGGAACCCAGAATTGCAGAAAAATGGAGAGACCAAGGTAGCCGAGCTGGCCCGATTATTAAGGGCGAACTCAGCCAACGGCAAAAATGACACCCAATCATCCTGGTCAGCGGAAACAAAACATCTCAGATATGTTTCCAAGGTCTGATTGGTTCGTTCGGTCTGGCCATTAGTCTGAGGATGGAAGGCCGAGGAGAAAGATAGGTCAATGCCCATCCTACCACAAAAGGCTCGCCAGAACCTCGAGACAAACTGGGAACCTCTGTCAGAAACAATATTCTCAGGAATGCCATGTAAACGAACCACATGCTGGAAGAACAAAGGCACCAAATCAGAGGAGGAAGGCAATTTAACCAAGGGCACCAGATGGACCATTTTAGAAAAGCGATCACAGACCACCCAAATGACCGACATTTTTTGAGAAACGGGAAGGTCAGAAATGAAATCCATCGAAATATGTGTCCAAGGCCTCTTCGGGACCGGCAAGGGCAAAAGCAACCCACTGGCACGTGAACAGCAGGGCTTAGCCCTAGCACAAATTCCACAGGACTGCACAAAAGCACGCACATCCCGTGACAGAGATGGCCACCAGAAGGATCTAGCAACCAACTCCCTGGTACCAAAGATTCCTGGATGACCGGCCAGCACCGAACAATGAAGTTCAGAGATAACTTTACTAGTCCACCTATCAGGGACGAACAGTTTCTCGGCCGGACAACGATCAGGTTTATTAGCCTGAAATTTCTGCAACACTCTCCGCAAATCAGGGGAGATGGCAGACACAATGACTCCTTCCTTGAGGATACTCGCCGGCTCAGATAACCCCGGAGAGTCGGGCACAAAACTCCTAGACAGAGCATCCGCCTTCACATTTTTAGAGCCCGGAAGGTATGAAATCACAAAATCAAAACGAGCAAAAAATAACGACCAACGGGCCTGTCTAGGATTCAAGCGCTTGGCAGACTCGAGATAAGTCAAGTTCTTATGATCAGTCAATACCACCACGCGATGCTTAGCACCCTCAAGCCAATGACGCCACTCCTCGAATGCCCACTTCATGGCCAGCAACTCTCGGTTGCCCACATCATAATTACGCTCAGCAGCAGAAAATTTCCTGGAAAAGAAAGCACATGGTTTGAACACTGAGCAACCAGAACCTCTCTGTGACAAAACCGCCCCTGCACCAATCTCAGAAGCATCAACCTCGACCTGGAACGGAAGAGAAACATCAGGTTGACACAACACAGGGGCACAGCAAAAACGACGCTTCAACTCCTGAAAAGCTTCCACGGCAGCAGAAGACCAATTAACCAAATCAGCACCCTTCTTGGTCAAATCGGTCAATGGTCTGGCAATGCTAGAAAAATTACAGATGAAGCGACGATAAAAATTAGCAAAGCCCAGGAATTTCTGCAGACTTTTTAGAGATGTCGGCTGAGTCCAATCCTGGATGGCCTGAACCTTAACCGGATCCATCTCGATAGTAGAAGGGGAAAAGATGAACCCCAAAAATGAAACTTTCTGCACACCGAAGAGACACTTTGATCCCTTCACGAACAAGGAATTAGCACGCAGTACCTGGAAAACCATTCTGACTTGCTTCACATGAGACTCCCAATCATCTGAGAAGATCAAAATGTCATCCAAGTAAACAATCAAGAATTTATCCAGATACTCACGGAAAATGTCATGCATAAAAGACTGAAAAACAGATGGAGCATTGGCAAGTCCGAACGGCATCACCAGATACTCAAAATGACCCTCGGGCGTATTAAATGCCGTTTTCCATTCATCTCCCTGCCTGATTCTCACCAGATTATACGCACCACGAAGATCAATCTTAGTAAACCAACTAGCCCCCTTAATCCGAGCAAACAAGTCAGAAATCAATGGCAAGGGATACTGAAACTTAACAGTGATCTTATTAAGAAGGCGGTAATCAATACACGGTCTTAGCGAACCATCCTTCTTGGCTACAAAAAAGAACCCTGCTCCCAATGGTGACGACGATGGGCGAATATGTCCCTTCTCCAGGGACTCCTTCACATAACTGCGCATAGCGGTGTGTTCAGGTACGGACAAATTAACCCTCCGTCACATACAATATTCGGACTAACGAGTTCACATACAATGTGCCTGTCAGGCGCCTGCTGGAAAAATACCTATAATATCTAATGTTTGCAATTTCAGTGCTCTAAAAGTGATCAGTGACCTTCATAGGGATGTAATAAAAGAGACTACACATAATCAGTTGCAAAAAAAAGCATTTACTTAACATAAAACTAATAACTATGAAATACAAACTTTTCAAAACTCCCGCCAAATAGTCCCCAGTTCGACTCTCTCAAAAAAATGTACAAAGAAAATTTTTGAACACAAACTTAATTTTAAGGTACCTTAAGTACTATTAAAAACATATTTAATCAGAAGTAGATGCTGAGGTTTCCCCAGAAAAGTCACACTTGCAGAGCAAATAGCAAGAATTACACACCATTTTTGCATGTGTCAGGCAAATTGCTTTATGACATTTGAGACATTCATAATTTGAAAGCCTTCTGGTTCCGCTTTCCGTTTGGCAGGTGGTGCATCTCCTTCTTTTGTGAGGTGGTGCAGATGGTGACTTTTCACCATCATCTTCTGGGCGGAACCTTTTGAGCTGAACTTGAAGGCGAGAGGGGATACCGATTGTTTTCACGCTTCTCCTGCGTAGCTCTCCAAGTATTAGTTCATGGGCCAATTTTTTCAGATACAATCGTCTACGGAGTGGTTCAAGCTTGTTTTCAAGATAAATTACTTGTGAATTTATACCACCCAAATTCAACATAGCAAAAAATATGACCATTGGCCAGCGTTTGATGTTTCTGCGGACGTTGAAAGTGGAGCACATCTGATCTGCTGTATCCACACCCCCTTTGGTGGCATTGTAAAATGTAATTATCTCCGGTTTTTTTTCTGCCCCAGTCCCAGGATCGATGGCAGCATCATCATGAAGTGTTGATAGAAGAAGTACGATTTTTTTGGCATGTGGTACATAGGAAACTAAAGCCTTTCCATTATGGAATGCAAACATACTGCTATACTGTTGTCTCTCTTTCACACTTACAAACTGTGGCGGCAATTCCCTTTTGTTTTTTCTTACAGTTCCCACATATGACAGCTTCTGAATTTTCAGATAATCAATCAGATCACAACTTGTAAACCAATTGTCAGCTGTAATATTGCGACCCGATCCAAATAAGGGTTCAGCCAGTCTTTTTACAACATCAATGGGTTTGTTGCTCACACAGTAAGGACCTTCTGGTTGTTTTCCTGCATAAACTTCCAGGTTGTAAGTGTAGGTCTTACTGGCATCAACAAGGGCATAAATTTTTATTCCATATTTGTTTGGCTTTGATGGAATATATTGACGAAAGGCACATCTACCACGAAAACCAGGGAGCATTTCGTCAATAGTGAGATTCTCTCCAGGGTAATAACTTTGTTTACAGTTTACAACAAATCTTTGAAATATATCACGAATTGGAGCAAGTCGGTCATGTGTTTTGCGTTCGGTTCGGGTAGTTCTGTCGTCAAACCGAAGGCAACGAATTAGAATCTTGAATCTGTTTATGGACATAACAAGGCTAAATTTTTCAACTCCATCCCCATCTTTACCCCAAAGTTCCTCCAAACTTTGTCTATTTGCCCTATAAGCTCCTGCAAGGTACAGTAATCCAAAAAAAGCACGCAGTTCTATTTCATCTGTGGGCTTGATGGTTCTGTTGCAGATGTACTTGTCCTTTATAATGTCTATATATTGGTTGGTATATGTGACAATAGAGTCCAGAATGTCATCTGTAAATATACTGTTCCAGCATTCAACTGCAGTTTTTGCATTACGTGCAGTTCCTATTACTGCAGGAAGGTGAGTAATAATGTTTAAAGGCTCCCTACGTTTTTTCTGGAATGGCTTCTTGTTCCATTTAGTATTTTTATCTTTTCCAATATAATATGATCCAACTTCTTCATCCTCACCACTGTCACCATCTTGCTCTGTTTCAGAATCCAGGACACATTCTTCCACCTCATCATGAGAATCAATCTCACTTTCCTCTCCTAAATCCTCATTCAGTGTGAGGTTTCTATCATCTAACAGCATGTTTGTTACTTCCTCAACATCAAGTTGTTTGGATAAATTGTACATTTTCCTCTCCATTTCAGCAGATAATCTGAAGCAAGAGAAGGAATATGTTAGGGAACTACTGTATATGCCTGAGCAGCACACTTTCTTTTATAAAATCTTCCTTATTGCTATGAAATATCCTCACATTTTGTGCTATACATTCATAAAACAAGCTAAATAAACTATTGTGATGAATAAAAACATAAAATCCAACCTTACCGAATGTGACGTATTCACATACAATGAGCCTGAGAGATCTGTGCAGCTATATCCTCTCCCCTGAAGCTCTGAAATCCAACTGTGATATCAGGTTTCACAGACCTTCAAGAGACAGGAGACTACCTGGAGGGAGGGGGTTTCCTCACAATCTGGTGAGGAAGGAGAAATGAAAGTAAAAGAGAAGCGCCTGTCAGATCAGTTGTATGTGACGGAGGGTTAAATAAACGACCCTTAGGGAATTTACTACCAGGAATCAAATCGATAGCACAATCACAATTCCTATGCGGAGGTAGGGCATCAGACTTGGACTCTTCAAATACATCCTGAAAGTCCGACAAGAACTCTGGGATGTCAGAAGGAATGGATGACGAAATAGACAAAAATGGAACATCACCATGTACCCCCTGACAACCCCAGCTGGTTACCGACATAGAGTTCCAATCCAATACTGGATTATGGGTTTGTAGCCATGGCAACCCCAACACGACCACATCATGCAAATTATGCAGTACCAGAAAGCGAATAACTTCCTGATGTGCAGGAGCCATGCACATGGTCAGCTGGGCCCAGTACTGAGGCTTATTCTTGGCCAAAGGTGTAGCATCAATTCCTCTCAACGGAATAGGACACCGCAAAGGCTCCAAGAAAAATCCACAATGTTTAGCATAATCCAAATCCATCAGATTCAGGGCAGCGCCTGAATCCACAAACGCCATGACAGAATACGATGACAAAGAGCACATTAAGGTAATGGACAAAAGGAATTTGGACTGTACAGTACCAATAACGGCAGAGCTATCGAACCGCCTAGTGCGTTTAGGACAATTAGAAATAGCATGAGTAGAATCACCACAATAGAAACACAGTCTGTTCAGACGTCTGTGTTCTTGCCGTTCTACTTTAGTCATAGTCCTGTCGCACTGCATAGGCTCAGGTTTACTCTCAGGCAGTACCGCCAGATGGTGCACAGATTTACGCTCGCGCAAGCGACGACCGATCTGAATGGCCAAGGACATAGACTCATTCAAACCAGCAGGCATAGGAAATCCCACCATTACATCCTTAAGAGCTTCAGAGAGACCCTTTCTGAACAAAGCCGCTAGTGCAGATTCATTCCACAGAGTGAGTACTGACCATTTCCTAAATTTCTGACAATATACTTCTACATCATCCTGACCCTGGCATAAAGCCAGCAGATTTTTCTCAGCCTGATCCACTGAATTAGGCTCATCGTAAAGCAATCCGAGCGCCAGGAAAAATGCATCAACATTACTCAATGCAGAATCTCCTGGTGCAAGAGAAAACGCCCAGTCCTGTGGGTCGCCGCGCAAAAAAGAAATAATAATCAAAACCTGTTGAATAGGATTACCAGAAGAATGAGGTTTCAAGGCCAAAAATAGCTTACAATTATTTCTGAAGCTCAGGAACTTAGTTCTGTCACCAAAAAACAAATCAGGAATCGGAATTCTTGGTTCTAGCATCGATTTCTGATCAATAGTATCTTGAATCTTTTGTACATTTACAACGAGATTATCCATTGAGGAGCACAGAGCCTGAATATCCATGTCCACAGCTGTGTCCTGAAGCACTCTAATGTCTAGGGGAAAAAAAAGACTGAAGACAGAGCTAAGAAAAAAAAATGATGTCAAGATTTCTTTTTTCCCTCTATTGGGAATCATTGGTTGGCTCCTTGTACTGTTATGGCTGGCAATCAGGCAACACAGCATGCAGTAATCAGCGCACATACAGAGATCTGGCAATAACCAAAAACAATAGGACGAGCTCTGAGACGTGGAATCTCTGTAGACTGCAGTACCTGATCTATCCTCACACAACTATAAGCAGCAGTGGATTGCGCCTAACAACTACCTATGCAACTCGGCACTGCCTGAGGAGCTGACTAGCCTGAAGATAGAAATACAAGCCTGACTTACCTCAGAGAAATACCCCAAAGGAATAGGCAGCCCCCCACATATAATGACTGTTAGCAAGATGAAAAGACAAACGTAGGAATGAAATAGATTCAGCAAAGTGAGGCCCGATATTCTAGACAGAGCGAGGATAGCAAAGAGAACTATGCAGTCTACAAAAAACCCTAAAACGAAAACCACGCAAAGGGGCAAAAAGACCCACCGTGCCGAACTAACAGCACGGCGGTGCACCCCTCTGCTTCTCAGAGCTTCCAGCAAAAGACAATAGCAAGCTGGACAGAAAAAACAGAAAACAAACTAGAAGCACTTATCTAGCAGAGCAGCAGGCCCAAGGAAAGATGCAGTAGCTCAGATCCAACACTGGAACATTGACAAGGAGCAAGGAAGACAGACTCAGGTGGAGCTAAATAGCAAGGCAGCCAACGAGCTCACCAAAACACCTGAGGGAGGAAGCCCAGAGACTGCAATACCACTTGTGACCACAGAAGTGAACTCAGCCACAGAATTCACAACATACAGCTATATGTGCTGTCTGACGCTACAGACAGCATGTAGGGCAAGTAAAGCTTCTCAAGGATAACATGATGGCAAATATATTTTCGGCTACTAATAAATGACCGGATTAAATTAAGGTATACCTATCAAGAAACTGCACAAGTATAGGGGCTCCTGGGGTCCGCGCACACACCCCAATGCATGTTTCGGACGATCTCCTTCCTCAGGCGGCATAATCGTATGTGTCCACAGCAAGTTTAAATAGCGGTGACACCCATCAATGACCCCGGAAGGGTCTAAAATCCAAGGAAATAAGTACATACAAATATATATATAAATATAAAAATGCGCGGCGAGGACGGTCTCCATCGCCCCGGCACATGCGCCGCGACTCACCATGGCAGGAAAAGAACACAGGGCCCCGTGCATTTCACCGACGGGTGGGCGACAGGCGCAAGCGCCGAGGAAAGGGGGCAGAGCCAACGCTGCGCATGCATACAAATACAAATAGACAAGATGTCTCAAGAACCAGTAAGGGCAAAGGGAAGGGCAAATAAATATATAAATAGCGATATAGGCAATTTAAGGAATCAGCCACCAACCATAAAGAATGGAAAGGGGAATTACAATACTGCAGCCAGACTTGTTGGTTCTGGAGGAAAAACAAAAAACCATAACCATATATGATAGCACAAATCACAATAGTTGATGCAGATGCATATGATGTAGCAAATTATGCACAATAACAAACAAATCCCCCAACAGGACACATGAAAACCATGCACATTAGGTAAGATGTATATAGAATCGTGGATGGCCATTGAACATATATACTGTACATATAAATAAATATAGAATACATAAAATGGTAAATTCCAGTATCGAAAAATTAAAGCCATCCACATAGGGGGTATAAGTCACAGTAGACAGAGATATCAATAATCATTCTCTAATAGTCCATAACTTCAAATATACTGTAGTAGTGTGGCGGTCCCGAAATGTTGATAGGTCATAAGTCAGCAAAATCCATCCGATCCCGAAAAAAGCGTCAGAATCTTCAATATACATACTATTACCCCAAATAATCCTATGTCCATAATGAATTGGAGTACATGCCAAACCGCACAAAAACCGCAAAAAATCTAGTATGTATGCAGTATGTATGTAGTATGTATGTAGTATGTATGTTGTATGTATGTAGTATGTTGTATGTATGTAGTATGTTGTATGTATGTAGTATGTATGTATGTAGTATGTTGTATGTATGTAGTATGTGGTTTGTAGTATGTAGTATGTATGTTTGTGGTTTTTTTTTACATTCAACACATTAGCCGGATGATGGGACTACTACTGTCCCATCATTGGCTAATATGTCAATCACGGTAATTGTAGCAGGCATAGCCCGATGGGACTTGCAGTCCCATCGGATGATTTCTGCACATACAGACAAAGACCCCCTGATAGGCCCGTCCAGACCCCCGAGAGGTCCGTCCAGACCCCCGAAAGGCCTGTCCAGACCCCTGAGAGGCCCGCACAGACCCCCAACAGGCCCGTACAGACCCCCCGGCAGCCCACAAAGACCCCCGACAGGCCCGCACAGACCCCCGACAGGCCCGAACAGATCCCCGGCTTTGAGGCTGTGTTTTAGCCAATACCACAGGGAACATTTGACAGGTAGACGGATCCAAGGGGTAACATTCCTCCTTACAGAGAGCAACATGTCAAGGCTGACATGCCAAGGTGAGAAGACTTTGAAACTGCAATGCTCCTCTGAGAAACAAGCACATTTTCTCTTCAGATAGGAAGAGGACTAGAAATCTAGTGCCACTTATAGGAAATAGCAATCCTAAAAGTCAATTTCTTCTCACTACCTTGTCATATGACTTCAGATAAAAGCCAAAACCAAAACCTCAGGTAGAGGGAAAAATGAATTCAATAAAATTTCAACAAATTTTTGAAGCAAACATAACTCCTTCTGTAATAAAAAGATGAAGATGAAAAGAGGATGGCTTCTACAAATGGATAGGGATCCTAAAAATGGCCATCACAGTCCCCTGATCTGAACATCATTGAAATTCTGTGGCTAGTCCTCAAGTTGGCAGTGCATGTAAGATGACCCAGGATTCTCACAGAAATGGGAGAATTTTCAATGGAAGAATGGATGAAAAACAAGAATTGAATGACTCTTGCCTGTCTTCAAAAAGTGTTTACAAGCTATGATGCTTTCAAGTTGGGGTGTTACTAGGTACTAACCATGAAGGGTGCCCAATCTTTTGCATCTGCCAATTTTTTATTTGTATTTTTTTAAAATGTAATGGATAAAAAAATATAAATATTGTTTTTGCCTACCATACAAAGGGAATGTGTCATCTTTAACTTTAGGCCTTTTAGAGATTATTTATATTCCACTTTCCACACTTATAGAAACATACAGGCCATTAACACCAAGAAACTTATGAAGAACTTGCAGTCCTCATTGGCCCCAATCTTCTCCATCTCATGTCCTGATTCTGCTCTGAAGCATTACAATGAAACCCTGCAAAGTGCTCTGGATGAAGCTGCTCCTCCTATACATAAGACAACTCGGCACAGATGGCAACAACCGTGGCACACGCTGCAAACACGTTTCCTGCAGCGGTGCTCCAGGTGCGCAGAACGTCTGTGGAGAAAATCTAATCTACCCGAAGATTTCATCCATTATAAGTTCATGCTAAAGACATACAATTCTGCCCTTCACCTCTCCAAACAAACCTACTTCAACACCCTCATCACCTCCCTGTCCAATAACAGTAAACGTCTCTTTGACACGTTCCAGTCCCTACTCAACCCAAGAGAGCAGGCCCCAACCACGGATCTCCATGCTGACGATCTGGCCAATTACTTCAAAGAAAAAATTGACCACATTCGACAGGAAATCATCTCCCAATCTCTTCATACCATGCACTGTCCTCCCTCCCCCACTGCATCTAGCTCACTCTGACTTTGAAGCAGTTACAGAAAAAGAAGTAAGCAGGCTCCTTGCATCTTCTCGCCCGACCACTTGCACCAGTGACCCCATTCCGTCACATCTCCTCCAGTCCCTTTCCCCGGCTGTCACCTCTCACCTAACAAAAATATTCAACCTTTCCCTCACTTCCGGTATTTTTCCCTCCTCATTTAAGCATGCCATCATACATCCATTACTTAAAAAACCATCCTTTGATCAAAACTGTGCCGCTAATTATAGACCTGTCTCTAATCTTCCCTTCACTCCCGTCTTACCCGCTATCTCTCAGATAACTCTCTTCTCGACCCTCTTCAATCTGGCTTCCGCTCTTTACGCTCTACTGAAACTGCCCTCACTAAAGTCTCTAATGACCTACTAACAGCTAAATCTAATGGTCACTACTCCATGCTAATTCTCTTGGATCTCTCTGCAGCATTCGATACTGTGGATCATCAGCTCCTCCTCACTATGCTCCGCTCCATCGGCCTCAAGGACACCGTTCTCTCCTGGTTCTCCTCCTATCTCTCTGACCGATCCTTCACTGTATGTTTTGCTGGTTCCTCCTCCTCTCACCTTCCCCTTACTGTTGGGGTTCCTCAAGGATCAGTCCTAGGCCCCCTCCTCTTCTCGTTGTATACTGCCCCTATTGGACAAACAATCAGTAGATTTGGTTTCCAGTACCATCTCTATGCTGATGACACCCAATTATACACCTCTTCTCTTGTTGTCACGCCAACCTTTTTAGAAAACACCAGTTATTGTCTTACCGCTGTCTCTAACATCATGTCCTCCCTCTATCTGAAACTAAACCTGTCAAAAACTGAACTCCTCGTGTTCTCTCCCTCTACTAACCTACCTTTGCCTGACATTGCCATCTCCGTGTGCGGTTCCACCATTACTCCAAAGCAACATGCCCGCTGCCTTGGGGTCATCCTTTATTCTGACCTTTCATTCACCCCCCACATCCGATCACTGGCTCGCTCTTCTTACCTGCATCTCAAAAACATTTCTAGAATTCGCCCTTTTCTTACTTTCGACTCTGCAAAAACTCTTACTGTTTCACTTACTCATTCTCGTCTGGACTATTGTAACTCTCTACTAATCGGCCTCCCTCTTACCAAACTTTCCCCACTCCAATCTGTCCTGAATGCTGCTGCCAGGATCATATTCCTCACCAACCGTTACACCAATGCCTCTATCTTGTGCCAGTCATTACACTGGCTACCCATCCACTCCAGAATCCAGTACAAAACTACTACCCTCATCCACAAAGCCCTCCATGGCTCTGCACCACCCTACATCTCCTCTCTGGTCTCAGTCTACCACCCTACCCGTGCCCTCCGCTCCGCTAATGACCTCAGGTTAGCATCCTCAATAATCAGAACCTCCCACTCCCGTCTCCAAGACTTTACACGTGCTGCGCCGATTCTTTGGAATGCACTACCTAGGTTAATACGATTAATCCCCAATCCCCACAGTTTTAAGCGTACCCTAAAAACTCACTTGTTCAGACTGGCCTACCGCCTCAATGCATTAACCTAACGATCCCTGTGTGGCCTATTTAAAAAAAAAAAAAAAAAAAACAGGTTCCTCGCATCATGTTCTAATTCACTTTATGCAGTTAATAGCCCTCTGTGTCTGTACTGCTACATACTTAGGCAGTTAACTGGTTCATGCAGCTTTACATGAACACCCGAGCCTTACACTATGGCCGGTCCGAATAACTAAAAGCAATTGTTACCATCCACCTCTCGTGTCTCCCCTTTTCCTCATAGTCTGTAAGCTTGCGAGCAGGACCCTCATTCCTCCTGCTATCTGTTTTGAACTGTATTTCTGTTATGCTGTAATGTCTATTGTCTGTACAAGTCCCCTCTATAATTTGTAAAGCGCTGCGGAATATGTTGGCGCTATATAAATAAAAGTTATATACTAATGAACCACCTGCGCTCATGAACCAAGTGGAATGCAGAGGCTTAGACAGAACCACTGGCGTACAGTTAAGTACAGTAAGTATAAGAGGCCAAAGAGTGAATAGTATACTGGAAGTCTCCTATTACGGTGACATGAGGATATGTCCACTATGGACCGACAGCAATGGAGTGCCTGCAATGAGTGTAACATCCACTTACTGGTATAGAAGGTCCGAGTGGCTGTGGAGAGCAGTGGGGGTCCCAGACTAACGTCGGCTGATGTGCTGGGCTGCAATATGAGATGGCCGTAGAGTCCTGGGACCGGCTGTTTCCAGAACAGGCGCTGAACGCTGGGGCGTCTGGATAGGTAAGAACCGCCGACTCCTGGCGTGCCCCGGCCGGAAGCAACGCCGGAGCGATAGCGGTGTGTGGAGGGGGCGTGGCTAGGATCGTGACGTCACGGATAGGGCGGGCTTGGCAACAGGGGGAACCAATCCAACGCGTTTCGAAGGAGGTACTCCTTCTTCGTCAGGGCAATAAAAGTTATTATTATTATATTATTATTATTTCATCTTCAACTTAACTGTTCACAATAATAGCAATTTTGACCAGGGGTGTCTTTTCCACATAATGACTCCCCATGTATCTTAAATTTACCCAATGCAAAGGCTTTTAGTGTTAATTGATATAGCTGTTACTATCTCCATGCTATATATAGAGAGAAATGTACAGTGGGGCAAAAAAGTATTTAGTCAGTCAGCAATAGTGCAAGTTCCACCACTTAAAAAGATGAGAGGCGTCTGTAATTTACATCATAGGTAGACCTCAACTATGGGAGACAAACTGAGAAAAAAAAATCCAGAAAATCACATTGTCTGTTTTTTTAACATTTTATTTGCATATTATGGTGGAAAATAAGTATTTGGTCAGAAACAAACAATCAAGATTTCTGGCTCTCACAGACCTGTAACTTCTTCTTTAAGAGTCTCCTCTTTCCTCCACTCATTACCTGTAGTAATGGCACCTGTTTAAACTTGTTATCAGTATAAAAAGACACCTGTGCACACCCTCAAACAGTCTGACTCCAAACTCCACTAAGGTGAAGACCAAAGAGCTGTCAAAGGACACCAGAAACAAAATTGTAGCCCTGCACCAGGCTGGGAAGACTGAATCTGCAATAGCCAACCAGCTTGGAGTGAAGAAATCAACAGTGGGAGCAATAATTAGAAAATGGAAGACATACAAGACCACTGATAATCTCCCTCGATCTGGGGCTCCACGCAAAATCCCACCCCGTGGGGTCAGAATGATCGAAAGAACGGTGAGCAAAAATCCCAGAACCACGCGGGGGGACCTAGTGAATGAACTGCAGAGAGCTGGGACCAATGTAACAAGGCCTACCATAAGTAACACATTACGCCACCATGGACTCAGATCCTGCAGTGCCAGACGTGTCCCACTGCTTAAGCCAGTACATGTCCGGGCCCGTATGAAGTTTGCTAGAGAGCATTTGGATGATCCAGAGGAGTTTTGGGAGAATGTCCTATGGTCTGATGAAACCAAACTGGAACTGTTTGGTAGAAACACAACTTGTCGTGTTTGGAGGAAAAAGAATACTGAGTTGCATCCATCAAACACCATACCTACTGTAAAGCATGGTGGTGGAAACATCATGCTTTGGGGCTGTTTCTCTGCAAAGGGGCCAGGACGACTGATCCGGGTACATGAAAGAATGAATGGGGCCATGTATCGTGAGATTTTGAGTGCAAACCTCCTTCCATCAGCAAGGGCATTGAAGATGAAACGTGGCTGGGTCTTTCAACATGACAATGATCCAAAGCACACCGCCAGGGCAACGAAGCAGTGGCTTCGTAAGAAGCATTTCAAGGTCCTGGATTGGCCTAGCCAGTCTCCAGATCTCAACCCTATAGAAAACCTTTGGAGGGAGTTGAAAGTCCGTGTTGCCAAGCGAAAAGCCAAAAAATCACTGCTCTAGAGGAGATCTGCATGGAGGAATGGGCCAACATACCAACAACAGTGTGTGGCAACCTTGTGAAGACTTACAGAAAACGTTTGACCTCTGTCATTGCCAACAAAGGATATATTACAAAGCATTGAGATGAAATTTTGTTTCTGACCAAATACTTATTTTCCACCATAATATGCAAATAAAATGTTAAAAAAACAGACAATGTGATTTTCTGGATTTTTTTTTCTCAGTTTGTCTCCCATAGTTGAGGTCTACCTATGATGTAAATTACAGACGCCTCTCATCTTTTTAAGTGGCGGAACTTGCACTATTGCTGACTGACTAAATACTTTTTTGCCCCACTGTATATATTTAAGAGTGAAAATAAGGAAACACATTGCAGTAAAGATGTTCACGGCGTGCAAAGCATAATTTTATACATTTTTACTTTAAAGCAAAGGGAATATTCAATTAATGCAAATCATTGTTATCTAGATTTCCAATTCTGTTAATTGACATGGTACATTATTCATTTACACCTTACATAAAGACCAAGGCATCCTAAGAAAAAGATAAAATATTGCTATGTTTCTTATCTGTAGTTCAGCGCCCGTCATTTCATAATATTTGAAATGTGCACTTCAGAAAAGTTAATCATTTTGGACTTGCAATTATCTTGTTTTCTTTGATTCCCAATTAAACTGTATGATAAAATGTTGTGTTCTAGAAAAAAGTATCCTATACAAATTAGTGACATTTTAAATCATACATTTCCAATTACCAGCACTAAATATAAGCTTAGTTCTGTAATATATTTGGCATTTAGGCCAAAGAAACTTCTCCAATGAAAAATTCATAATCAGTGCATCTATTCACATATACATATAATGTATCTCTTAATTAAAGTAGTGAAAATGGATATTCTGTGGATATACTATAACTTCTGAAACGTGTAAGTCCCACAGCTGTAAACTATATTTATTACACAACCAACATTTAAGTATTGGCGCATATGAATCTTTTTCTATTCATCCGCATGGGAGTTTCGAAAACTGCTGAGCACGACAGAGCTTTGGCTATATTCTGTGGATATGCCATAACTGTATAAGATGGGCCTATGTATTAAGAATTCCACTATATGTATATGTATATTAATTCACTAATTATGCAACTGAGCATATACTGTTGCTGCACTGTCGTGTCGGTCACTGTGCTAAATAAAATATTAAAGGGGATTTCTAACCTGAGCACTGAGCACTGTGAGGAGCCTTCTTTGCCGGTGCCGGGAGCAGCGGATGCATGACCACAAGTATATGATTTGCATACATGTGGTCACTTGCTTACTAGACATGCGCTTCCTCCTTCAATACAAGCGTACTGAGCGAGGCCAAACATGTCTCCTCTGAAGTGGCCTGAAATATGCAAATTGCATACTTGCAGTCACAAAACCGCCTTCTCCCTATACCAGCATGGGAGGATCCTCACAGTGCATAGTGAATGTTCTGTGAGAATTCACAAGTCCGCAGTCACAAGGAGGAGCCTAAGGGCAAACAACGCCTTTAAACTTTGCTTTTCTTCTGTGCAGTTAAATGGAAGCTCTTATATTACTTATATGTATTTCTATATTTTCTTTTTAGACTTTTCATTCATATTGTCCACCGAAATCAACAACTGAATCACAAAACACCCCAAATCTCTAAAATGTGCCTTTTTGAACTAATTAAAATAAAAGTGCAGATAAGCTCTTAATTTAAAGGATTTGTTCCATTTCAGAAAACTTTGAGCTCAAAGTTGCCATTGTTGTTAGCCTGTTTTCACCTTCATGACAAGGCCAAATTTTACATTTCTGACCAGTTTCATTTTATGAAGCAACAACTCTGGAACGCTTCAGCGTATCCCTGTGATTCTGAGGCTGTTTTTTCATGACACATTGTACTTAAAATAGTGGTAACTTTAGGTCAATATTTTTTGCATGCATTTGTAAAAATAATGAAATTTTGGGAAAAATTTCGAAAATTTTGCAATTTTCCATTGTCTAAATTGTTATGCACTTAATCCAGATAGATATATCGCAAAAACTGGCTAATAAATATAATTTATCACATATCTATTTTACATGTCATTTTTGAAACATCTTTCTTTTATTAGGAAGTCTGAAGGGCTAAAATCAGAAATTTTACATTTTTCCAACAAAATCAATTTTTTTCAATCAAAAACAGTTTTGCAGAAGTATAAACATAACAATATATAAAGTGCCAGATAACATGACCACTGTAGTATTTGCAAAAAGTAAAAGCACATATTAACAAAAAGCGCATGAAAAAAAGCATTTAACGTATATACTCGAGTAAAAGCCGACCCGAGTATAATCCGAGGCACCTACTTTTGTCACGGAAAACTGGGTAAGCTTATTGATTCAAGTAAAAGCTGGGTATGCATTGTCCCCTCATCCCTGTCCTGCTATGCATGGCTCCTCCTGCCCTGTCCTGGTATGCATGCCTCCCCATCCCTGTCCCTGGCTGCATGCCTCCCAGGTCCCTATCATTGTATGCATGCCTCCCACTTCCTTGTGTTGGTATGAATGCCTCCCCATCCCTACCCCAGTCTGCATGCCTTCCTCGTTCCTTCGCTGTATGCATGCCTCACCTGTTCAGTCCCTGTATGCATGCCTCTCCCTTCCTTGTCCCGTTCTGTCCCTGTATGTATGCCTCCCAGTTCCTTCCCTGTTTGCATGCCTCCTTATTCCCTTTCCCTGTGTGCATATTTCCTATAAAAAAAAAACATCATACTCACCTACTTGCGCCCCCCGGGGGCTGGAACTGCATCTCGTTCTGGCAGCCGATGCCTGCCTGCAGCTCTTCCTGTGCTCAGCGGTCATGTGGTACCACTCATTAAGGTGATAAATATGCCATCCACCCCTATGGAAGTGGAGACGCATCCATATTCATCACCTTAATGAGCGGTACCATGTGACCACTGAGGACAGGAAGAGCTGCAGGCAGGCACCGGCGGCCAGAATGAGATGCAGTGCCAGCACCAAGGGTGCGCAGGTAGGTGAGTATGATGTGTGCGCCAGCTCCTGGCACCCTCTGCTCCACTGCCCCCTCCCCCACCATATTTCTGTACTGTGACTCGTGTATAAGCTGAGGGAGCGTTTTCAGCACAAAAGAATGTGCTGAAAAGCTTGGCTTATACAAGAGTATATACGGTACTTCAGATCTTGGATGTGAAAGAAAACAACCCCTTACCCCAACCTACTTTTTCCATCCCCAACAACCCCTCACTCTTATTTGGAATGCAAACCAATTCAAGAAAGGAACAATTTTTCAGTGCTCAAAAATAGAGAAGTTGTCTCTCCAGTGGTACAAGGATTTCCTGAGAATAAACAGATTAAAGATCACATCCCGAGCAAGTGCTTTAGATACCAGCATTGAGTATTTAATTCAGTCTCTGTAATGCTTCCTGAATTTGGCTATGGCTTCCTTCTTAATGTAAACCTTTTTCTACATTAGAATAGGAGTATTTAGTTAGGCACTGGACCACTTCCTCTATTGCAGATGGAATGTTTGACAGCTAATGTTTAGCAATAGACTTTCCTTTATGGTAAATATTTTTTCTATGGCCAGTTGTAATGATGCATTTTTGTCTGGACATGGTATTGCAAGTATGACTGCTTTTTATCTCTTTCAGTGATGTCTTTCCCTTCCTTGGGTAAGACAACTATTATAGGTTCATAGAAAAATCTTGGCAGCGTCCACTCGACAAATGCATCATTAACCATTTCTAAATAATGTGATGAAAAGTTCTCAAATATTTTAAAAATCTCTACTGGAAGGCTGTCAAACCTAGGGGCTTTATCTTTGGCATTTAACCTATTGTTTGTTGAATCTCCTCCAGAGAAATCAGCAATTCTAAAAATCTCTGTATTCTTCACCCAAAGTTGGAAGTTTAATCCTAGTTACATAATCTGCTAACTATTCTCCCAAGTATTTCACTTAGAAATTGATGCAGGAATGAAGGGTTTGGGTTCATGGAAAACTGGCCTGACTTTTCTGTCATCTACAGGCTCTATTGTAGAGATGGGCTGCATGTCAATGGAGAGGGTGCAGCTGTGCTTGGCGAACAATGGTCAGATGGAGGAAGGAGCTTTTAAAGTAAGATGTGGGGGAGGGAGTGTAGTTGTGATAATAAGGCGGTAGATAGAGTGGACAGTGAGAGTGAGACAGTAGGGGTCAATGAGATTTAGAAGGCTGGTATACACAAGGAATGTAAAGGAAAATAAAAATAAAGAGCTGAATAGGAGTAATAAATGTGCTAAAAGTATTAAATGTCTGCTGGAAAATGCAAGAAGTCTAGCAAACAAAATGAATGAACTGGAGACTCAAGTCAGCCACAGAATTAGATGTGATGGGCATTACGGAAACCTGTCTGGATGAAAGCCATGCCTGGGTAACAAGCGTAGAGCGTTATACTACTTTTCAAATGGATAGGAAAGAAAAAAAGGTGGAGAAGTGTGTATTTTTTGTAAAATCCAACTTAAAGCCTGTGCTCAATGATGACATTGGGGCAAGCTGCAACAATGTAGAGACAGTATGGTTAAATGTACATGGGAAGGTAATAGTCGATAGCTGCTAATTGAAGTAGGCTACAAGCCTCCAAATATAGCTGAACAGGTAGAGGATGAAATTTTGCAACAAATTAAAGCTGCAAGTTCTTATGCACAGTTCAGGACAATTATCTCTTTCAGCTGGAAGATGAACCAACCAGGGAAGATAATCTGCTGGATTTGGTCCAGTCAAGTAGACTAGATACAATTTCTGATGTACAGGTCAGGGAGCATTTGGGAAGCAGTGACCATAATATTGTAATTTTCAATCAAACATTTAAAAGGGGAATTGCAAAAACCTAGAACTTTAGGGAATCTGATTTCAACAAATTAAGGGAAAAGTTAATCGCGTAGACTGAGACCACGTCATGGCAACTGGAGATACCAAACATAAATCCTATGTTTAAGGAAACACTACTGGAATCCTGTAGAAAATGTATGCCCCCTGGTAATAAAAGAAACTATTATGACCAAATAAGATAGTATGATGGTTAATAAGACAAAAACAAAGGGCATTCCGAATCCTGAAAGCCGAAAATGCAGAAATATAATTTATGCACTATAAAGATCTAAATAAGAAATGCAAAAAATAAATCAATCTAGCAAAGTTATCTACAGCTAAACAAATCACCAACAATATTAAAATAAATCCCCCAAAATGCTATAAATGCATCTATGTAAATAGAAAAGAAACAGTTGGAATTGGCCCTTTAAAAGACGATACTAACAAAATAGCTGTAGAGGGCAAAGAGAAGGCTGAGATATTAAACAGGCTCTTTTCATCCATGTTCACCAATGGAATCTGTTCCAGTGATCTTTCATCAAGGCAAAAATCAAAGTTAATCACCTGATATAGCTAGTTTAACACAAAAAGAGGTACACCTGCATCTGAGCAAATAAAAAATTGATTGACATATCCCCTGACCCAGATGGCATTCATCAATGGATACTTAGGGAACTGAGCTCAGTAATTGACAAACCACTGTATCTCATATTATTAGACTCTCTTTTAACAGCTCTTATTGATCTTAGTGGGAGCTTCATTTTAATCTTTACCGAATACTACGTCGAATCTATACGCCCTTACATATTCCCAGTTATGTGGAACAATGTACCATTCAAAAAAGCTCTCCTAGGGAGATAACAATATTAGGAAGCTATGTAAATAATTCAGTCAGCACAATTAGGGTTGAGCGAAACGGGTCGAACATTTTCAAAAGTCGCCGACTTTTGGCTAAGTCAGGGTTTCATGAAACCCGATCCGACCCCTGTGCGGGGTCGGCCATGCGGTACGCGACTTTCGCGCCAAAGTCGCGTTTCAATGACGCGAAAAGCGCCATTTCTCAGCCAATGAAGGTAAACGCAGAGTGTGGGCAGCGTGATGACATAGGTCCTGGTCCCCACCATCTTAGAGAAGGGCATTGCAGTGATTGGCTTGCTGTCTGCGACGTCACAGGGGCTATAAAGAGGCGTTCCCGCCGACCGCCATCTTACTGCTGCTGATCTGAGCTTAGGGAGAGGTTGCTGCCGCTTTGTCAGAAGCAGGGATAGCGTTAGGCAGGGTCCATTAACCACAAAACCGCTTGTGCTGCAGCGATTTGCACTGTCCAACACCACCCTCGGTGTGCAGGGACAGTGGAAGTTTTTTTTTTTTTTTTTTTTCCCCTCAGCGCTGTAGCTCATTGGGCTGCCCTAGAAGGCTCCCTGATAGCTGCATTGCTGTGTGTACGCCGCTGTGCAAACCAACTGCTTTTTTCAAAGCACAAATCCTCTTGTTCCTTCCTTTCTGCACAGCTATCTTTTTTGTTTGTCCACACTTTTTATTTCATTTGTGCATCAGTCCACTCCTTATTGCTGCCTGCCATACCTGGCTGAGATTACTGCAGGCAGGGAGATAGTAATTGTAGGACATTCCCTGTTTTTTTTTTTTTTTTTTTTTTTTTGGTGGGAGATTAAGATTGGCAATTTGGCATTTCTGCTAGAGTGCCATCCCTGTGTGTGCCATCTCTCTCACATAGTGGGCCATAGAAAGCCTTTTCATTTTTCTGTATTTTTTTTTTGTGGGGTGTATAAATTCTCCCTGATAAAAATACAGTGGGAGATTAATATTGGCCTTTGGGCTTGTGTGCCAGTCCTGAGTGTGCCATCTCTCTCACAAATAGTGGGCCATAGAAAGCCTATTTTATTTTTTTTTGGGTTTTATAAATTCTCCCTGAAAAAAGGGAGATTAATATTGGCCTCTGGGCTTGTGTGCCAGTTGTGAGCGTGCCATCTCTCTCACAAATAGTGGGCCATAGAAAGACTATTTAATTTTTTTTTTGGTTTTATAAATTTTCCCTGAAAAAAGGGAGATTAATATTGGCCTCTGGGCTTGTGTGCCAGTTGTGAGCGTGCCATCTGTGCCAGCCCTGAGCGTGCCATCTCTCTCACAAATAGTGGGCCATAGAAAGCCTATTTAATTTTTTTTTTTGGTTTTATAAATTCTCCCTGAAAAAAAGGGAGATTAATATTGGCCTCTGGGGTTGTGTGCCAGTTGTGAGCGTGCCATCTGTGCCAGTCCTGAGCGTGCCATCTCTCTCACAAATAGTGGGCCATAGAAAGCCTATTTAATTTTTTTTTTGGTTTTATAAATTTTCCCTGAAAAAAGGGAGATTAATATTGGCCTCTGGGCTTGTGTGCCAGTTGTGAGCGTGCCATCTGTGCCAGTCCTGAGCGTGCCATCTCTCTCACAAATAGTGGGCCATAGAAAGCCTATTTAATTTTTTTTTTGGTTTTATAAATTTTCCCTGAAAAAAGGGAGATTAATATTGGCCTCTGGGCTTGTGTGCCAGTTGTGAGCGTGCCATCTGTGCCAGCCCTGAGCGTGCCATCTCTCTCACAAATAGTGGGCCATAGAAAGCCTATTTAATTTTTTTTTTTGGTTTTATAAATTCTCCCTGAAAAAAAGGGAGATTAATATTGGCCTCTGGGGTTGTGTGCCAGTTGTGAGCGTGCCATCTGTGCCAGTCCTGAGCGTGCCATCTCTCTCACAAATAGTGGGCCATAGAAAGCCTATTTAATTTTTTTTTTGGTTTTCATAAATTTTCCCTGAAAAAAGGGAGATTAATATTGGCCTCTGGGCTTGTGTGCCAGTTGTGAGCGTGCCATCTGTGCCAGTCCTGAGCGTGCCATCTCTCTCAAAATAGTGGGCCATAGAAAGCCTATTTAATTTTTTTTTTGGTTTTATAAATTTTCCCTGAAAAAAGGGAGATTAATATTGGCCTCTGGGCTTGTGTGCCAGTTGTGAGCGTGCCATCGGTGCCAGTCCTGAGCGTGCCATCTCTCTCACAAATAGTGGGCCATAGAAAGCCTATTTAAATATTTTTTTGGTTTTATAAATTCTCCCAGAAAAAAAGGGAGATTAATATTGGCCTCTGGGCTTCTGTGCCAGTCCTGAGCGTGCCATCTGTGCCAGTCCTGAGCGTCCCATCTCTCTCACAAATAGTGGGCCATAGAAAGCCTATTTTTTTTTTTTTTGGGTTTTAGAAATTCTCCCTGAAAAAAAAAGGGAGATTAATATTGCCCTTTGGGCTTGTGTGCCAGTACTAAGCGTTCCATCTCTCTCTCTCTCTCAGTCAGTGGGCCATAGAACGCCTATTTTTGGTTTTATTTGTTTTCTAAATTCTCCCTGAAAAAATCATTTTATTTTATTTGGTTTCTAAATTCTTCCTGATAAAATCATATTTTTTTTATTATTTTTTTTTCTAAAGTCTCCCTGAAAAAAAAAAAAAAAAAACAACCAAAAAAAACAGTGGGAGATTAATATTGGCCTTTCTGCTTGTGTGCCAGTCTTGACTCCTGGGTGTGCCATCTGTCTCTCTCTCTCTCTCTCTCTCTCCAATTGTGGTCCATAGAAAGCCTATATTTTTTTTCCTTGATTTGGGTTCAAAAATCTACCAGAGAAAATAACTACATCAATCATTGGTAGAAAAATATTGGCCTCTGGGCTTGTGTGCCACTCCTGACTCCTGTGTGCGTCATCTCTCAGTCAGTGGGCCATAGAACGCCTATTTTTGTTTTTATTTGTTTTATAAATTCTCCCTGAAAAAATCATTTTATTTTATTTGGTTTCTAAATTCTTCCTGATAAAATCATATTTTTTTTATTATTTTTTTTTCTAAAGTCTCCCTGAAAAAAAAAAAAAAAAAACAAACCCAAAAAAAAATTGGGAGATTAATATTGGCCTTTCTGCTTGTGTGCCAGTCTTGACTCCTGGGTGTGCCATCTCTCTCTCTCTCTCTCTCTCTCTCTCTCTCCAATTGTGGTCCATAGAAAGCCTATATTTTTTTTCCTTGATTTGGGTTCAAAAATCTACCAGAGAAAATAACTCCATCAATCATTGGTAGAAAAATATTGGCCTCTGGGCTTGTGTGCCACTCCTGATTCCTGTGTGCGTCATCTCTCACTCAGTGGCCCATAGAAAGCATATAGTTTGTTACATTTGTTTTCTAAATTCTCCCTGCAAAAATCTATTTTTTTTTTTTTTTGCGGTTTCTAAAGTGTTCCTGAAAAAAATAAAAATAAAAAAAAAATAATAGTGTGACATTAATATTAACATTTGTGCTTCAGTGACAGTCCTGCGTGTGGGGCATCTCTCTAATTTGCAGCCACCAAAAAAAGAGTGTGTAACATTGGCCCTGATTTTCGCTGTGGTCTCACCAACCTGTAAAGGGGTAGCTAAATCATACTGAAGTTATAGCTCACCGTGTAAGTTGTGTGACTGCAACAAATAACGTTAGTTTGGTTACGTTTTTAAAACAATGAGGAAGTCTAGTGGAAGAGGTCGTGGCCGGGGGCGTTCATTGTCAGCTGGTAATGAGGGTAGTGGTAGTGGTGGAGCATCAGGTGGTCGTGGGGAAAAAAATATTGCACCTAAGTCTGGAGCTGTGGAGCCAGGTTCGTCGTCCGGCTACACAAGGCCTCGAACGCTCCCTTTTCTGGGATTAGGAATACCGCTTTTAAAGCCGGAGCAGCAAGAGCAAGTTTTGGCTTATCTTGCTGACTCAGCCTCTAGCTCTTTTGCCTCCTCTCGTGAAACTGGTAAAAGTAAAAGCAGCGCGTCGTTAGTGGATGTTCACGGTCAGGGACAAGTCACTTCCTTGTCCTCTTCAGCAAAAACAACAACAGAGAAGAATGCAGCAGGCGACACAACGGGTTACTCCATGGAGCTCTTTACACATACCGTCCCTGGCTTAGAAAGTGAAGCAGTTAACAGTCCATGCCCATTACAAATTGAATCTGACATGGAGTGCACTGACGCACAGCCACAGCCAGACTACTATGCTGGTCCTTTGACTCAGACCACAACATTGCCCTCGCAGGGTGGTGATCAAGAATCAGACCCTGATGAGACTATGTTGCCCCATCACGAACGCTATACCACCGAACGACACGGTGACACAGACGAAGTTGCGCAGGAGGTACAAGAAGAGTTATTAGATGACCCAGTTCTTGACCCCGATTGGCAGCCATTGGGGGAACAGGGTGCAGGCGGCAGCAGTTCTGAAGCAGAGGAGGAGGAGGGGCCGCAGCAGGCATCAACATCGCCACAGGTTCCATCTGCCGGGCCCGTATCTTGCCCAAAACGCGTGGCAAAGCCAAAACCTGGTGGAGGACAGCGTGGCCATCCGGTTAAAGCTCAGTCTGCAATGCCTGAAAAGGTATCCGATGCTAGAAAGAGTGCAGTCTGGCATTTTTTTAAACAACATCCAATTGATCAGCGCAAAGTCATCTGTCAAAAATGTTCTACTTCCTTAAGCAGAGGTCAGAATCTGAAAAGTCTCAATACTAGTTGCATGCATAGACATTTAACCACCATGCATTTGAAAGCTTGGACTAACTACCAAACGTCCCTTAAGGTTGTTGCACCCTCGGCCAATGAAGCTAGTCATCAACGCAACATCCCTTCCGGCAGTGTAGGACCACCATTTAGCGCACCACCTGCTGTATCTGTGCAGGTATCTTTGCCAGGCCAAAGCAGTCAGGGTCAGGGAATCACCAGTTTTGTAGTAGGAAACACTGCATCTAGGGCACCGGCGGCAACAATACCATCTCCCACCGTCTCTCAGTCTGCCATGTCCACCGGCACCCCCGCTAGTTCCATGATCTCCAGCTCTCCAGTCCAGCTCACCCTACATGAGACTATGGTTAGAAAAAGGAAATACTTAGCCTCGCATCCGCGTACACAGGGTTTGAACGCCCACATAGCTAGACTAATCTCGTTAGAGATGATGCCCTACCGGTTAGTTGAAAGCGAAGCTTTCAAAGACCTGATGGACTACGCTGTACCACGCTACGAGCTACCCAGTCGACACTTTTTTTCCAGAAAAGCCATCCCAGCCCTCCACCAGCATGTTAAAGAGCGCATCGTCCATGCACTCAGGCAATCTGTGAGCACAAAGGTGCACCTGACAACAGATGCATGGACCAGTAGGCATGGCCAGGGACGTTACGTGTCCATCACGGCACACTGGGTAAATGTGGTGGATTCAGGGTCCACAGGGGACAGCAAGTTTGGGACAGTTCTGCCTAGCCCACGGTCTAGTAAACAGTTGTCTGTAGCCGTTCGCACCCCCTCCTCCTCCTCCTCCTCCTCGTCCTCCTGCAGAAGCAAGAGCTCGTCCACAGACCGCAGTCGCACAAACACTCCATCCGCACCTGCCACAGTTGCACACCAGGTCTCCCATTATGGGGCAGCTACTGGCATACGTCAGCAGGCTGTATTGGCTATGAAGTGTTTGGGCGACAATAGACACACCGCGGAAGTTCTGTCCGAGTTCTTGCAGCAAGAAACGCAGTCGTGGCTGGGCACTGTAGATCTTGAGGCAGGCAAGGTAGTGAGTGATAACGGAAGGAATTTCATGGCTGCCATCTCCCTTTCCCAACTGAAACACATTCCTTGCCTGGCTCACACCTTAAACCTGGTGGTGCAGTGCTTCCTGAAAAGTTATCCGGGGTTATCCGACCTGCTCCTCAAAGTGCGTGGACTTTGCGCACATATCCGCCGTTCGCCTGTACACTCCAGCCGTATGCAGACCTATCAGCGTTCTTTGAACCTTCCCCAGCATCGCCTAATCATAGACGTTGCAACAAGGTGGAACTCAACACTGCACATGCTTCAGAGACTGTGCGAACAGAGGCGGGCTGTTATGTTTTTGTGGGAGGATACACATACACGGGCAGGCAGTAGGATGGCAGACATGGAGTTGTCAGGTGTGCAGTGGTCGAAGATTCAAGACATGTGTCAAGTCCTTCAGTGTTTTGAGGAATGCACACGGCTGGTTAGTGCAGACAACGCCATAATAAGCATGAGCATCCCCCTAATGCGTCTGCTGATGCAAAGTTTGACGCACATAAAGGATCAGGCGTCTGCACCAGAGGAAGAGGAAAGCCTTGATGACAGTCAGCGATTGTCTGGTCAGGGCAGTGTACATGACGAGGTACCGGGCGAAGAGGAGGTGGAGGATGAGGAGGATGATGGGGATGAGTATATTTTTAATGAGGAAGCTTTCCCGGGGGCACGGGAAATTGGTGGCGTGGCAAGGCCGGGTTCTGGTTTTTTGAGGGACACAAGTGACGTAGATTTGCCTGCAACTGCCCCTCAACCAAGCACAACCGCAGATTTGACAACGGGAACTTTGGCCCACATGGCGGATTATGCCTTGCGTATCCTCAAAAGGGACACACGCATTACAAAAATGATGAACGATGACGATTACTGGTTGGCCTGCCTCCTTGATCCTCGCTATAAAGGCAAATTGCAAAATATTATGCCACATGAGAACTTGGAACTAATATTAGCAACAAAACAATCAACTCTTGTTGACCGTTTGCTTCTGGCATTCCCTGCACACAGCGCCCGTGATCGTTCTCACACGAGCTCCAGGGGCCAGCAGACCAGAGGTGTTAGAGGGGCAGAAATCAGAAGTGGCGTTGGCCAGAGGGGTTTTCTGACCAGGTTGTGGAGTGATTTTTCTATGACCGCAGACAGGACAGGTACTGCAGCATCAATTCAAAGTGACAGGAGACAACATTTGTCCAGTATGGTTACAAACTATTTTTCATCCCTTATCGACGTTCTCCCTCAACCGTCATTCCCATTTGATTACTGGGCATCCAAATTAGACACCTGGCCAGAATTGGCAGAATATGCATTGCAGGAGCTTGCTTGCCCGGCAGCTAGTGTCCTATCAGAAAGAGTATTCAGTGCTGCAGGTTCAATACTAACCGAAAAAAGGACTCGTCTGGCTACCCAAAATGTAGATGATCTAACCTTCATTAAAATGAACCACAACTGGATTTCAAAATCTTTTGCCCCACCCTGCCCGGCTGACACCTAGCTTTCCTATGAAAAGGTCTTGCCTGTGGACTATTCTGAATGACTTTTCCAATCTCGTAATTTTCTTCACCTGATTGTCCAGCATACGACATGTTTCCACCTCACGAAATGGCCAAACTCCCCACACGGGGCCGTGCTATCGACACTTTGCGCTTGGACCCTTGAGAGTGCTGTTTGTCTGAAGAGGTGGGTGTGGCCGCTTTTGGTCGACGGCACTGCCACTGGGTCCCTCATAGTACAATAAAGTGTCTCTGGCGGTGGTGGTGCGCACCCAACGTCAGACACACCGTTGTAATATGAGGGGCCCTGTGCCTGTACCGCCGGCCACAAGACAGTTCCCCCCCCCAGCTCAAACAGTGCTCTACCACTAGCAAAATTATCTCTCACAGCTTCACCAATGTGTAGTCTAGGCGCTGACATCCTTCAATGCCTGGCACTGACAATACCATTGTTTTGACATTTTTGTTATGTTAGGCCTTCGAAGCCTGTCTGCGGTCCCTTCTTTCTACAACTACTACACTGACCAGGCCACTGCTGGCCGTGTTACCCTGGAACCAATTTAAAAGTGCCTACAGTCAGCCCAATTTTGTTATGTTAGGCCTTGGAAGCCTGTCTGCGGTCACTCCTTCCACTAGACTTCCACTGACCAGACCACTGCTGCCCGTGTACCCCTGGAACCAATTTAAAAGTGCCTACAGCCAGCCCAAGTTTGTTATGTTAGGCCTTGGAAGCCTGTCTGCGGTCACTCCTTCCACTAGACTTCCACTGACCAGACCACTGCTGCCCATGTACCCCTGGAACCAATTTAAAAGTGCCTACAGCCAGCCCAAGTTTGTTATGTTAGGCCTTGGAAGCCTGTCTGCGGTCACTCCTTCCACTAGACTTCCACTGACCAGACCACTGCTGCCCATGTACCCCTGGAACCAATTTAAAAGTGCCTACAGCCAGCCCAAGTTTGTTATGTTAGGCCTTGGAAGCCTGTCTGCGGTCACTCCTTCCACTAGACTTCCACTGACCAGACCACTGCTGCCCGTGTACCCCTGGAACCAATTTAAAAGTGCCTACAGCCAGCCCAAGTTTGTTATGTTAGGCCTTGGAAGCCTGTCTGCGGTCACTCCTTCCCCTAGACTTCCACTGACCAGACCACTGCTGCCCATGTACCCCTGGAACCAATTTAAAAGTGCCTACAGCCAGCCCAAGTTTGTTATGTTAGGCCTTCGAAGCCTGTCTGCGTCCCGTTCTTTCAACTACAACTACACTGACCAGGCCACTGATGGCCGTGTTCCCCTGGAACCAATTTTAACTTGCCTACAGCCAGCCCTATGTTATTATGTTAGGCCTTCGAAGCCTGTCTGCGTCCCGTTCTTTCAACTACAACTACACTGATCAGGCCACTGATGGCCGTGTTCCCCTGGAACCAATTTTAACTTGCCTACAGCCAGCCCAATGTTAGGCCTTTGATGCCTGTCTGCCGTCACTCCTTCCACTAGGCCTCCACTGACCTGTCTATTGCTGCCCGTGTACCCCTTGAACCAACCTAATAAAATATTTTAAAAATTAATTTGATTATAAAAAATAAGATCGTGTTGATATTTCAAATGCAGACATTTTAACAATCAAAACAAACACACAACAAAATCTGGAACTGTACTACAAAGGTCCAACAGCTACAATTTCTTTCTCCTGCAAGAAGTTAACTGAAAGTTTTTTGGAGTTGTTAACACAGATATGGCATCCACCGAGTGTTGTCCTGTCGCGTCTCCTTTAAATTATTTCCAATAAGATGTTAAACTATTAATTTAATAAAATCAATAATTAAAAAATTAATTGAGTAAGTCAAAAGCACATTGCAAATAAACATTAATTACAAATCAAGAAGCATGGCGCGTCAGAGGGTGAGTAGATACCGAATAAGAATATAATCACCCTCGGACGCGCAATGCTTATTTAAAACAGCCTTCCTTCCTAAGAATCAGCCCTTCCGTGGTGTAGAGAGAGGTTGTGTTACACTCCAAGGTGTTCCCCAGGTTGCCTTTCCTGAGCTTCGATCTTCCGGCTCTCGTTTAGTAGCTGTTGGAAACTACGCTGCATTAGGCCTACTAATTGTGTATGGGTGAAACAGTGGCACATCTGCGGTCCCTCCTTCCACTAGGCCTCCACTGACCTGTCTACTGCGGCCCGTGTACCCCTTGAACCAACCTAATAAAATATTTTAAAAATTAATTTGATTATAAAAAATAAGATCGTGTTGAGATCTCAAATGCAGACATTTTAACAATCAAAACAAACACACAACAAATATCTGGAACTGTACTACAAAGGTCCAACAGCTACAATTTCTTTCTCCTGCAAGAAGTTAACTGAAAGTTTTTTGGAGTTGTTAACACAGATATGGCATCCACCGAGTGTTGTCCTGTCGCGTCTCCTTTAAATTATTTCCAATAAGATGTTAAACTATTAATTTAATAAAATCAATAATTAAAAAATTAATTGAGTAAGTCAAAAGCACATTGCAAATAAACATTAATTACAAATCAAGAAGCATGGCGCGTCCAAGGGTGAGTAGATACCGAATAAGAATATAATCACCCTCGGACGCGCAATGCTTATTTAAAACAGCCTTCCTTCCTAAGAATCAGCCCTTCCGTGGTGTAGAGAGAGGTTGTGTTACACTCCAAGGTGTTCCCCAGGTTGCCTTTCCTGAGCTTCGATCTTCCGGCTCTCGTTTAGTAGCTGTTGGAAACTACGCTGCATTAGGCCTACTAATTGTGTATGGGTGAAACAGTGGCGCATCTGCGGTCCCTCCTTCCACTAGGCCTCCTCTGACCTGTCTACTGCGGCCCGTGTACCCCTTGAACCAACCTAATAAAATATTTTAAAAATTAATTTGATTATAAAAAATAAGATCGTGTTGAGATCTCAAATGCAGACATTTTAACAATCAAAACAAACACACAACAAATATCTGGAACTGTACTACAAAGGTCCAACAGCTACAATTTCTTTCTCCTGCAAGAAGTTAACTGAAAGTTTTTTGGAGTTGTTAACACAGATATGGCATCCACCGAGTGTTGTCCTGTCGCGTCTCCTTTAAATTATTTCCAATAAGATGTTAAACTATTAATTTAATAAAATCAATAATTAAAAAATTAATTGAGTAAGTCAAAAGCACATTGCAAATAAACATTAATTACAAATCAAGAAGCATGGCGCGTCCAAGGGTGAGTAGATACCGAATAAGAATATAATCACCCTCGGACGCGCAATGCTTATTTACAACAGCCTTCCTTCCTAAGAATCAGCCCTTTCGTGGTGTAGAGAGAGGTTGTGTTACACTAAGGTGTTCCCCGGGTTGCCTTTCATGAGCTTCGATCTTCCGGCTCTCGTTTAGTAGTTGGTGGAAACTACGCTGCATTAGGCCTACAAATTTGGTATGGGGTGTAGAGACAGGTTGTGTTACACTCCAAGGTTTTCACCAGGTTGCCTTTCCTGAGCTTCGATCTTCATGCTCTCGTTTAGTAGTTGTAGAAAAGTACGCTGCATTAGGCCTACAAAATGGGTATGGGGTGGAGAGAGATGGTGTGTTACACTCCAAGGTGTTCCCCAGGGTGCCTTTCCTGAGCTTCGATCTTCATGCTCTCGTTTAGTAGGTGTCGGAAAGTAGGCTGCATTAGGCCTAAAAAATGGGGAATGGGGTGGAGAGAGATGGTGTGTTACACTCCAAGGTGTTCCCCAGGTTTCCTTGCCATTGCTTCGGTCTTCCGACTCTCGTTTAGTAGTTGTAGAAAAGTACACTGCATTAGGCCTAAAAAATGGGTATGGGGTGGAGAGAGATGGTGTGTTACACTCCAAGGTGTTCCCCAGGTTGCCTTTCCTGAGCTTCTATCTTCAGGCTCTCATTAAATTGTGGTTAAATGGAACAACTGCATTTGGCGTACTAGTTGGTTTGGGGCTTACTATCGGTGTCTGCCACTCCTTGCTGTTCTCCTGGTTTCCTGTCCTGAAATTCCATTTTCAGCCTCTCGTTAAGTAGTTGTTAATGTTAGACTGCATTTGGCCTACTTGTTGGGTTGGGGCCTACTATCGGTGTCTGCCACTCCTTGCTGTTCTCCTCCACTGAACAAAGCTGTGCCGCCTGTTTACTATGGTTGCCAATTTTGAACTGCATTTCGACTACTTACTGATTTGGCCCTACTCTCTGTGTCAGCCTCTCATTCCAGTTGTCCTCCACTGCAATGCCCCCTGGTTATTCCTGTGTTACCAATTTTGAACTGCATTTAGCCCACTTTCTTCTTTGGGCCTATATCTGTGTTTCCACTTCATCGTGCCCATTGCCCAGCCAGTGATAGATGAGTCTGCTGGTACATTGACCCATAACGCAACATTCCCCGTGCACGCTACACAACAACATTGTGACCCTGCTGAAAGTCAGGTTGCTCTTCCCGCATACCATACCACCTTACACGGGGACAAAGAGGAAGGTGCAGATGAAAGTGCAGGTTCCTTCATCAGGTGGGGGGAGGAATACTAGTTGGCGACGTCACTGGCACAGGGCCTCTCATAGTACGCAAAAGTGTTGCTGCCGGTGGGAGGCGCCCCCGCCGTGCAAACACACCGCTGTACTTTGAGGGGCCCTGTGCCAGTGCCAATGCCAACGAGTGGGCCCCCCCTGCTTGCTCAGGTTCACAGCACTTGCAAAGTTGAAATACTTACCTCTCCCTGCTCCACTGCCGTGACGTGGTCCAGATTTCCTGGGCCCACTAATTACTTGAACCAGCCCTACCCCCCACAACTTTAGCCAAATGACCCCCAATTTCAAATGCCTTCCAATTATTATAAGGTAAATTACGCTTGACAAGCTTCATTAAGAAGAATGGATGGTATTGACATTAAAATGTGTACTCTAGGTGTTTTCCTGGCCCCCACTCACTGCCGACTATGCTGCCCCATTGACTTGCATTGGGTTTCGTGTTTCGGTCGATCCCGACTTTACGTCATAATCGGCCGATTTCACTCGACCCGACTTTGGACATAGTCGGGTTTCGCAAAACCCGGCTCGACTCTAAAAAGGTCAAGGTCGCTCAACTCTAAGCACAATCATTACAGCAAAGGAATTTTCTGGAAAAAAAAAAAACATTAATAATCTAAGCTTAGGATAGGCCATAAATGTTTTATCAGTGTCTATCAGGCCCCTGGGACCCCCAGCAGAACTAAAAGGAAGCAATCTTGGTAGTGCAATGGACTCTATTATTTATCCTGGCGTGTCCATACACAGCAGGTGAAATAAGTATTGAACATGTCACCAATATTCTAAGTAAATATATTTCTAAAGGTGATGTTGATATTATATTCTGATCAGATGTCAGTAACAACCCATACAATCTACCCAGGCAAAGAAATCAAACTATAGATGTCCATAAATAGATGTCCACTGACATCTAGTGAGAATATAATGTAAAAAGCACCTTTAGAAATATATTTACTTAGAAAATTGGTGAAATTTTCAATATTAATTTCACCCACTTTATGCAAGTGTGCTATGCTCTGCAGCTCAATCCAGTTTTTATAAAATCATAATTGTGTTATGATTAAGACATTACGGTTGAAATGCGTCAACACATATGTAGCGACACGATGCCCATGGAATTTTAATAGATATTAGATAAAAGGATATGTTTTATTTATACTGGATTTTCTGGCCAAATTTTCTTTTTATGGATATTTTGCCTGAACAAGCCAATGGGCCAGCCAGCTTCCCAGTACAGTAAAAAAAAGACTTGAAGTAGTGAGCTAATATTCCCTTTTATTTCTTCACATTTTATACTTGGCTTGTTCTTGATGATGGCATTGTTTTAATAATTTTTTTTATCTGAAATCGCAGCTAGAGGAATTTCTCTTTTGGATCTATGCAGCACCACATCTAGCAGGAGTAAGCTTGATTCATGGCGATCTTAGCAGTTGTGAGCTGGTGTCATTCCTCATCTTGCAAACTTGGCATCTGAAATGTGACAAATTATGCTCTGGGGTCTCCAGAGACCCAAAAGTAAGAAAAATATGAAAACGGCTGGGAAAGTAGTTAAAAAATTAATAAAAAAAAAAACACTTGTCTTACCACTGCAGTTGACCATTTGATCCGTCATTTAGAATCATCTGGCCTCTATTTTACATATTTATACATTTGAGGGCTTCCTTCTCCAATTTCATTCTACACCACAGTTTACCAACTAGGCCTTGAGTGATGCACATCCTGATGTCAGAGGCTTTCCTGGTGCTGGGATCCCTAACACAAGTGAAGATGGAGGAAAGAGATATAAAGTGTTGTACAGATGCAAAGTATAAGTTTGAGAGAGCAGCTCAAGGGATAGATGAATACCGAGTATCATGTTGTTTAAACCCTTCACAACCTTTTGCACACCCAAATGTTATAAAATTAGTTCCCAACCTTTGACGTATGAGTACATCATGACAATTGTGCAGGCACAGGAGCTGAGCCCGAGCTATCCCGGCCGGACTATCAACTTACTTAATTGTCGGGTCCCTGCTCTCATAGCTAGGAGTGATGCCTGCAGTGCTCCGGGTTATTTAACCTCCCCAAATGCGCAATTGAAATCAATTGCAACATTTAGGAGGCTGGCAGCTCCCTCTCCCATCTGATCAGTGCTCCCGTGAAATCATCGCAAGGGCCCAATCTGTGCCATGGTATCCCATGGTCATCATGATGATATCTGGGTCACCAAACTACAGCAAGCCTGTGAGAGCATGCTGAAAGTATGTTCTAAAAGGATTGTTTCAGTGCAGTGATCCAAAAGACAAATGTAAATAAAAAAGGTGTAGATAGAAGCATCAACTTGTCCCGCAAATAAAAAGCTATCAAAAAGCTCCATTAGCATAGAAATAAGCAAAGCTATAGCTCTCAGAATACAGCGATGCAAAAATAATAAATTTTTCCCTAAAATAGTTTTTATTGCGTAAGAATAAAGCTGTCTTATCAATTTTACCACACATGGAATGGCATAAACCCAAACTCCTCCCCAAAAAAAGGCTCCTGAATTGCTGTTTTTTGTTCTTTCTGACTGCTAAAAATAAGAATAAAAAGCTATCAAAAAATGGTATGTGACCAAAAATGGTACCAATAAAAACATTAACTCATCTCGCAAAAATCAAGCCTTCACACGACTCTCTTAGAAGATACCTAGGAATAGGGTTGAGCGACTTTTCTTTTTATAGGATCGGGTCGGGTTTCACGAAACCCGACTTTTTCAAAAGTCAGGTCGAGTGAAATCGGCCGATCCTATAGAAAAGTTGGGGTCGGGGTCGGCCGAAACACGATTGAAGGATTGAAGGAAACTCTCCTTCAGGCACTGGGATCCATATTTAAGTGTAAAATAAAGAATCAAAATAAAAAATATTGATATACTTACCCTCGGACGTGCCCTGGTTCTCACCGGCAGCCTTCCTTCTTAAGAATGAGCGCCTGAAGGACCTTTGATGACGTCGCGGCTTGTGATTGGTCGCGTGAGCGGTCACATGGGCGTCACGCGACCAATCACAAGCCGCGACATCATCTAAGGTCCTTCAGGCGCTGATTCTTAGGAAGGAAGGCTGCGGGTTATAACCAGGGCGCGTCCGAGGGTGAGTATATTCCTAATAGGTATATACTCACCCTCGGACTCGCCCTCGGACGCTTCCTTCCTAAGAATTAGCACCTGAAGGACCTTCGATGACGTCGCGGCTTGTGATTGGTCGCGTGAGTGGTCACATGGGCGTCACGCGACCAATCACAAGCCGCGACGTCATCGAAGGCCCTTCAGGCGCTCATTCTTAGGAAGGAAGGCTGCTGGTGAGAACCAGGGCGCGTCAGAGGGTGAGTATATCAAATTTTTTTATTTTTATTCTTTTTTTTTTTACACTTAAATATGAATTCCGATACCGATTCCCGATATCTTAAACATATCGGAAGTCGGTATCGGAATTCCGATTCCAGATCAGAAGATCGCCGACCTCATGGCCGACCCCACACAGGGGTTGGGTCGGGTTTCATGAAACCTGACTTTGCCAAAAGTTGTCGACTTCTGAATCTGGCCGACCCGTTTCGCTCAACCCTACCTAGGAAAATTATAGCGCTCAAATTTTTGAGTAACAGAGCGTCTTTTAGTATGTGATAGCAGCCTGTCATAAAAAACTACATTAATCTGGTATCATTGTAATCATACCAACCCAAAGAATAAAGTTGCCTAATAACTTCATAAGAAAAGGTGTAAAAAAAAGACAATTCTTGACTATTGATTTGTTCACTCTGTTTCCCCAAAACACACAGTAATGCTCAAATCACATTCATCTTTTCCTCTACACTGAGCTTTTACAACCCGACTTTTGTGTAAAATCTCTGACATATGCGATTCAGACAGAACTCATACCAAAAGATTACCTATAACAAAGAAGATAAAGGTACTGTGATATCATCTAGCCTATGATTCATCCATATCCATCTTTTTAAGACAGCATAAAATTGCGATCGACAAAAGTTTTGTTTACTTCTGAAAAGGACAATGCTGAGACCCACAGTGTGCCTAAAGCACATTTAAAGCCCACATGTTTGATATTTTTGTGCAGATGAGAGCCCTGTTAATTTACGAGTCCACGTCTCCAGAAGCACAAGTTGGGCCCAATGTAGGGGCACTACAATGTACTGGACACTACGACTTAGTGGGCACTACAATGTATGGCCACTATAATAACATATTTGCAATTTTCAATCAGCAACATGCATTGCTGCTTTTTTTTTCTGGAAAATACCCATGAAGTCAAATACTTAGTGGTTTTGAATATGGAGTGTCACGCACAGTGTAGAAAAGACTAAGTGCAACATGAAGGGAGCAATGGAAGGGATTCCGTCACTAGTGAAGGGAGGATTGAGGACCCATAGATAGGTCTAAAGTCACCCTATCTGCCCTAAATGTAATTATATAGATTTTGCACATATTGCCAAGCGAGAACCTAATCCCTGCCTTACCCTGGTAATAAGCCCTGCTTAGGGAAGGACAGGGTTGAAGCACTAGTCAGTCCCCACTATAACTAAAGACATCTGGGATAGACAAACAAGGGGAACACTTATCTTAAGTATACTCATAGAGCTAACACAGACATCCTTCAGCAGCACCAAAGAGGAAGATAGCCAACTGTTATAGCTCTAAGCCTCAACAGGTAAAAATGGAAATATCACGGGCGATTCCCAAAAGAAGGCAGGAAGTATATAAACACCTGGTCCAGGTGTGTCAATTAGAGCCAGGGGGAGGGTGCCACTGGGTCCAAGAGTCAGAGGAACTAAGAAGTCATCTGCAAAGCCAACTGCAGAAACCTACTGCAGCAAGATGCCGCGCGACTGTCTGCAGCCTCTGACACACCCATCACATGGAGTCGGCAAACTAATCTAGGAAACACTGTGCTCTTGGAGGCAAATAGTGCTCTGTCCCTCCCAAGTCTTGATGTGTGCCTGAGCAGTACTGTACAGATAGATAGCAGATGTTTTCACGATCAGCAGAGATTGTGTGACACACTTTGGTACCATTTTTACCCACTTCCCCTTGTGCGAGTAAAAGTGCAAAATCTGGGGCTAATGCAAACTTTTTGCTGTTAAAATGTAATTATTTTTTCTTTACTGGCCAATGGTATACTATTCTATGACACACCTGTTGTGTCAATATGATCACTGCATCTAAAGATGAATGCATTGAGAGGTGTAGTAATTCCCGATTATATGTAGGGTATTGGTGCACTTAGGCGAAATTGCACAACAAACTGTAAAGTTCATTTTCTCATATTTTACCCATTGAAAAACTAAAAAACTGGGGCTAAAAAACATTTTCGTGGTATGAATCTAATTATTCTTTCTTCACCGTCCAATGGTGTAAAATTCTGTGAGGCACATGTGGTGTCAAAATGATCACTGCACCTCTAGACGAAATCAGTGGGGATGTGTAGTGTGTAAAATTAGGCCACTTATGGGGGTATTTCTGCTCTTTGGGCACCTAGTGGACTCTGCCAATGTGACATGGTCCCTTCAAATCATTCCAGCAAAATATGAACCCCAATATTTGGATTATATACATTTTCTACCACATATGGAGCATTGGTGTACTCAGGAGAAAATGAATGGTACAATTTTTAAAATAAAGTTTTCTCCGATTATCCATTTTAAAAATTAAAAACTTGTGGTCACAGCAACACTTTTATGGAAAAAATAGTAATTTTCCATTTAATCAGAATTCTGTGAATCACCTGAAGCTTAAAAATGCTCACTACACCCCTAACTGTATTCCTAAAGAGGCATAGTTTCCAAAATGGGGTCACGTGTTTGGGTTTCTGCTGTTTTGGCATGTCAGGGGCACTTCAAATGTTCCATGGCGTCTGCAATCTATTCCAGCCAAAATTGATCTCTAGAATTCAGTTGGTTCTCCTTCCATTCTGAGCTCTGCTGTGTGCCAAAACAGTAGTTTTAAAGCACATACAGTGGGGCAAAAAAGTATTTAGTCAGTCAGCAATAGTGCAAGTTCCACCACTTAAAAAGATGAGAGGCGTCTGTAATTTACATCATAGGTAGACTTCAACTATGGGAGACAAACTGAGAAAAAAAAATCCAGAAAATCACATTGTCTGTTTTTTTAACATTTTATTTGCATATTATGGTGGAAAATAAGTATTTGGTCAGAAACAAAATTTCATCTCAATACTTTGTAATATATCCTTTGTTGGCAATGACAGAGGTCAAACGTTTTCTGTAAGTCTTCACAAGGTTGCCACACACTGTTGTTGGTATGTTGGCCCATTCCTCCATGCAGATCTCCTCTAGAGCAGTGATGTTTTTGGCTTTTCGCTTGGCAACACGGACTTTCAACTCCCTCCAAAGGTTTTCTATAGGGTTGAGATCTGGAGACTTGCTAGGCCACTCCAGGACCTTGAAATGCTTCTTACGAAGCCACTCCTTCGTTGCCCTGGCGGTGTGCTTTGGATTATTGTCATGTTGAAAGACCCAGCCACGTTTCATCTTCAATGCCCTTGCTGATGGAAGGAGGTTTGCACTCAAAATCTCACAATACATGGCCCCATTCATTCTTTCATGTACCCGGATCAGTCGTCCTGGCCCCTTTGCAGAGAAACAGCCCCAAAGCATGATGTTTCCACCACCATGCTTTACAGTAGGTATGGTGTTTGATGGATGCAACTCAGTATTCTTTTACCTCCAAACACGACAAGTTGTGTTTCTACCAAACAGTTCCAGTTTGGTTTCATCAGACCATAGGACATTCTCCCAAAACTCCTCTGGATCATCCAAATGCTCTCTAGCAAACTTCAGACGGGCCCGGACATGTACTGGCTTAAGCAGTGGGACACGTCTGGCACTGCAGGATCTGAGTCCATGGTGGCGTAGTGTGTTACTTATGGTAGGCCTTGTTACATTGGTCCCAGCTCTCTGCAGTTCATTCACTAGGTCCCCCCGCGTGGTTCTGGGATTTTTGCTCACCGTTCTTGTGATCATTGTGACCCCACGGGGTGGGATTTTGCGTGGAGCCCCAGATCGAGGGAGATTATCAGTGGTCTTGTATGTCTTCCATTTTCTAATTATTGCTCCCACTGTTGATTTCTTCACTCCAGGCTGGTTGGCTATTGCAGATTCAGTCTTCCCAGCCTGGTGCAGGGCTACAATTTTGTTTCTGGTGTCCTTTGACAGCTCTTTGGTCTTCACCATAGTGGAGTTTGGAGTCAGACTGTTTGAGGGTGTGCACAGGTGTCTTTTTATACTGATAACAAGTTTAAACAGGTGCCATTACTACAGGTAATGAGTGGAGGAAAGAGGAGACTCTTAAAGAAGAAGTTACAGGTCTGTGAGAGCCAGAAATCTTGATTGTTTGTTTCTGACCAAATACTTATTTTCCACCATAATATGCAAATAAATTGTTAAAAAAACAGACAATGTGATTTTCTGGATTTTTTTTTCTCAGTTTGTCTCCCATAGTTGAAGTCTACCTATGATGTAAATTACAGACGCCTCTCATCTTTTTAAGTGGTGGAACTTGCGCTATTGCTGACTGACTAAATACTTTTTTGCCCCACTGTATGAGGTATCAATGTAGTCAAGAGAAATTGCACATCAAATTGCATCGAAAAAACTGTTTGGAGAGATCAGCGCAAATAGGGTCTTAGCCGATGTACAGTGAGATAAAATAAGTGGATTGTATTCACCAGATGAAGCTATTGTTATACCCTGTGCAAATGACTGTGCTATAGATGAATGAAGGGGTTAATGTGGATATGGTCCGCTTTGCAGATAGATGATGAATCAAATGATGTTTCATAAAAGGAATGGTGGTTTATTCAACGCGTTTCAAAGTCTGTGACTTCTTCATCCGGAAATACCACACAAGTATATCTATAGTTATACTTGTGTGGTGTCCTGAAGAAGTCACTGAGACTTTGAAATACATTGAATAAACCGCTATTCCTTTTATGAAACATTATTTGATTCATCATCTATCTGCAAAGCGGACCATACCCACATTAACCCTTTCATCTACATCAAATCGCATGGTACATTTTCTCCTGTTACCCTCGTAAAAATGAAGCATTTGGGACAAAACCAACATTTTTGCAGGAAATGTTTTTTTTTTTCTACTTCACGGCTCAACATTATAAAATTTCGTGAAACACCTGGGGGTTCAAGGTGCTCACCACACTCCTGGAACATCCAGAAAATCCAGCCCTGATTATGTTCTCCAGGGTCTCAGCTATCCCCGATAGCCAAAACCCAGAAGATTTTTGCCTCTGGGGGGCGCTACAGTCTTATTCCCAATCACCATTTTAAAACAGCAATGGGGAAATAAGGCCCCTTAGCAGCTGCCATTGCAATGCATGTCGGCGGTCGTTAAGGGGTAAAAAAAGAGACACACAAAAATGCAGTGAAAAAATGCGAGTAATATAATTCACATAATAGGTGCACAAATGATGCTGAAATTCTTCAACATCAAAAATTCACCAAATATTGGGAACGTAGCCTAAGGCCAGAGTCACACTACCGTAGAATATGGTCGAGAGAGCTATGACAATGTTTGTGAGGCATTATACAAACAGAATAACACTGATTCATTACAGCTTGTTACAACAGCGATTATTGAACATGCAAGCAAAATATTGTGATTTTGTTAATGTTTCATAACCTCAATAGCAATACACATGCGTAATGCTTTTTCTGCAGAAAAAAAACACTTTCAATGCAGAGAATAAACATGTATAAATATTCTGTTATACAATGTATGTGGAAAATCTCAAGACATTCAACCAGAAACTGCTTCTTCTGCAAAATGTAGATGTATGCCTGCTGGTCAGATGCATTTACTTTCAATCACCTAAATCAGCAGACCCTTGGAAAAATGAATGAGGTCAAAGTTTTAAAAATGACATGAAAATTACCTTATAAAATGTTATTTAGTTTGTGTGCAATTCCTATTTGTCAGATTTAGATGGTATTTTGACTAAGGCAAAGGAAAATTTTGCACGGTTTACTGATTTGAGCCTTCTGACTCTATATGACATCTACTGTATATTTATTTTTTTCTATATTGTAACAGGAGCAATGCAGTTTATAGAGCTGCAAGAAGATTGTGCGATAACCATTGTAGAATGCAAAATAAACATTTACATTATTATTTTTTATGCATGAAAGTGTTAATTTTTGTAAAAGTTTTTTGGTTTGCTAGCAACATTTATTTCATTTTATTTTTTTATAGGAGGGATGGGGATGGATCAGTTTAGTGTTGAGCATTCCGATACTGCAAATATCGGGTATCGGATGATATTCACTGTATCGGAGTTCCGATACTGAGTTCCAATACTTTTACAATATCGAATACCGGAATCGGAAGTTACCATAATGCAATGAGCCAGTTGAGGATCCTATGAAGTGTGGGCACATCCTGTTAGGCATGTTAGCCATGTTAACTAATGGCATGGCTGTTATTAACTGCTGAAATGATGTTATGATGCGCTATAATGGAGTGTGGGCTGTGTGTGGGCGGAGACTGCGTGTCTGAGTGTGCGGGCGGGGTCTTTGTGTGACCGTGGGGAGTCTGCGCGGGTCTGCCGGGGGTCTGTGTGGGCTGCCAGGGGTCTGTGCGGGCCTGCCGGGGGTCTGTGAGGGCCTGCTGGGGGTCTGTATGGGCTGCCGGGGGTCTGTGCGGGCCTGCCGGGGGTCTGTGCGGGCTGCCGGGGGTCAGTGTGGGCCTCTCAGGGGTTGTGTGTGTGTGTGTGTGTGTAGGCATCGTCCGATGGCACTGCAAGTCCCATTGGGCTATGCCTGCTACAATGACAGTGATTGACACATTATCCAATGATGGGACAGTAGTAGTCCCATCATCCGGCTAATGCGCTGAATGTAAAAAAAAAAAAAACACAAACATACATACTACATACAACATACTACATACTACATACAGTGGGGCAAAAAAGTATTTAGTCAGTCAGCAATAGTGCAAGTTCCACCACCTAAAAAGATGAGAGGCGTCTGTAATTTACATCATAGGTAGACCTCAACTATGGGAGACAAACTGAGAAAAAAAATCCAGAAAATCACATTGTCTGTTTTTCGAACATTTTATTTGCATATTATGGTGGAAAATAAGTATTTGGTCAGAAACAAAATTTCATCTCAATACTTTGTAATATATCCTTTGTTGGCAATGACAGAGGTCAAACGTTTTCTGTAAGTCTTCACAAGGTTGCCACACACTGTTGTTGGTATGTTGGCCCATTCCTCCATGCAGATCTCCTCTAGAGCAGTGATGTTTTTGGCTTTTCGCTTGGCAACACGGACTTTCAACTCCCTCCAAAGGTTTTCTATAGGGTTGAGATCTGGAGACTGGCTAGGCCACTCCAGGACCTTGAAATGCTTCTTACGAAGCCACTCCTTCATTGCCCTGGCGGTGTGCTTTGGATCATTGTCATGTTGAAAGACCCAGCCACGTTTCATCTTCAATGCCCTTGCTGATGGAAGGAGGTTTGCACTCAAAATCTCACGATACATGGCCCCATTCATTCTTTCATGTACCCGGATCAGTCGTCCTGGCCCCTTTGCAGAGAAACAGCCCCAAAGCATGATGTTTCCACCACCATGCTTTACAGTAGGTATGGTGTTTGATGGATGCAACTCAGTATTCTTTTTCCTCCAAACACAACAAGTTGTGCTTCTACCAAACAGTTCCAGTTTGGTTTCATCAGACCATAGGACATTCTCCCAAAACTCCTCTGGATCATCCAAATGCTCTCTAGCAAACTTCAGACGGGCCCGGACATGTACTGGCTTAAGCAGTGGGACACGTCTGGCACTGCAGGATCTGAGTCCATGGTGGCGTAGTGTGTTACTTATGGTAGGCCTTGTTACATTGGTCCCAGCTCTCTGCAGTTCATTCACTAGGTCCCCCCGCGTGGTTCTGGGATTTTTGCTCACCGTTCTTGTGATCATTGTGACCCCACGGGGTGGGATTTTGCGTGGAGCCCCAGATCGAGGGAGATTATCAGTGGTCTTGTATGTCTTCCATTTTCTAATTATTGCTCCCACTGTTGATTTCTTCACTCCAAGCTGGTTGGCTATTGCAGATTCAGTCTTCCCAGCCTGGTGCAGGGCTACAATTTTGTTTCTGGTGTCCTTTGACAGCTCTTTGGTCTTCACCATAGTGGAGTTTGGAGTCAGACTGTTTGAGGGTGTGCACAGGTGTCTTTTTATACTGATTGATAACAAGTTTAAACAGGTGCCATTACTACAGGTAATGAGTGGAGGAAAGAGGATACTCTTAAAGAAGAAGTTACAGGTCTGTGAGAGACAGAAATCTTGATTGTTTGTTTCTGAACAAATACTTATTTTCCACCATAATATGCAAAAAAAATGATAAAAAAACAGACAATGTGATTTTCTGGATTTTTTTTTCTCAGTTTGTCTCCCATAGTTGAGGTCTACCTATGATGTAAATTACAGACGCCTCTCATCTTTTTAAGTGGTGGAACTTGCACTATTGCTGACTGACTAAATACTTTTTTGCCCCACTGTACATACAACATGCATACTGCATACATACTACATACATACATACATACATACAACACATAACATACATACAACATACATACAACATACTACATGCATACAACATGCTACATACATACAACATACTACATACATTCAACATAAATACTACATACTACATACATACTACATACATACAACACACATACATACTACATGCATACTACATACATACTACATACATACCACATGCTACATACATACTACATACATACAACATACATACAACATACTGCATACATACTACATACATACACACTACATACATACTACATGCATGCTACATACATGCTACATACATAGTACATACATACTACATACAATACATTCATACATTACATACGATATATACATATAGACATACAGTACATATAACATACAGTACATGCTCACCATCACTTGTCACTTTGATCCCCGAAGCCAGTGTCATCTGTAAAAGATATTAAAATATCTAACAACCAATATACTCCCTGATCAGTAGAAATCCACGAGTGTCCCACGATGATCTCCCGTGAAGAACAGCAGCATCAGCTGATGTGACCGTTCTTTAGGGGCTCCAGGAATACAATAATGGGAGGAAGGTATCCTTCCGCACTGTATTCCTCCGCCACTGAAAACAATAGTCCCTAGTCTCACTTTTAGCATTGCTGTGTGAGAAAGTTCCCACGCAGTTTTTCAAACTTAACTGAACTGGAATTGTTTTGTAAAGAGGAATGTTCAAAAATACCTTCATCCAGGATCCAGGAACTCATTAAAAGCTACAGGAAGCGACTAGCGGCTGTTATTTTTTGCAAAAGAAGGATCCACTAAATATTAATGTCACTTTTCTGGTGGGGTGCCCATACTTATGCACCTGTCAAATTTTGTTTGAATGCAGATTGCACATTTTCTGTTAGTACATTAAACCTCATTTCAAGGCAGAAACATTACTGTGTACAACAGTTATTAGATATATGAAACTGAAATAGCTGTTGCAAAGAAAACAATTTTTATAAAACATTAAGCTTAAGATTAATAGGGGTGTCCAAACTTTTTCATATAACTGTATGTATGTATTGTATGTAATGTATGAATGCATAGTATGTATGTATGTAGTATGCATGTAGTATGTATGTTGTATGTATGTAGTATGTATGTAGCATGTTGTATGTATGTCGTATGCATGTAGTATGCTTGCAGTATGTTGTATGTAGGTATGTAGTAGGTTGTATGTATGTAGTATGTATGTAGTATATAGTATGTTGTATGCATGTATGTAGTATGTATGTAGTATGTATGTATGTTGTATTTATGTTGTATGTATGTAGTATGTATGTTGTATGTATGTGGTATGTTGTATGTATGTAGTATGTACTGTATGTAGTATATAGTATGTTGTATGTATGTATGTTGTATGTATGTAGTATGCATGCATGTATGTATGTGTTTTTTTTTACATCCAACACATTACCCGTATGATGGGACTACTACTGTCCCATCATTGGCTAATGTGTCAATCACTGTAATTGTAGCAGGCATAGCCCGATGGGACTTGTAGTCCCATCGAACGATGCCTGCACACAGACACAAAGATCCCCGAGAGGCCCGCACAGACCCCCGAGAGGCCCGCACAGACCCCCAAGAGGCCCATACAGACCCCCAGCAGGCCCACACAGACCCCTGAGAGGCCTGTACAAGCCCCAGCAGGCCCACACAGACCCCTGAGAGGCCCCTACAAGCCCTGGCAGGCCCGCACAGACCCCTGAGAGGCCCGTACAGGCCCCGGCAGGCTCGCACAGACACCCGAGAGGCCCATACAGGCCCCGTCAGGCCCGAACAGACCCCTGAGAGGCCTGTACAGGCCCTGGTAGGCTCGCACAGACAACCAAGAGGCCCGTACAGACCCCGCCCACACACACAGACACGCACAGTCTCCGCCCATGCACCGCCCACACTCTTCCTCTCTCCCGAACTGGATGTGCAAGCAGAGAAGGGGTTTATTTTCATTCCGATATTTGTGTCCCATTGACTTGCATTGGTTTCCGGTATCGGCATCGGCGATATCTGATATTTTTGGGGTATAGGTTAGATCCCATATTTCCCCATATCGGAAGGCATTGCTTAATTAACACTAGTCATGTTTCCTCTGCTACTCCTGCCTTTTATGCTAGAAGCAATGTTATATTCAAGCTCAGTCTATCTTGCTAGGTGGCCTACACCAACCTCTCAATGCAGAAGTTGCCACCTTGCAATATTGCCAAACCATGACCATCAACAAATTACAACCACATAGTATCTAAATATAACAACTATAACACAACACACAATACCAAGACCATCATAGCAATAATACCACATATGAGAAGCAAATAATGCTGCCACACCATCAACATATATTGCTACAGCATATTATTTGAATATAACCACCATCCTGCTACTGAGTAAAACACACTATACCGACACCAATATATTAATAGTGTAACATACAATGGACAAATAATTCCACAACACTATGACCAGACCACATAGTACCACCACATAGTGACCAAATAATACCATCATAAAGGTTAATAATAAAAATTACAGTACTTACACAGTATTTATCAACTCCATACATTGACCATATAGTGGGAGATATCAATACAGGTAACTCTAGATACTCTCCGATTAAATTTCCAACTCGAGCTGTTCATTTTATTTTTTTTTCACCTGGCACATACCATCATGGCTTCTTCTAGTTGTGACTCGTCTCTGGAAAATATAACAATGACATCTAACAATTGTACCTAAAAACAGTAGATATCCACACACCATGGCACCAGAACAGTACAATTGTCCACCTATAAGCATACTGTCCCTCTTTGTGACCCCCAAACAATAGGGATATTCCCCTATGTGGCCTTATACATTAACATTCCCATGCGACCAGGGCCGGCTCCAGGTTTTTGAGGGCCCCGGGCGAAAGAGTCTCAGTGGGCCCCCCCCCTTTAACACATACCACGATTTATGATCGCATATAAACACAGCCATGTAGTATACGGCAAAGCCTACATAGTAGTATACAGCACTGCACTGTCCACACAGTAGTATACAGTACAGCCTACACAGTAGTATACAGCACAGCCCACACAGTGGTATATAGCACAGCCCACACAGTAGTGTATAGCACAGCCCACACAGTAGTATATAGCACAGCCTACACAGTAGTATACAGCACTGCTCACATAGTAGTATACAGTGCAGCCCACGTAGTATATAGCAGCCCACGTTGTATATAACACAGCCCACGTAGTATATAACACAGCCCACGTAGTATATAGCAGCCCACATAGTATATAGCAGACCACGCAGTATATAACACAGCCCACATAGTAAATAGCAGCCCACATAGTATATAGCAGCCCACGTAGTATATAGCAGCTGTGCCCACGTAGTATATAGCAGCCCATGTAGTATATAGCAGCCCACATAGTATATAGCAGCTGAGCCCACGTAGTATATAGCAGCCCACGTAGTATATAGCAGTCCACGTAGTATATAGCAGCCGACGTAGTATATAGCAGTCCACATAGTATATAGCAGACCACTTAGTATATAGCAGCCCACATAGTATATAGCAGCCCACGTATTAAACAACAGCCCACATAGTAAATAGCAGCCCAAGCAGTATATAACACAGCCCACGCAGTATATAAGAGCCCATACCTTGTCCTCTAAGCCAGGCTCTGCATCCCCCCGCAATCCTTTGCTCCAGGTGGCAGGTGCTGCACACTTCCTGTTTGGCGATGCGCGGTTCATTCTCCAGGCACTGGATGGTCGGAAGTCACTCTGCGTATCCATGGTGACGCATTGTGGGCGCCTCTCCAGGAGCTGCGAAAGTCCTAGAGCTCCGTGCTGCCTCCTCTCTTTTAGCGTGAACCTCGAGCCGCAGATGCCTGCCTCAGGGGCCACATGCCGGCAGCCTGCCCCTAACGCCGGCCATGAATGGGCCCCCCTGTCTTGCCAGGGCCCCAGCACTTGCCCGGTTACGCCGGGTACTGACGCCGGCCCTGCATGCGACCCCATACATTAACAACAAACATATAGCAATAATATCTTCTTATAATGCCCCCATAATTATACTGCCATGTCTCGCATTAATAATGCCCCATATGTGGCCCATATCAATTAATAATGTCCCACTATGCAGGGCCCCATATAGTAATTTCTGCCAATTCTGGCCCTTTAACTGGCCCATCAACGGCTCTCATCAAGATGACCTTCTGACAGCAAAACATTCTTCTCGATCTTTCTGCAGCTTTTGACACTGTTGACCACCCTCTCCTACTCTCTAGGCTCCAGTCACTAGGCATTAAGGACACTGCTCTCTCCTGTTTCTCCTATGTTTCTGACCACTCTTCAGTGTTCTGTTCTCTGGCTCCACTTCATCTCCTCTTCCTCTCACTGTCGGGGTACCTCAGGGCTCAGTCCTTGGACCAAATCTCTCTCTACAATTGGACAGACCATCAGCAGATTTGGCTTTCAGTACATCTTTATGCTGATGATGCAGCTGCAGTGACCTGTGGTGAAATTATTGAGGTTACATCAGGTCACTGAAGCTGCAGTTCCCATGAGCAGGTCATTGTGAGCAGCCTGATGAACTGCGGTGAACTCAGTTACATTTTCTCATGGTGCTAGCAGTGCCATCATGAAGGTTACAGCAGTTCATTGGCTGGCTCACACTTATCTCAGTGTGAGAACAGCTGGCAGTGACCAGCGCTAACCTCTATGATGTGACTGCTCGCCACTGAAGATGTGCCCCAAGCTCAGCTCAGTGTGTCCTGGATTCATGGCTGACCAATTGCACCATGCCAATGCTCAGCCATGTAATCCAGATGAAGCAGACTTCTTTATGAGACAAATGGATTGTCGTTGGAACGGTGAGGAATGTGTTCTGTCAGAGACCAAGAGTTATACAAGTTCTTTTTATATGGCTTAATTAAAAGCTAAGTTTTAAAAATATTTTCAATTTTCCTCGCTGAACTCCTCCTTCCTTTCCCTTTGCTAGTTACCAAAATTAAATGGGTGCTCATGACAATTTTTTAAATTAATTCTTTATTTTTCACACATTGTGAACAGCGGGTGCTGCATATAACTCCCATCATTGTCACCTGGTTGTGCTTATCTCAGGGAGAGCAGGCAATAATGATCAGAGCTTTCTTCACCCAGCGCCTGGGAACTGTGCAAACTGTACCGCTTTTTCACAGGAGCTGGTATGTGTCACACTGATGAGACATGTAATCTGTGTCAACAGTGTACACGCAGCACACATTTTGTTAATGGTTCACATAAAAAACTGACAAGTCTGGTGTTTTTTTCACACAGATCGTGCACTCCACCATTGACTACAATGAGTTTGCGTATGTCCGTATTGGTGGCCCTTAAAAACGGACCTCATATGGACATACGGACAGGACAAATGAACGTGTGAAGGGTGCCTTATGTGGCTCCCATATATAAAAGTGCCCCATATCTTGTCCTAATATTAGAATGATGTACCACAACTTTGGCCCCCATAAATTATGCCTGCTCATGTGACCCCCATATATTAATGTCCCTCAATTTTATCTCCCATAAATTATGTTGCCCTTTGTGACCCCAATATTGTAATAATGTCCTCCAATTCCGACAGCCAGAAATTATTTCTCTCAATTCTGGAACCCATATTACAATAATATACCCCAATTCTGGTCTCCATAAGTTAATTTTTCTTCACTCCTTCATAAGCCCCACAATGTGGCTACTACGTTGTCATAATGTCCTCTTATTCTAGCCAACCTAAATTAAGTCACCACAATTTTGGCCATCATATTGTAATAATGTCCCCCAATTGTGTATACCATTTGTTATGCTGTCTATATGGCCCCCAAATTGTCATAATGTAACCCAATTCTGGCTTCATATTTTTAATGTTGGCCTGGATCTGCTCACATTGTGCCCCAAGGACTGCCACCACAGTGCTGTACTATTTAAGTTCCTTCATATGATTTGCACAAGGGCCTAAAAGGTTTGGGTTATGTGAAAGTGTATATTTCCTACGTCACGCATTTTAGGATTAAACTAGCTGAAGAGCCCGGCGTTGCCTGGGCATAGTAAATATCTGTGGTTAGCTATAGCACCTCACTTCTCTTATTTTCCCTTCACGCCTCTCATTTTCCCCCTCACATCTCTCATTTCTCCCTTACACCTCTCATATTCCCCCTCACTCCTCTTATTTTCCCCCTCACTCCTCTCATTCCCCCCTAACACTTGTCATTTCGACCTCACATCTGTCAGTTTCCGATCACTCCACTATTTTCCCTCACTCCTTTCATTTTGCACTCACACCTTTTCATTTTCACCTCACACCCCTCATTTTCACCTCACACCTCTTATTTTCCCCTCAGTATATACATGTTTGTCATCTCCCTTATATATAGTATACACCTGTATGTCATTTCCTGTACATAGTATATACCTGTATGTAATCTCCCCTGTAAATAGTATATACCTGCTGTATGTCATCTCCTCCTGTAAATTGTATATACCGATGTGTCATCTCCTCCTGTATATAGTATATACCTGTATGTCATCTCTTCTGTATATACTATATACCTGTATGCCATATCCTCCTATAAATAGTATATACCTGTATGTCATCTCCTGTATATAGTATTTACCTGTATGTCATCTCCCCTGTATATAGTATATACCTGCTGTATGTCATCTCCATCTCTATATACCTATGTGTCATCTCCTCTTTTATATAGGATATACCTGTATGTCATCTCCTCCTGTATATAGTATATACATGTGTCATCTCCTCCTGTATATAGTATATACCTGTAAGTCATCTCCTCCTGTATATAGTATATACCTGTGTGTCATCTGCTCCTGTGTATAGTATACACCTGTGTGTCATCTCCTCCTGTATATAGTATGTACCTGTATGTCATCTCCTCCTGTATATAGTATATACCTGTGTGCCATCTCCTCCTGTATATAGTATTTACCTGTGTGTCATCTCCTCCTGTATATAGTATATATCTGTGTGTCATCTCCTCCTGTATATAGTATATACGTGTGTCATCTCCCCTGTATATAGTATATACCTGTGTGTCATCTCCTCCTGTATATAGTATATACCTGTGTGTCATGTTCCCTGTATATAGTATATATGTGTGTCATCTCCTCCTGTTTATAGCATATACCTGTATGTCATCTCCTCCTGTATGTAGTAGATACCTGTGTGTCATCTCCCCTGTATATAGTATATATGTGTATGTCATCTCCCCTGTATATAATATATACCTGTGTGTCATCTCCTCCTGCATATAGTATATACCTTTGTGTCATCTCCTCCTGTATATAGTTTATACCTGTGTCATCTCCCCTGTATATAGTATATACCTGTGTGTCATCTCCCCTGTATATAGTATGTACCTGTATGTCATCTCCCTTGTATATAGTATATACCAGTGTGTCATCTCCTCCTGTATATAGTATATACCTGTGTGTCATCTCCTCATGTATATAGTATATACCTGGGTGTCATCTCCTCCTGTATATAGTATGTACCTGTGTGTCATCTCTATTGTATATAGTATATATCTGTGTGTCATTTCCCCTGTATATACTATATACCTGTGTCATCTCCTCCTGTTTATTGTATATACCTGTGTGTCATCTCCCCTGTATATAGTATATACCTGTGTGTCATCTCCCCTGTATATAGTATATACCTGTGTGTCATCTCCTTCTGTAAAAAGTATATACCTGTGTTTCATCTCCCCTGTATATAGTATATATCTGTGTGTCATTTCCCCTGTATATAGTATATACCGTGTGTCATCTCCTCCTGTATATAGTATATACCTGTGTGTCATCTCCTCCTGTATATAGTATATACCTGTGTGTCATCTCTATTGTATATAGTATATATCTGTGTGTCATTTCCCCTGTATATAGTATATGCCTGTGTCATCTCCTCCTGTATATTGTATATACCTGTGTGTCATCTCCCCTGTATATAGTATATACCTGTGTGTCATCTCCCCTGTATATAGTATATACCTGTGTGTCATCTCCTTCTGTAAATAGTATATACCTGTGTGTCATCTCCCCTGTATATAGTATATATCTGTGTGTCATTTCCCCTGTATATAGTATATACCTGTGTGTCATCTCCTCCTGTATATAGTATATACCTGTGTGTCATCTCCTCCTGTATATAGTATGTACCTGTGTGTCATCTCTATTGTATATAGTATATATCTGTGTGTCATTTCCCCTGTATATAGTATATACCTGTGTGTCATCTCCTTCTGTAAATAGTATATACCTGTGTGTCATCTCCCCTGTATATAGTATATATCTGTGTGTCATTTCCCCTGTATATAGTATATACCTGTGTGTCATCTCCTCCTGTATATACCTGTGTGTCATCTTCTCCTGTATATAGTATATACCTGTGTGTCATCTCTGTTATGACCTGGTGGTTAGGAGCACCCGGAATGACCTGATAGTTAAACCACATACAGGACGAACTCTGGGATGTGCGAACTCTGCTGACCGCAAGCCCTAATCCTATCACAAACACTAGAAATAGCCGTGGAGCGCTCCTGACCAGACCTAGGCGCCTCGTCACAGCCTAAGGGCTATCTAGCCCTAGAGAAGGAAAATAAAGCCTACCTTGCCTCAGAGAAATTCCCCAAAGGTAAAGGAAGCCCCCCACATATATTGACTGTGAGTAAAGATGAAAGTCACAAACGCAGAAATGAAACAGGTTTCAGCAAAGGGAGGCCAGACTAACTAAATAGACAGAGGATAGGAAAGGTAACTTTGCGATCAGCACAAAAACCTACAAAGACCACGCAGAGTGTGCAAAAAAAAAGACCTCCGCACCGACCTACGGTGCGGAGGGGCCACTCTGCATCCCAGAGCTTCCAGCTAGCAAGACAAAATCATGAAAACCAGCTGGACAAGAAAACAGAGAACATTATAAGACTATAAGGAACTTAGCTTCTGCAGGAGAAGGCAGGTCACCAGAGAGATCCAGGAGCGAACTGAACGAATGCAAAAACATTGACAGCTGGCCTAGAGTAACGGTCTGAGAGGAGTTAAATAGAACAGCCAACCAAAGGATAAACCACGTCACCTGTGTAAGGAACCTCAGAAGCCGCAGCTTCACTCATAGCCACCAGAGGGAGCCCATAGACGGAACTCGCCGAAGTACCATTCACGACCACAGGAGGGAGCTTGACAACAGAATTCACAACAGTACCCCCCCCTTGAGGAGGGGTCACCGAACCCTCACCAGAGCCCTTAGGCCGACCAGGATGAACCAAATGAAAGGCACGAACAAGATCGGCAGCATGAACATCAGAGGCAAAAACCCAGGAATTATCTTCCTGACCATAACCCTTCCACTTGACCAGGTACTGGAGTTTCCGTCTCGAAACACGAGAATCCAAAATCTTCTCCACCACATACTCCAACTCCCCCTCGACCAACACCGGGGCAGGAGGATCAACGGAGGGAACCATAGGCGCCACGTATCTCCGCAACAACGACCTATGAAACACATTATGGATGGCAAAAGAAGCTGGAAGGTCCAAACGAAATGACACAGGATTAAGAACTTCAGAAATCTTATATGGCCCAATGAACCGAGGCTTAAACTTAGGAGAGGAAACCTTCATAGGAACGTGACGAGATGACAACCAAACCAAATCCCCAACACGAAGTCGGGGACCAAAACAACGCCGGCAGTTAGTGAAACGTTGAGCCTTCTCCTGGGACAATGTCAAATTGTCCACCACATGAGTCCAAATCTGCTGCAACCAGTCCACCACCGCATCCACACCAGGACAGTCCGAAGGCTCAACCTGCCCTGAAGAGAAATGAGGATGGAAACCAGAATTACAGAAAAACGGAGAAACTAAAGTAGCCGAGCTGGCCCGATTATTAAGGGCGAACTCAGCCAAAGGCAAGAAGGACACCCAATCATCCTGATCAGCAGAGACAAAGAATCTCAGATATGTCTCCAAAGTCTGATTAGTTCGTTCGGTTTGGCCATTAGTCTGAGGATGGAAAGCTGAAGAAAAAGACAAATCAATGCCCATCTTAGTGCAAAAGGACCGCCAAAGCCTCGAAACAAACTGGGAACCCCTGTCCGAGACGATGTTCTCTGGAATGCCATGCAAACGAACCACATGCTGGAAAAACAATGGCACCAAATCAGAGGAGGAAGGCAATTTAGGTAAGGGTACCAAATGGACCATCTTAGAGAAGCGATCACACACCACCCAAATGACCGACATCCTTTGAGAAACAGGGAGATCAGAAATAAAATCCATGGAAATATGCGTCCAGGGCCTCTTCGGGATCGGCAAGGGCAAAAGCAACCCACTGGCACGAGAACAGCAGGGCTTAGCCCGAGCACAAATCCCACAGGACTGCACCAAAGAACGCACATCCCGTGACAAAGAAGGCCACCAAAAGGATCTAGCCACCAAATCTCTGGTACCAAAGATTCCAGGATGACCAGCCAACACCGAACAATGAATCTCAGAGATAACTCTACTAGTCCATCTATCAGGGACAAACAGTTTCTCCGTAGGACAACGGTCCGGTCTATCAGCCTGAAACTTTTGCAGCACACGCCGCAAATCAGGGGAAATGGCAGACAAAATTACCCCCTCTTTAAGAATACCCGTCGGCTTTGGAACACCCGGAGAGTCAGGCACAAAACTCCTTGACAAGGCGTCAGCCTTCACATTCTTAGATCTCGGAAGGTATGAAACCACAAAATCAAAACGGGAGAAAAAGAGCGACCAACGAGCCTGTCTAGGATTCAACCGTTTGGCAGACTCGAGATAAGTTAAATTCTTGTGATCAGTCAAGACCACCACGCGATGTTTAGCTCCTTCAAGCCAATGTCGCCACTCCTCGAATGCCCACTTCATGGCCAACAACTCCTGATTGCCCACATCATAATTGCGCTCAGCAGGCGAGAATTTTCTAGAAAAGAAGGCACAGGGTTTCATCACCGAGCCATCAGAACTTCTTTGCGACAACACAGCCCCTGCTCCAATTTCAGAAGCATCAACCTCAACCTGAAAAGGGAGTGAAACATCTGGCTGGCACAACACAGGGGCAGAAGCAAAACGTCGCTTCAACTCCTGAAAAGCCTCTACAGCCGCAGAGGACCAATTGAACACATCAGCACCTTTCTTGGTCAAATCAGTCAACGGTTTAGCAATACTGGAAAAAATAGCTAAAAAAGTCGGGGCCCCACTTTAGCAACTGTACGGTATATACTCTTTGGCGCCATCACTCTCACTCTTTAAGTCTCCCTTGTTCACATCTGGCAGCTGTCAATTTGCCTCCAACACTTTTCCTTTCACTTTTTCCCCATTATGTAGATAGGGGCAAAATTGTTTAGTGAATTGGAACGCGCGGGGTTCAAATTTTGCCTCACAACATAGCCTATGACGCTCTCGGGGTCCACATGTGTGACTGTGTAAAATTTTGTGGCTGTAGCTGCGACGGTGCAGATGCCAATCCCGGACATACGCACACACACACACACACACATACACACACACTTTCAGCTTTATATATTAGATAAAAGCAACCCAATCTCTAAACTGCCCCCACTCTCACACTGATCTCCTCCGTCCCTTTCCTTGGTCTCCTCTGCAGAGCATGAAGGTAACACATCGCAAAGTACAGTGTAATGACATCACTCCAGCATCTTTGCCATTTTCAATATATTTTAAGCAAGTCTAAGAGACTGGTTAACATGCTCCACATACCTATTCAGCCTTACACATATTGGAATATCTACCACAAGTAAAACAGAAAGGGCGGCACTAGAACTGATACAAAATCGAACAGGCAAGACTGGAGGCGGACAAATGAATATCAGGCTTCACGAATGCTTCGGGTTTTGGTGCTCTGCATGTGATAGCTAAACAACAGTCCATAAGCAGCCAACAAAGAAAAACTTATGCGGCACTCACCCCAGGGTAGCAGTATAAATCGTGATCTTTATTGGAGAAGAAGTGTGAGTTACATCCGTCAGGACATCAGGTACAACGGAGGGTGCGGTATAGGAGTACGGACGACGGCCGTTTCGCACACTAAGTGCTTCGACGGGTCCAGGTCAAAAGCACCCGTCTCACTGCTTGCTACTAGTGTTGAGCGATACCGTCCGATACTTGAAAGTATCGGTATCGGATAGTATCGGCCGATACCCGAAAAGTATCGGATATCGCCGATACCGATACCCGATACCAATACAAGTCAATGGGACACCAAGTATCGGAAGGTATCCTGATGGTTCCCAGGGTCTGAAGGAGAGGAAACTCTCCTTCAGGCCCTGATGTTAGGAGTCGACTTTCCTCTGCTGCACAGGGGGAATCTCGATCCGTGTCTGCTGCGGTCTCCCATTCGGTATCGGCCGCAGTGGGCTCTGCTCAGCGGAGACGTCGCTCCCAGCGTCTCGCTGGGGCTGATTCGGTGCATAGGGTCACTACTGCCTTTTCTGGCTTTCCTATGGTACCCTGCACTGATCTGCGGCGAGCGAGCCTCTCTGGGACTAAGTCCTTGTTTACTCACACTGAGCATGCCCAGGGCAGGGTCTCCCATTGGAGGTCGAGGGCCACATGTTCGGTCACATGCTCAGGTGCTGCAGTACATTCCATTGGTCCTTCTGAAAGGTCCTGAAAGGGCAAAACATGCTCAGGTACTGCAGCACTTTCCATTGGTCCTTCTGGAAGGTCCTGAAAGGGCAAAAACTTCAGTAGCAGCTTCCTGTGCTGCAACTATATAAACTGCGCATGACCGCACGGCCATGCGCTAGTATTGTCTTATGTTATGTGCTTTGCGCCAGTGTGGTCACATGTATGTGTGTTCAGGGACCCGGCTGAAATAAGCCCCTAGAATGCTGGCTCCTCCGGCGAGGAGATTGAGTCTGAGTGTATTCAGGGACCCGGCTGAAATAAGCCCCTAGAATGCTGGCTCCTCCGGCGAGGAGTTTTGTGTGTTTGTGTGACCACTGACTGCTCTCTGTTTGGGCAGTTAGCCTGTGCCTCTGTGGAGTCTAACAGGGCACAGTGCTTTCCTTTCACGGCTACTCAGTGAATTAACTGAGTTAGTCTATACCGCCATATAGCTCCGCCGTTTGCTAGCAGCAGGTACTCCTGCACGGTGGACCCCGGGCTGCGAACGCACCAATATCAATAAACATCTCTATTTACTCGGTGCGTTCCGCTAGCCCTAACAGAATACTAGCGCCAGGGTCTGGCTAGTAAATGGTGGACATTCAGCAATCTTTGCGGTATATCCAGCAGCTGGAGGGTAGGTTGGCGGCTCTCGAGAGCTCAACCTCAGCTGTGGATGTTACCGCAGTTGCTGTACAGGCTGCTAGCGTGGCTGCAGCAACCTTGTCCACTGCCACCCCTGTTCTGACGTTATCTCGCCTCCCGCTGCCAGAAAAATGTTCTGGAAATAGCAAAACTTGTAGGGGATTCGTGAGTCAGTGCTCTATTCACCTCGAGCTCCTGGCTGCACGTTTTCCTACAGAGTGGGCTAAGGTGGGATTTATTGTGTCTCTTTTGTCGGACAGGGCGTTGGAGTGGGCTACGCCGCTGTGGGAGCGTGGTGATCATGTGGTGCAGAGTGCTCCGTTGTTCCTGAGCACTCTGAAAAAGGTCTTTTTAGGACCTCAAGTCACCCATGACACAGCGCTCCTAACTACTGGCATTAACTCAGGGTGAGCCCATGGTCAGCCATTTTTCCGTCCGCTTCCGTACTTTAGCTTCCGAGCTGGAGTGGTCGGATAAAGCCCTTATCCCCATATTTTGGAGGGGCCTGGCTGACCACATTAAGGACGCTCTGGCCACTAGGGAGATTCCTGTCACACTGGAGGAGTTAATAACTGTCTCTACTCGTATTGACCTCCGTTTTAACGAGTGGAGGTTGGAGCGAGCCCAGTGTAGGCAGAGGTTTCGGCTGGTTCCCACCTTCGCCAAACCTTTGGAATCTCCAGTCCAGGCATCCGAGTCACATGAGGCCTTAGAGGTGAAACGAGTGGGATCCAAGTCTCAGTCTGCCCGTGCACATAAGGTCCGTCATGTTTGCCAGCAGTCAGGACACCTTGCCTGCAAGGGTCCTCAGCGGTCGGGGAAACGTCAACGTCTAGTGGCAGTTGGAGGAGGTACACTAGACATGGCGACGTTTGCCTCAAAGTTGTCCTTCAAGGGGACAATTACCATAGGCCCATCCACTCTTATGGTCGAGCTATGCGTGGATTCTGGGGCAGAGGGTTACTTTATGTCTTCCGCTTTTGCCCAGCGTCACGTAATACCCTTGGTGATGCTCACCAAGCCAGTAACCGTTCGAGTGGTAAATGGGTCAACACTACCTTCACCAAACCATTCCTTTCATGCTATCTGTGTCTCCATCACATCAGGAGATAATCTCCCTATTAGTCATTCCTGAAGGAATTGATGAGGTCCTGTTGGGGATACCATGGCTTCGCTACCATTCTCCTCATATTGAGTGGTCCTCTGGGAGAATTTTGGGATGGAGTAAATCTTGCGAGGGTAGATGTCTGAGGGAGTGCGTTCAGGTTGCTACTACACAGGTACCCGCAGATCTTTCCTCTCTCCCCAAGCACTATTGGCCCTATGCAGACGTGTTCTCCAAAAGAGCTGCGGAGACCCTTCCGCCTCACCGCCCCTATGACTGTCCTATTGACCTCTTGCCTGGTGCTGAGCCTCCCCGGGGTCGAGTCTTTCCGTTATCTCTCCCGTAGACGGAGGCAATGTCCCAGTACATCCAGGAGAATCTGGCAAGAGGATTCATTAGGAAGTCAGTGTCACCGGCAGGGGCAGGGTTCTTCTTCGTACAGAAGAAGACTGGAGACTTACGTCCATGCACAGACTACAGGGGTCTTAACGCCATCACCGTTAAGAACAAGTACCCACTACCCCTGATATCTGAGCTGTTTAATAGGCTACGGGGAGCGAGGGTATTTACAAAGTTAGATCTGCGGGGTGCTTACAACCTGATTCGCATCCGTGAGGGGGATGAATGGAAGACGGCTTTTAACACCAGGGATGGGCACTATGAATATCTGGTGATGCCCTTCGGGCTCTGTAATGCCCCAGCCGTTTTCCAAGACTTTGTGAACGACATCTTCCGGGATATGCTCACCACCTCGGTCGTAGTCTATCTGGATGATATTCTCATCTTCTCTCCAGATATTGACTCCCATCGGAGAGATGTTCGCAAAGTCTTCGACCCCTTACGGGCAAACTCCCTCTACGCCAAGTTGGAGAAGTGTGTGTTTGAGCAGGAGTCCTTGCCTTTCCTTGGTTATATCATTTCTGCCCAGGGTTTGGCTATGGATCCTGCCAAGCTACAGGCTGTAATGGACTGGCAGGAACCCCATTCTCTTAAAGCGGTGCAGCGCTTTATGGGGTTCATTAATTACTATCGCCAGTTCATTCCACACTTCTCAACTTTGGTAGCTCCCTTGGTTGCCCTCACCAAGAAGGGAGCAAATCCCAAGTTGTGGTCAGAGGAGGTCTCCAAAGCCTTTCTCTCGATCAAGTCACACTTCGCTAGCGCTCCCATCCTACATCGCCCCGATGTTGATAAGCCATTTATCTTGGAGGTGGATGCCTCATCCGTTGGTGCTGGAGCAGTTCTTTTCCAAAAGGATGCTCAAGGTCGGAAGCATCCTTGCTTCTTCTTCTCCAAGACCTTCACACCAGCGGAGAGGAATTATTCCATCGGGGACAGGGAGTTGCTGGCCATGAAGTTGGCTTTTTCGGAGTGGAGACATCTCTTGGAGGGAGCTCGCTTTCCCTTCCAAGTCTTCACTGACCACAAGAACTTGGTGTATCTGCAAACGGCCCAGCGGCTGAATTCTCGCCAGGCTAGATGGTCCCTGTTCTTCTCCCGGTTCCATTTTACTCTCCATTTCCTCTCCGGGGAGAAGAACGTTCGTGCTGACGCTCTCTCCCGCTCCGTGGTGTCATCGGAGGAGGAGGAGCCTCGGCTTATTGTCCCTTCTGAGAGCCTGAGAACAGTAGCTCCGGTTTCGCTAGAGTCTGTGCCCCCAGGCAAGACTTTCGTACCAGCTAACTTGCGACCGGAGGTTCTCTCTTGGGCTCACTCCTCCAGAGTGGGTGGGCATTTTGGGACCAAGAGGACATCTGAGCTTCTGGCGAGAACATACTGGTGGCCGCATATGGCCCGAGATGTCAAGGACTATATTCAGGCGTGCGTTTCTTGCGCCCAGAATCGGTCTCCTCGGCAACGGCCTGCTGGGTTGCTTTACCCTCTACCGGTGGCAGACAGGCCCTGGGAGATGGTCGGGATGGACTTTGTGGTGGGTCTACCCAAGTCGCGTGGCTGCTACATTATTTGGGTTGTCACCGACCATTTCTCCAAGATGGTGCATTTGGTGCCGCTTCCTCGGTTACCCTCAGCACGGGCCTTGGCGGTGTTGTTCATTAAACACATTTTCCGATTGCATGGTATGCCTGATAAGATTGTCAGCGATCGGGGTTCCCAGTTCACATCTCGGTTTTGGAGAGAGCTCTGCCGTTTACTCAGCATAGAGTTAAACCTCTCCTCTGCATACCATCCCGAGACGAATGGGTTGGTGGAGAGAACCAACCAGACTCTGGTGACATATTTGCGACATTTCGTCTCTGCTAGGCAGGATGACTGGGCATCTTTGCTACCTTGGGCGGAATTTGCCCTGAACAACGCCGTAGCCGATTCCACTGGTCAAACTCCTTTTCTCCTTAATTACGGCCAGCATCCGCGTGTCCCTGTGCCCATGACCGTGTCATCCACCGATTCTAGGGTGGCAGACTGGGCGGTGGAGGCACGTGACATCTGGGACCGCACTCAGGATGCCATCCGGGCCTACAAGGAGAGAATGAGGGTTTCGGCCGATACACACCGGCGCCCCGCTCCGGTATTTGCTCCTGGCGACTTAGTGTGGCTCTCCGCCCGTAACATCAGGCTGCGAGTTGAGTCCACTAAGTTTGCTCCTCGATACATTGGCCCGTTTAAGGTTCTGGAACAGGTCAACCCTGTGGTCTACCGTTTGGCTATTCCTCCACGCCTTGGTATCACCGATACTTTCCACGTTTCCCTCTTAAAGCCCGTTCATTTGTCCCGGTTTTCCGAGTCATCTGCTGGGACATCGGGTTCATCCACGGATGAGTTTGAGGTGAATGCTATTGTGGGGTGCAAGGTGGTACGTGGCAAGAAATTTTATCTGGTGGACTGGAAGGGTCACAGCCCAGAGGATAGAACCTGGGAGCCTGTGAGCACATTCGGGCTCCGCTGCTTATCGCAGCTTCTGAGCGTAGTGAGGCTCAAGGAGGGGGGGGGGCCCTAGGAGGGGGGGTAATGTTAGGAGTCGAGTTTCCTCTGCTGCACAGGGGGAATCTCGATCCGTGTCTGCTGCGGTCTCCCATTCGGTATCGGCCGCAGTGGGCTCTGCTCAGCGGAGACGTCGCTCCCAGCGTCTCGCTGGGGCTGATTCGGTGCATAGGGTCACTACTGCCTTTTCTGGCTTTCCTATGGTACCCTGCACTGATCTGCGGCGAGCGAGCCTCTCTGGGACTAAGTCCTTGTTTACTCACACTGAGCATGCCCAGGGCAGGGTCTCCCATTGGAGGTCGAGGGCCACATGTTCGGTCACATGCTCAGGTGCTGCAGTACATTCCATTGGTCCTTCTGGAAGGTCCTGAAAGGGCAAAACATGCTCAGGTACTGCAGCACTTTCCATTGGTCCTTCTGGAAGGTCCTGAAAGGGCAAAAACTTCAGTAGCAGCTTCCTGTGCTGCAACTATATAAACTGCGCATGACCGCACGGCCATGCGCTAGTATTGTCTTATGTTATGTGCTTTGCGCCAGTGTGGTCACATGTATGTGTGTTCAGGGACCCGGCTGAAATAAGCCCCTAGAATGCTGGCTCCTCCGGCGAGGAGATTGAGTCTGAGTGTATTCAGGGACCCGGCTGAAATAAGCCCCTAGAATGCTGGCTCCTCCGGCGAGGAGTTTTGTGTGTTTGTGTGACCACTGACTGCTCTCTGTTTGGGCAGTTAGCCTGTGCCTCTGTGGAGTCTAACAGGGCACAGTGCTTTCCTTTCACGGCTACTCAGTGAATTAACTGAGTTAGTCTATACCGCCGTATAGCTCCGCCGTTTGCTAGCAGCAGGTACTCCTGCACGGTGGACCCCGGGCTGCGAACACACCAATATCAATAAACATCTCTATTTACTCGGTGCGTTCCGCTAGCCCTAACACCTGGGATCCATATTAATGTGTAAAATAAAGAACTAAAATAAAAAAATATTGATATAATTACCTCTCCGGAGGCCCCTGGACATCACCGCTGGTAACCGGCAGCCTTCTTTGCTTAAAATGAGCGCGTTTAGGACCTGAGATTGATGTCGCGGCTTCTGATTGGTCGCGTGCCGCTCATGTGACCGCCACGCGACCAATCAGAAGCCGCGACGTCATTCTCAGGTCCTAAATTCCTAGAATGAGGAGTTTAGGACCTGAGAATGACATCGCAGCTTCTGATTGGTCACGTGGCGGTCACATGAGCGGCACGCGACCAATCAGAAGCCGTGACATCATGGAAGTCCCTAAACGCGCTCATTTTAAACAAAGAAGGCTGCCGGTTACCAGCGGTGATGTCCAGGGGCCTCCGGAGAGGTGAGTATATCAATATTTTTTATTTTAATTCTTTATTTTACACATTAATATGGATCCGATACCGATTCCCGATACCACAAAAGTATCGGAACTCGGTATCGGAATTCCGATACCGCAAGTATCGGCCGATACCCGATACTTGCGGTATCGGAATGCTCAACACTACTTGCTACTCCAGCCATCTCTGCTGTTCACTCTAACTTGCATGATTCTTGTTGTCTATTTGTATTGTCACCAAGGATCACATTTGAGCTGTATTTCATGACATTCATAGTGTCATGTGAATTCAAACACTCTGACATTAGATTCGATGTTCGAAAAAAAATAACCCAACCTAACTGGAACTATTACCGACATAATTCCCCATAATGTCCTGTTTTTTTCCATCTCCAGAGTCACTGGGTAAGTGAATCTCTTCACTAGCTTGTAAGCTATTATGATCATCAACAGGGGTGTCAAACTGCATTCCTCGAGGGCTGCAGACAGGTCATGTTTTCAGGATTTCCTTGCATTGCACAGGTGATAATTTAATCACCTGCAGAGAATGATTCCATCACCTGTGCAATACTAAGGAAATCTTGAAAACACGCATGGTTTGAGGTCCTCGAGGAATGCAGTTTGACACCCCTGATCATCAGGGTCTTCTCTCTCTCTGTCTCTTGTAGAGTGTAAGCTCTTATTAATAGCATGCTCCTGTTCCTCACTCTATATCCTGTAGAGTAAGCTCTTATGATCAATAGGGTCCTCTCTGTTGTGAATTCTGTTATCGAACTCCCTCCTGTGGTCATGAATGGTACTTCGGCGAGTTCTGTCCATGGACTCCCTCTGGTGGCTGTGAGTGGAGCTGCTGGTTCTGAGGTTCCTTCCACAGGTGATCTAGTTTAGTCTTAGGCTGGCTGCTCTATTTAACTCCACTCTGATCGTTACTCCATGCCAGCTGTCAATGTTCTTGTACTGGTTCAGTTCGCTCTTGGATCTTTCTGGTGACCTGTCTACTCCAGCAGAAGCTAAGTCCCTGCTAGTTAATTATTTGTTCATTGTTTCCTTGTCCAGCTTGCTATCATGATTTTGCCTTGCTAGCTGGAAGCTCTGGGATGCAGAGTGGCACCTCCGCACCGTGAGTCGGTGCGGAGGTCTTTTTGCACACTCTGCGTGGTCTTTTTGTAGTTTTTTTGTGCTGACCACAAAGATACCTTTCCTATCCTCAGTCTGTTTAGTAAGTCTGGCCTCCCTTTGCTGAAACCTGTTTCATTTCTGTGTTTGTGACTTTCATCTTAACTCACAGTCAATATATGTGAGGGGCTGCCTTTTCCTTTGGGGAATTTCTCTGAGGCAAGGTAGGCTTTATTTTCTATCTCTAGGGCTAGTTAGCTCTTAGGCTGTGAAGAGGCGTCTAGGTAGAGTTAGGTACGCTCCACGGCTATTTCTAGTTGTGTGATAGGATTAGGGGTTGCGGTCAGCAGAGCTCCCACTTCCCAGAGCTTGTCCTGTGTGAGTTTAACCATCAGGTCGTTCCGGGTGCTCCTAACCACCAGGTCCATAACAGTACAGCTGGCCCAAAGTATTAATGCATCTCAATAGAGGGATAAGAGAAGTTCTGAGACATTTTTTTTTCTCTCCAGTGTGTTTTGTCTTTCTTTTCCCCTTAACCTCTGGGTGGTTCAGGACACAGGTGTAGATATGGACATTCAAGGTCTGTCCTCTTGTGTGGATCATCTCACTGCAATGGTACAAAACATTCAAGATTTTGTGGTTCAGAATCCGATGATAGAGCCTAGAATTCCAATTCCAGATTTGTTTTCTGGGGATAGATCTAAGTTCCTGAATTTCAAAAATAATTGTAAACTGTTTCTAGCTTTGAAAACCCGCTCCTCTGGTGACCCCGTTCAACAAGTAAAAATCATTATTTCTTTGTTGCGTGGTGACCCTCAAGACTGGGCATTTTCCATTGCGCCAGGAGATCCTGCATTGCGTGATGTAGATGCGTTTTTTCTGGCGCTTGGATTGCTTTATGATGAACCGAATTCAGTGGATCAGGCAGAGAAAATCTTGCTGGCTTTGTGTCAGGCTCAGGATGAAGCGGAGGTATATTGTCAGAAGTTTAGAAAGTGGTCTGTGCTTACTCAGTGGAATGAGTGTGCCCTGGCAGCAATTTTCAGAAAGGGTCTTTCTGAAGCCCTTAAGGATGTCATGGTGGGATTTCCCACGCCTGCTGGTCTGAATGAATCTATGTCCTTGGCCATTCAGATCGATTGGCGCTTGCGTGAGTGCAAAGCCGTGCACCATTTGGCGGTATTCTCTGAGTATAGGCCTGAGCCTATGCAATGTGATAGGACTTTGACCAGAGCTGAACGGCAAGAACACAGACGTCGGAATGGGCTGTGTTTTTACTGTGGTGATTCCACTCATGCCATCTCCGATTGTCCTAAGTGCACTAAGCGGTTCGCTAGGTCTGCCACCATTGGTACAGTACAGTCTAAATTTCTTTTGTCCGTTACTCTGATTTGCTCTTTGTCATCCTATTCTGTTATGGCATTTGTGGATTCAGGCGCTGCCCTGAATTTGATGGATTTGGAGTTTGCCAGGCGCTGTGGTTTTTTCTTGGAGCCCTTGCAGTATCCTATTCCATTGAGAGGAATTGATGCTACGCCTTTGGCCAAGAATAAGCCTCAGTACTGGACTCAATTGACCATGTGCATGGCTCCTGCACATCAGGAGGATATTCGCTTTTCGGTGTTGCATAATCTGCATGATGTGGTCGTTTTGGGGTTGCCATGGCTACAGGTCCATAATCCAGTATTGGATTGGAAATCTATGTCTGTGTCCGGCTGGTGTTGTCAGGGGGTACATGGTGATGTTCCATTGCTGTCAATTTCGCCTTCCACTCCTTCTGAAGTCCCTGAGTTTTGGTCAGATTACCAGGATGTATTTGATGAGCCCAAATCCAGTGCCCTACCTCCTCATAGGGACTGCGATTGTGCTATTAATTTGATTCCTGGTACTAAGTTTCCTAAGGGCCGACTGTTTAATTTATCTGTGCCAGAGCACGCCGCTATGCGGAGTTATATAAAGGAATCCTTGGAGAATGGTCATATTCGCCCGTCGTCATCACCGTTGGGAGCAGGGTTCTTTTTTGTGGCCAAGAAGGATGGTTCTTTGAGACCTTGTATTGATTACCGCCTTCTTAATAAGATCGTAGTCAAATTTCAGTACCCTTTGCCGCTGCTGTCTGATTTGTTTGCTCGGATTAAGGGGGCTAGTTGGTTCACCAAGATAGATCTTCGAGGGGCGTATAATCTTGTGCGAATTAAACAGGGCGACGAATGGAAAACAGCATTTAATACGCCCGAGGGCCATTTTGAGTACCTGGTTATGCCATTCGGGCTTTCTAATGCTCCATCTGTGTTTCAGTCCTTTATGCATGACATCTTCCGAAAGTACCTGGATAGATTCATGATTGTATATTTGGATGATATTTTGGTCTTTTCGGATGATTGGGAGTCTCATGTGAAGCAGGTCAGAATGGTGTTCCAGGTCCTTCGTGCGAATTCCTTGTTTGTGAAGGGGTCAAAATGTCTCTTTGGAGTTCAGAAGGTTTCATTTTTGGGTTTCATTTTTTCCCCTTCTACTATCGAGATGGACCCTGTTAAATTTCAGGCCATTTATGATTGGACTCAGCCGACATCTGTGAAGAGCTTGCAGAAGTTCCTGGGCTTTGCTAATTTTTACCGTCGCTTCATCGCTAATTTTTCTTGTGTTGCTAAACCGTTGACTGATTTGACCAAGAATGGTGCTGATGTGGTCAATTGGTCCTCTGCGGCTGTAGAGGCTTTTCAGGAGTTGAAGCGTCGTTTTTCTTCTGCCCCTGTGTTGTGCCAGCCAGATGTTTCGCTTCCGTTTCAGGTCGAGGTTGATGCTTCTGAGATTGGAGCAGGGGCTGTTTTGTCGCAAAGAAGTTCTGATGGCTCGGTGATGAAACCCTGTGCCTTCTTTTCTAGAAAATTCTCGCCTGCTGAGCGCAATTATGATGTTGGCAATCGAGAGTTGTTGGCCATGAAGTGGGCATTCGAGGAGTGGCGACATTGGCTTGAAGGAGCCAAGCATCGCGTGGTGGTCTTGACGGATCACAAGAATCTGACTTATCTCGAGTCTGCCAAACGGTTGAATCCTAGACAGGCTCGATGGTCGCTGTTTTTCTCCCGTTTTGATTTTGTGGTTTCGTACCTTCCGGGCTCTAAGAATGTGAAGGCTGATGCCCTGTCAAGGAGTTTTGTGCCTGACTCTCCGGGTGTTCCTGAGCTGGCGGGTATTCTCAAAGAGGGGGTAATTTTGTCTGCCATCTCCCCTGATTTGCGGCGGGTGCTGCAGAAGTTTCAGGCTGATAGACCTGACCGTTGTTCAGCGGAGAAACTGTTTGTCCCTGATAGATGGACTAGTAGAGTTATCTCTGAGGTTCATTGTTTGGTGTTGGCTGGTCATCCTGGAATCTTTGGTACCAGAGATTTAATGGCCTTCTTTGTCACGGGATGTGCGTTCTTTTGTGCAGTCCTGTGGGACTTGTGCTCGGGCTAAGCCCTGCTGTTCTCGTGACAGTGGGTTGCTTTTGCCCTTGCCGGTCCCGAAGAGGCCCTGGACGCATATTTCCATTGATTTTATTTCAGATCTCCCTGTCTCTCAAAGGATGTCGGTCATTTGGGTGGTTTGTGAACGCTTCTCTAAGATGGTCCATTTGGTACCCTTGTCTAAATTGCCTTCCTCCTCTGATTTGGTGCCATTGTTTTTCCAGCATGTGGTTCGTTTGCATGGCATTCCGGAGAACATCGTCTCGGACAGAGGTTCCCAGTTTGTTTCGAGGTTTTGGCGGTCCTTTTGTGCTAAGATGGGCATTGATTTGTCTTTTTCCTCGGCTTTCCATCCTCAGACAAATGGCCAAACCGAACGAACTAATCAGACTTTGGAAACATATCTGAGATGCTTTGTTTCTGCTGATCAGGATGATTGGGTGTCCTTCTTGCCTTTGGCTGAGTTTTCCCTTAATAATCAGGCCAGCTCGGCTACTTTGGTTTCACCATTTTTCTGTAATTCTGGTTTCCATCCTCGTTTCTCTTCAGGGCAGGTTGAGCCTTCGGACTGTCCTGGTGTGGATACTGTGGTGGACAGGTTGCAGCAGATTTGGACTCATGTGGTGGACAATTTGACATTGTCCCAGGAGAAGGCTCAACGTTTCGCTAACCGCCGGCGCTGTGTTGGTCCCCGACTTCGTTTTGGGGATATGGTTTGGTTGTCGTCTCGTTATGTTCCTATGAAGGTTTCCTCTCCTAAGTTTAAGCCTCGTTTCATTGGTCCGTATAAGATTTCTGAAGTTCTCAATCCTGTGTCATTTCGTTTGGCCCTTCCAGCTTCTTTTGCCATCCATAATGTGTTCCATAGGTCGTTATTGCGGAGATACGTGGCGCCTATGGTTCCCTCCGTTGACCCTCCTGCCCCGGTGTTGGTCGAGGGGGAGTTGGAGTATGTGGTGGAGAAGATTTTAGATTCTCGTGTTTCGAGACGGAAACTCCAGTACCTGGTTAAGTGGAAGGGTTATGGTCAGGAAGATAATTCCAGGGTTGTTGCCTCTGATGTTCATGCTGCCGATCTTGTTCGTGCCTTTCATTTGGCTCGTCCTGATCGGCCTGGGGGTTCTGGTGAGGGTTCGGTGACCCCTCCTCAAGGGGGGGGTACTGTTGTGAATTCTGTTATCGAACTCCCTCCTGTGGTCATGAATGGTACTTCGGCGAGTTCTGTCCATGGACTCCCTCTGGTGGCTGTGAGTGGAGCTGCTGGTTCTGAGGTTCCTTCCACAGGTGATCTAGTTTAGTCTTAGGCTGGCTGCTCTATTTAACTCCACTCTGATCGTTACTCCATGCCAGCTGTCAATGTTCTTGTACTGGTTCAGTTCGCTCTTGGATCTTTCTGGTGACCTGTCTACTCCAGCAGAAGTCCCTGCTAGTTAATTATGTGTTCATTGTTTCCTTGTCCAGCTTGCTATCATGATTTTGCCTTGCTAGCTGGAAGCTCTGGGATGCAGAGTGGTACCTCCGCAACGTGAGTCGGTGCGGAGGTCTTTTTGCACACTCTGCGTGGTCTTTTTGTAGTTTTTGTGCTGACCGCAAAGATACCTTTCCTATCCTCAGTCTGTTTAGTAAGTCTGGCCTCCCTTTGCTGAAACCTGTTTCATTTCTGTGTTTGTGACTTTCATCTTTACTCACAGTCAATATATGTGAGGGGCTGCCTTTTCCTTTGGGGAATTTCTCTGATGCAAGGTAGGCTTTATTTTCTATCTCTAGGGCTAGTTAGCTCTTAGGCTGTGAAGAGGCGTCTAGGTAGAGTTAGGTACGCTCCACGGCTATTTCTAGTTGTGTGATAGGATTAGGGGTTGCGGTCAGCAGAGCTCCCACTTCCCAGAGCTTGTCCTGTGTGAGTTTAACCATCAGGTCGTTCCGGGTGCTCCTAACCACCAGGTCCATAACACCTCTCTCTCTCTTTCTTTCTCCCTTGCTTGTAAAGTGTAAGCTATTTTGAGCACCTAGGTCCTCTGACTCTCTCCTATAGCGTATAAACTTTTATGGTAGGCAGGGTTCTTTCTCTCTCCTTCCCTTCATGTGTATTTTCTAAGCAGTCACAATCTATTCAGTATCATGTTTTATTTGCTGCAAATTGGAAGAATTCAAATTTTAAATTTTTATCTGTCTTCAAATTTCATCTGTTTCTGTTCCAGAGTGATTTTCCTCGCCAGAGATCTAAAGTTTTTCTGTAATGTCCATTTCAAAAAGCTTCAGTTTTCTCATTAAGCATTGACAATTAACAGTATGTCATTTATATTATGCCATGTACATGCCTAGCTGGATGTCTTTGCACAAGTGACCAATTCTATAGAAAGTTGTGATAGTGGATTAATGCAAAACTAGCCAATCTAGTTGGGTGAGCTACAGTAGACGGAAAATATAGCACAATGATTAATGATACAGTTTAAAAAATGATTTTTATCTAAAGTAGTAATGCTATTCATAGTTAATATATTCCTTATTCACATGCATTAGCACTACAGAGTGTAACTTTATTTTTTTTTGTTAGTATAGAGATGGCCACTCTTAGGTTGCACCTGTTCACACCAAATTTCTGATTTGGATGTGCAGGATCCTATGTACCCATAAATTCAATCTTCGCCTAAGCCTAAGAGAGCTGTACACACTAGGTAGGTTCCCTGCAAAACCAGAGATCACCTTGTCTTTGGCTGCTGGGCATGCATGAATTGGCCAATTATGTGCCAAGTATCTCAATTTTTCTTATTATCTACAGCAGTAATATTTCATATATTTCATATTTACATGCCTTAGCACGACAGAGTGCAACTTTATTTTTTGTTATGTATAGAGATGGATATTCTTAGTTTGCACCTGTTCACACCAGTTTTCCGATTTGGAAGTGACAGTCTTTTGTTATTATTATGATGCAGTATAGTTATAGGAGAAAAGAGCCACAGTCTTTTGTAACAGGAAGAGTGACAAGTAGAGATGAGTTAAGTTGTTCTAGTGGAATTCTACTTAAATATACTAGTAACCAGCATTTTTGAGCACCAGCGTCAGAACGGAGCATGCGGAGACATCCGCATACATTCGCATGGCCTGCGTACCCAATGTTAAAGATGGATATACAGGGCAACGCAGGATGCAAGGAGTAGTAGTCGGAGCTTAGGAGGAGCATAGGCAGGGCTTCATGGAGGAAGAAGGGAGGAAGTACACTGCCATCCGCAGCCCTCCCATATGCTAGTGGGAAACCAGCCTTACCAGGACTACCCCTCTGTTGCTCCCTACACACCATCAGGTCATCCTTGTTTTTGCTGTTGTAGCTCTGTCCAGTTCACTGCGCTTTGCATGTCTGTTTTGTCATGATATGAAATGCGCAGACTATGAGGCCTCGTCATGGCCAAAGAAGAGGCGGCTCTAAGGCCTTAATCATGGGCAGTGAACAATGAAGGGGAAGGGCAATTGATCAGTGAAAAGAGTATAGGTATGTTTATTATCATTTTACATCTTACTTTTATTATGCTCTGGGGTTTGGAAAGACCCCAAATTATAATAAGGGACATTCAATTTCAAAAGAAAGGCTTTGTTGTAAATCAGAATTCCTGTGAAGATCTGTGGAATTTGGTGAATTCAACTTTTCTCAGATCTGCTCCTCTTTATTGGTTGACAATAAAATGAGTATGCTGGGTGGATCCAAGAATGCCTGGAAGAATGTTCCAAAAAGCATTGGCTGTGCCTTTTCTGGCATTTAATAAGTGTCTAGAAATGCTTATTTAGCATGGCACAGGGCCGGACTGGGACTAAAAATCAGCCCTGGCATTTGAAGTTACACAGGCCCACTTGTCACATGGTGACTGTATAATATCTTTGTACACTTTTAGGTTACAAGAAGTGAGGGGAGTGTAACACGACTATATAAAATATAATTACAGCTGTATCCAGCAATACAGCTCCGTCCTATTTATTGCTTTTAGTTGAAGTACCAAGAAAAGCTGCTACTTTACTTTAGCATTGACATGCTGCGGAAAAAAAAGCACTGCTAATCTGCGCGTTTTTTTCCGCAGCCTGTGCACAGTGTTTATGAATTTCCCGTTGATTAACATTGTGTGCAAACGCACTGTGAATAAAGCAATTCCGCGCATCCAAAAACACAGCAGAAATGCATCAAAAACTGCAACGTGTGCACATACCCTAAAAGCACAATGGCTACTGGTAAAATGCCTAACTGTAGTGAACAGGCCCATCAGGAGGACAGCCACCGACACCGAAGATAGGCACAATCAATGAATCAGTCGAAGCACCAATATAAAGAATAAATCAACACAATATATCATGAACAATAGGAGTACAAATGTTATCAAAACGAATCAAAGGTAATTCAAGAAAAATAATCACAGAATATACCCATAGCTGTAGGAGGCGGACCAATGACGATGCAGAATACTGCATGATTGTGCCGCTGACAGTGGCGCAGTATGTGACAAGCGCCCAATACATACTTCCTCCAAGTGCAGGTATATTACTAGGCAGCCCCCTTCCATGGTGGTTACTCTCACCAGATCATTGCCCCTTTTATCATTGCAGCTGCTGCAGTGCATTAGTATTATGCCCTGTTGATGGTACAGCTGCCCTTTTTCTGCTGTGTTTTTCCTCACACCTCCATCCCACACACCTCTACACTGCTTGGCATGCAGAGGCTCCCACCCTGGTACCTGTAGTTCACCATCCCCAAAACTCCTCGCATTACACGCCGATGCTGGCTCCTATTAGGGTCTTGCAGTAACTATTGCAACACCTCACACGCCTGTCCGGCACTGCAGGGGTTAATGAGTGCTCCTACCCCCTCCCTGGTCAGGTGACCGCAGCGCCGGCACACATTTTCACTCTCCTGCGGTGCCCCATCCCGGAAAGCACTGCAGTGAGTGCAGACACATCGTTCTCTTTGAGGAATGGATCATGTGATCTCCAGCCAGGCTACTCATGCATGTGATTGATCACATGCTCATGACATCACCGAAGGTCCTTTAGCTTTATCGTAAGTTGTAACTATTTATAGTACCGACTTCCCTGACCCTGACATCAAGGACGGATTGAGCGGCCCACTACAGGCACAGGCCCTTCTGGCATTTGCCAGAAGTGCCCGGTGCTCAGTCCGGCCCTGCCTGGCATGGCATATGTAAGTTGTGCAATTAATATATGAAAGGAGAATGAAATTAGTTAGATTGAAACATGAGGAAGACTAGTGAAATAGAGAAAGTTAAAAATTATATTTTTCTTTGATTGACACACAGAAGACATTGGTATCAGTAGTCACATATTGCATTCATATAAATATCCTCGGGATGCTCATACCGTTGAAAACTGTAACAGTGCAGGGAGCCATCTCCCTTCTCTGCCACTTTTTCATGTAAGCCACAGGTTGCTTTAAGCTTGTGTGGCCTGCTACTTGAAACAGAAAAATGCTGGCAGTACAACTGCATTCAGAAGAAAGAAGAGGTCTTTGCTCATTATTAATGCACTAGATGGTGGCCCGATTCTAATGCATTGGGTATTCTAGAATATGCATGTCCACATAGTATATTGCCCAGTCACGTAGTATATTGCCCAGCCACATACTAATTGCCCAGCCACGTACTATATTGCCCAGCCATGTACTATATTGCCCAGCCACGTACTATATTGCCCAGTCATGTAGTATATTGGCCAGCCACGTAGTATATTGCCCAGCCACATATTATATTGCCCAGCCACATAGTATATTGCCCAGCCACGTAGTATATTGCCCAGCCACGTAGTATATTGGCCAGCCACGTAGTATATTTCCCAGCCATATAGTATATTGCCCAGCCACGTAGTATATTGCCCAGTCACGTAGTATATTGGCCAGCCACATAGTATATTGCACAGCCACATTGTATATTGCCCAGCCACGTAGTATATTGCCCAGCCACGTAGTATATTGCCCAGCCATGTAATATATTGCCCAGCCACATAGTATATTGCCCAGCCACGTAGTATATTGCCCAGCCACGTAGTATATTGGCCAGCCACATAGTATATTGCACAGCCACATTGTATATTGCCCAGCCACGTAGTATATTACCCAGCCATGTAGTTTATTGCCCAGCCACGTAGTATATTGCCCAGTCACGTAGTATATTGCCCAGTCACATAGTATATTGCACAGCCACGTAATATACAGCACAGAGCCACGTAGTATATTGCCCAGCCACGTAGTAAATTGCACAGCGATGTAGTATATTGCCCAGCCACGTAGTATATTGTCCAGTCACGCAGTATATTGCCCAGTCACGTAGTATATTGCTCAGTCATGTAGTATATTGCACAGCCACATAATATACAGCACAGAACCACGTAGTATATTGCCCAGCCACGTAGTATATTGCACAGTGACGTAGTATACAGCACAGAGCCACGTAGTATATTGCCAAGTCACGTAGTATACAGCACAGACACGTCGTATATTGCCCAGCCACGTAGTATATTGCCCAGTCACGTAGTATACAGCACAGACACATAGTATATTGCCCAGCTACGTAGTATATTGCCCAGTTACGTACGTAACAGGTTAAAAAATAAAAAAAGAAACATACTCACCATCCGAAGAGCCTGTTGTAGTTCTGTCACTTGTGTGCGGTGTCTGGTCCCAGGATTGGTATGAGCGCAGGACCTTCCATGATGTCACGGTCACATGACCGTGACGTCGCGGACACATGACCGTGACGTCATGGAAGGTCCTTCTCCCATGGCATCTTTGGAAGCAGAACCTGCTGCTTGCAGTGCCGAGGAGATGGCGGAAGGTGAGAATAAGGGTTTTTTAAATTATTATTATTTTTAACATTAGATCGTTTTACTATTGATGCTGCATACGCAGGATCAATATTAAAAAGTTGGGGACACACAGGGTTAATAGCGGTGGTAACGGAGTGCGTTACCCGTGGCATAACGTGGTCCATTACCGCCGGCATTAACACTGTGTTAGCGGTGACCGGAGGGGACTATGCGGGCGACAGGCACTGACTGCGGGGAGTAAGGAGCGGCCATTTTCTTCCAGACTGTGCCCGTTGCTGATTGGTCGCGGCAGCCATGACAGGCAGCTGGCAAGACCAATCAGCGAATGAATAACCGTGACAGAAGGACAGACAGACGGAAGTGACCCTTAGACAATTATATAGTAGATAGGGATACAAGCAGAACAAATGATACTAGGGTCCATATTAATAAAAAAATACAAAACTTTATTATTAAAATACAAAGAACTCAGGTGAAAATGGGTTGTCACAAGGACTATCACACATAGTATATTCCAAAAGAATGGCCGTGCAAGAGCTAAAATTGTGGCTATGAGGTATTAGTATTCTCCCTCACTAGAACACTAGGCCCCCTGAAAAAGGAAGGTCCGAAACGTGTGTCGGGGCGTTTGCACAGTGACTGACTTGTGCACTGTGCCCTGGACTGCCTTTGACTGCTGGTAATGACTGTTACTCTATAGGATTATTATTATGTGGTACACTTCTGGATGAGTACTTGACTGTGATATTATACAGTGTGATTTGGCAGGTATTTAGGGCACAGAAGAGGTGTGATACGTGGAAAATAAACCCTAAGTGATACCCTATGTAATATATGTTGAAGTATTTAAACTCATTATTGCTCATTATTGAAACAGTGTCAGGAGAATGTAAAGGTTTATAATTTGTTATTGCTTGCTGCAAAAAGGACACAGGAGGACTCAAAGTAGGAGAAACAGAATTGTACATTTATGTTCATTATAATTATGCATAGGCACAGCTGGATGCACTATTATAATGAAAAGACTACACTACCAACGGAGATCTGGGGGAGAAACGGCGTTGTCACCACGCCCATATGACCTGACCAGCGTGAGTGACAGCCCAAAACGGCGACTTTACAAGGGTATTTCGGCAGCATAGGTGGGGAATAAAGGCTCCAAAATACACTAATGTAAAGCCCAGCTCTGCCCCTATTTAACGCTATTTTTAGCTCTTCTTGAAAAAACGGGGAGACAGGACTTAATATATTTAGGTGTTAATTTTTGTAAGTAAGTCTATGTGAAACTTTTTTACTCCAAATCCCAAAACTTCAAAATGTATGAATTAGGAATGGTTGCTCTATTTCCTGTATATTATCCTGTTATATTTTTCGATTACTTTACTGGCACACAGTAGATTGCATTTTCATATTTATACTACTTATGTCGAGCTGAACGATATTCAATTAAAAACAACGTAGCACATTGTCCAGAATTAAATTAAGGCAAATTGAATTTAACTATGCGGAGATATTTTCCATAAGAATTGATAAGCTATTCATGCATGGGTTCTATATCATTCTATGATCTCACTTTATAGCTTGTGCATTGGTCCATGAATACTGAGTTTTTATTACCTTTACAGTTTAAATTACCCTTCATAAAACAGAGACCAAAATGCATTATATTTTAACGGATTCCACAATTCATAGGCATTCACAAATCTAAGACCATATAGTATACATTTTATATACTCTTTAGGGATAAAGAGGCAAAGCTATTTAGTTTACTGCCGGAGCTAAAAGAAGGTCCAAATGATGTGAAAAGGTCTACAACTTACATTAAAAATGTAATCTTAACATACTGTGAATTTATGCTAAAATTTAACGGTAAAGAATATACCTATACATTTCAAAATAGAAAAAAAAGTAAAAATGTATTTATAAATTGACGACTCATAATTTAATCCTAATCTGAAAAAAAATGTCGAAATGTGGTGAACATGATCAGTGTGATTTCAAGCTCACTAGAAGAAGTAACTCTGAGGGCCTGCCCTCCTTCTATTTAGAATATTTGAACAAAAACTTTTTGATTTTCATATTTTAATATTGTTATATGGAAAAGAAAATATTTCTATTAATTTTGTATACACTTCTGTATTTTTAAAATTTACTCTATATACTCAATATAAGTAGGTATTATTTAAATCATATATAACATTTCGGGGGCTTTTACATATATATTACATTTCTGTTTTTTTTAATTTATATTTTAATGTTAAATTAGAAAAACTAGGACACAAAATATAGCTGGATGATGTCACGGAAAGTCATCTTTTTAGCAGAATAAAAGTTGCATGTGTGCATAAAAAAGACGAGAATGAGATTGTTAAGAATTCCCCAGTTCAAGCTGATGTATTTTGAGAACATGCATATGACAACCTTTATCAACATGGTCAGAAATTGTGAAAAATAGTACATTCTGAATTTCATTTTATCATACGGTATTCATGGATATCTTATTAGAAAAGGGTATGGTAGGATATATCATTTGTACAATTTTTCTACATTGAAAATCAGTCTGAATCAAGTTCTCGGAGAACATCCATTGTAGCACTGTGCAAGCGCTGATAAATACTCGCAGGAAGCAGTAAATGACATATAGAGAAATAAATAATCCATCGGGTTTATAATAAGCAGCTTCTAGGTTCAACTCCAATGGGAAATCATTAACTAAATACATTGTGGCTGTCTTTTTCCTTAGTAGAAAAAAATGAATATTTCAGATTCTGGCAAGGGAATTGATCTTAGAAAGAATACCATTGGAACTCAGGAAACTATTACACAAAGCAGATAATACAAGCAATTTCAAGGCTAACGCATTGGCATCTTGACAAGCTTTAGATTTTAATGATAAAGATGATAAAACATAACAGCCTTCATTTATTGGACGTTTAACAGACAGGACACTTTTTTTTTGATCAGGGTAACAAATTAAGGTAAGTGTAATACCAGTAAAACTCACAAAGTTATGGCCGAAAAGAAACTCTGTATTATAAAGAATTAATTATGAATGCACGACTAGCTGAAGTATATTAACTGGATCAATGAAATTAAGTGTTTACTCATGTTTCCTTGAGATTCTATATCCGTTCATTATTCAGTTTATTGGTTCAAAGATATAGCAGAACTCTGTACACTAAAAAGCAGAACAATTCGTCAGATTTTAGACTCAATCAAACAGCAGTATGGATTAGGGAGAATTTTTTTTTAATTTAGAAAAGAAATGCAAACAATTTAAATCAATCAAAAAGACAAAACGTGTGCTTTACGCAAAATCTCATAAAAACAACTTCATTGTGTTGATAAAGGAGAGTTCAAAATCTCAAGGGCTTTAATATTTAAGTAGCAATTCAGCCAATATTTTTGCCCATCGTAAATTATTTCACTATGGCTCAGTTACATTCTCAGGTCGGGGCTACATGAGCGTTGATTCTATCATACGAGAGAATTGGATTGATTATGTAAATGACATTGGGATCACAATCTGATCACAGTTTGCACTGTCGTTTTAGTATGATCTGATTTCTGACATGAGAGAATCATATCACAGGTGTGGAGAAGATGGAGAACTTATTTTCTCCATCTTCTCCATTGTCTTTGACCTTGTTGATCATACTACACTAAATGACATCCGTTTGCAGTCCGATGTATTACATGCACTCCTAGATATGAATGGGTGCAAGAGATTTGATTTCTGGAGACACTAGCAGCATATTGTGATTTTTTTATTTTTCATGACAAATAAGCATGATAAAATAAAATACAGATCTGCACTGCCCCATAGTGATACCTTCGCTGGAATCAGGGTCTCTTTGTCTACATTATGCAGCTTTCTAATGAGGTGACAAAAACCTGGTGTCAGATTCCCTTTAGGCTGTGTGCACAGTGGTTTTTTCTCATTTTTTTCGTGTTTTTTCCTGATAAAAACGCTATAAAACTGCAAAATAATGCATACAATAAGCATCCCATCATTTAGAATGAATTCCGCATGTTTTGTGCACATGATGCATTTTTTTCTGCGAAAAAAACGCATCGCGGTAAAAACCGCAGCATGTTCATTAATTTTGCGTTTTTTTTGCAGATTTCCCACTACATAATGCATTGGGAAGGGTCTAGAAAAAAACGCGGCAAAAACACGTCAAACCCGCAGCAAAACGCGGCAAAACCGAGGCAAAACCGCACGCAGATTTCTTACGGATTTCTTGCAGAAAATGTCCGGTTTTTCTCAGGAATTTTGTGCGAGAAATCCTGATATGCCAACTAATTTTCTCTGTTGGCTATATCAAACAGTGGAAATGTACGCACCCAATCAAAAATTCCTTAAATGACAATAAACGTTATGTCACTGGTGCTTATAAATTAGGAACTGAGAAATGTAATAGCTAACTATCACAAATTTAGAATTTGCCTAGTAACAAAAAAATGGCAAACAGTAACAAATATGTAAAAAATTCAGCCTTTAAAAAATGTGAGTCAGTGACAAGAAGAGTGAAAATGGATTATTGCATGGAGAAAATAAAGCAATTGAAAACTCAGATCAATAAACACAAGGTTAGCATGTCACTATTGTAATCCTGGACCTGTGGTGGATAAATCTTCCAATACTTATACGCCATCAAATCACAGGGTGTGAGAAAATCATCACCAAAAAAGTAAATGGGCACATGTAGGAGACCGAAGGGAATGGCATTCCAACTATACAGAATCAATAAGCATATCAGAGAAATGAATCAAAAGTGTAAAATAAATACTTATGGCCAAATCCTCCCGGTGATCTGCTTATTGATTATATATGTTTGTAGCGCCATTCACTTTAGTCTCCTACAAGAGTCTATTTTTGAGGATGATTTTCTCACCCACTGTGATTGTGACTTGTGAGATGGATTAAATGTATTGGTATATTTATTCTTCCTTACGATCTTGCTATGTCGTATAGGGCAGTCTATTGAAGATATTCATATTTTGTAAACTGACTTAGACAAACTAAGTGTTTCGCACATGAGATTTTATGTATATAGATGTAAAGATGCACCTAGGCACTATATGGATATCATACGTGGTAGATAGCGTAAAAGTAGGAGAGCCACTGTTATAGATTTTCTTTGTATTTGTAGATTAAATAACAGCATACAATGTCAATCAGCTGCTTCAAAGGACAGCAGAATATTGTCATGTAATAAAAGATGAATATTCATCAGACAGGTAAATATACTACCACTCTACAAAGCATCAATGCAAGTTCATTTGGGATATGCAGTTCATTTCTTAGCACCAGTTCCTGACCTGAAGTTAGAAAAAGTACAAATAACCACAAAAGATTTGGGGGCATACAGAACGTCATTTATGAAGAAAGATTAACCCCTTCACGCCATGGCCATGTTCCATTTTTCCCCTTTTCCATCTCTTCCAAGAGCCATAAGTTGTTTTTTTTCCATCAACATAGCAGTATGAGGCTTGTTTTTTGACTGATGAGATGTACTTTTGAATGAGACCATTTATTTTATCATGTGATGCACTGGAAAGAAGGAAAAAAAAATCAAACGTATTGAAATAGCAAAGAATTTCAATTTCACAATTGTTTGGGGGGGGGGATTTATTTAACATGCTCACTATATATTAAAACTGAGTGGACAATCTGATTCTCCAGGTAAGAATGAGTATGCAGATAATAAACATGTACTGTATTGTATTGTGTTGAAAAAAAAGTTCGGAACTTTGTAATTAAAATAATTTTGTTTTGCTTCCATTTTCCAAAGCCCGAAACATTTTCAATCTTCGGGATATGGGGCTGTGTAACAGGCGTCAAACTTACGGGGTCGGGATTCGAGCATGGAATTTCAGTAACACTCGACGAGTGCTGAGCATATCCGAGCACACAGATACTTGATTGATATCCGAGTATCACTGAGCACATTTACTCATCATTATTATTTTCATGTTCAAACAATCAAATTCAAAACATTGTTTTGTGGCAGTCCAAAAACAAAGTTAAAGCTTAATGATTTCCATGCCTGACAGCAGAATAAAGTTATGCAGCTATTTTCAAGGGTAACCAAATTCATTTTTTGAAGCAATTATGACTCAAAATTGTGTATGGTAAAATTATAGTTAGCCACTTAATGACCACAGATGCACAAAAAGAGGCCTTATTTTCTCATTGCCGTTTTTAAACGGCAATGAGGGAATAGTGCCTGGCAGCAGCAATTCCTGCGGGTGTCAGCTGCACATGACAGCTGACACCCTGTAGTATCAAACCCTTCCTGTTTTGATACCGATAAGGGTCAATTAGCCCCTTAAATACTGCTGTCAATCACAACAGTGGTATTTAACCCCTTTCTGACATCTGACGTACTATCCCATAGAGGTGGTATGGGCCCGTATGACCACCGACAGGATAATACATAATTACCGATCAGCAGCCCTCACGGGGGGAGCGCAGCCGATTGGGGCCTGGTGTCAGCTGACTATGGCAGCTGACATCCGGCACTATGTGCCAGGAGCGGTCCTGGCGTATTAACCCTCGGCACACTGTGATCAAAGATGATTGCAGCACTCTGGTGGTGCAGGGAAGCATCGCGCAGGGAGGGGGCTCCCTGCATGCTTCCCTGAGACTCTCGAGGCAACGTGATGTGATCGCATTGCTCTGAGGGTCTCCTACCTCCTACTCACTGCAAGCCTGGATCCAAAATGGCCATGGGGGCCTTCCGGGCCCTGCAGGGAGGTGGCTTGCAAGCACCTGCTCAGAGCCTCCTGCAGTGCCTGTCAGATGTATGATCTGACACAGTGCACTGCAAAGTGTCAGATCAGTGATCTGACACTATAGCATAATGTCCCCCCCCCCCCGGGGCAATGTAAAAAAGTAAAAATATCTACTATATAAAGCTGAATGTGTGTATGTGTGTGTGTGTGTATGTGTGTGTGTGTGTGCGTGTGTATGTCCGGGATTGGCATCTGCACCGTCGCAGCTACAGCCACAAAATTTTGCACAGTCACACGTCTGGACCCCGAGAGCGTCATAGGCTATGTTGTGAGGCGAAATTTTAACCCCGCTTGTTCCAATTCACCAAACAATTTTGCCCCTATCTACATAATGGGGAAAAAAGTGAAAGGAAAAGTGTTGGAGGCGTCGCAGCTACAGAAACAAAATTTTGCACAGTCATACGTCTGGACTCTGAGAGCGTCATAGGCTACATTGTGAGGTGAAATTTTAACCCCGCGCTTTCCAATTCACCAAACAATTTTGCCCCTATCTACATAATGGGGAAAAAGTGAAATGAAAAGTGTTGGAGGCGTCGCAGCTACAGCCACAAAATTTTGCACAGTCACACGTCTGGACCCTGAGAGTGTCATAGGCTATGTTGTGAGGTGAAATTTTAACCCCGCGCTTTCCAATTCACCAAACAATTTTGCCCCTATCTACATAATGGGGAAAAAAGTGAAAGGAAAAGTGTTGGAGGCCTCGAAGCTACAGCCACAAAATTTTGCAAAGTCACACGTCTGGACCCTGAGAGCGTCATAGGCTATGTTGTGAGGTGAAATTTTAACCCCGCGCTTTCCAATTCACCAAACTATTTTTCCCTTATCTACATAATGGGGAAAAGTGAAAGGAAAAGTGTTGGAGGCAAATTGACAGCTGCCAGATGTGAACAAGGGGGACTTAAAGAATGAGAGCGATGGCGCCAAAGAGTATATACCGATCAGTTGCTAAGGTGGGGCCCCGACATGAGATACTCACCACACATGGGGATATGAACACACACACAAAATGCGCCACAAACTTCCACGTGCTTGAACACATGTACCACCATCAGCACACATTTCACCACACATACACCAACCTTGCCACATAAAAGTCGAAACACAAAAGTCGCCGCTCAAAACTCACCACGCGCAAAACTCGCCACATGCAAAAACTAGGCTCACGCAAAACTCGCCACAAGTGCAAAACTCACCTCATGGAAAACTCGCCACACGCAAAACTTGCACACGTGGAAAAATTGCCACATGCACAAAATTTGCAACACATGCAAAAGTTGCCTCACACAAAACTTGCACATACTCAAAAGGCACCAGACATAAAACTCACCATGCGCAAAACTCGCCATGCGCAAAACTTGCTGCTCACAACTTGCTACACTAATCTGTCACATGCAACTCGACACACAAAAAGTTGCTACACGCATGTTGCCACACAAAACTCAACACACACAACTTGACAGACGAAACTCACCCTAAAACACACACAAGTCTGGTATTAGCCTTCAAAAATAAAAAACTGATTAATAAGCAGACAAACTACAAGAGCAACAAATGTACCATATAGGAAATACAGCAGCTGTCAGTCACATGACCTGTCTATTATGTGTATGTGTGAGCTAATATATACTGCCAGGGGGAGGGCTTCCTGTTGGCTGGGGATTTATCAGGCTGCCAATTTATCTTACAAATACTGAGGTAAAAATACTGAGCAAATAACGTGTTAACGAGGTCTAATACAGGAGATCACACAGGTATATACTATATACAGGGGAGATGACACACAGATATATACTATATACAGGAGAGATGACACAGGTATATACTATATAGAGGAGGAGATGACATACAGGTACATACTATATACAGGAGGAGATGACATACAGGTATATACTATATACAGGAGGAGATGACACACAGGTATATACTATATACAGGAGCAGATTACCTACAGGTATATACTATATACAGGAGGAGATGACATACAGGTATATGCTATATTTAGGAGATGACACACAGATATATACTATATACAGGGGAGATGACACACAGGTATATACTATATACAGGAGGAGATGACAAACAGGTATATACTATATATAGAATGAGATGACATACAGGTATATACTATATATAGGAGGAGATGACATACAGGTATATACTATATATAGGAGGAGATGACATACAGGTATATACTATATATAGGAGGAGATGATATACAGGTATATACTATATACAGGGGAGATGACACACAGCAGGTATATACTATATACAGGGGAGATGACATACAGGTATATACTATATACAGGAGATGACATACAGATGTATACTATATACAGTGGGGCAAAAAAGTATTTAGTCAGTCAGCAATAGTGCAAGTTCCACCACTTAAAAAGATGAGAGGCGTCTGTAATTTACATCATAGGTAGACCTCAACTATGGGAGACAAACTGAGAAAAAAAAAATCCAGAAAATCACATTGTCTGTTTTTTTAACATTTTATTTGCATATTATGGTGGAAAATAAGTATTTGGTCAGAAACAAAATTTCATCTCAATACTTTGTATTATATCCTTTGTTGGCAATGACAGAGGTCAAACGTTTTCTGTAAGTCTTCACAAGGTTGCCACACACTGTTGTTGGTATGTTCGCCCATTCCTCCATGCAGATCTCCTCTAGAGCAGTGATGTTTTTGGCTTTTCGCTTGGCAACACGGACTTTCAACTCCCTCCAAAGGTTTTCTATAGGGTTGAGATCTGGAGACTGGCTAGGCCACTCCAGGACCTTGAAATGCTTCTTACGAAGCCACTCCTTCGTTGCCCTGGCGGTGTGCTTTGGATCATTGTCATGTTGAAAGACCCAGCCACGTTTCATCTTCAATGCCCTTGCTGATGGAAGGAGGTTTGCACTCAAAATCTCACGATACATGGCCCCATTCATTCTTTCATGTACCCGGATCAGTCGTCCTGGCCCCTTTGCAGAGAAACAGCCCCAAAGCATGATGTTTCCACCACCATGCTTTACAGTAGGTATGGTGTTTGATGGATGCAACTCAGTATTCTTTTTCCTCCAAACACGACAAGTTGTGTTTCTACCAAACAGTTCCAGTTTGGTTTCATCAGACCATAGGACATTCTCCCAAAACTCCTCTGGATCATCCAAATGCTCTCTAGCAAACTTCAGACGGGCCCGGACATGTACTGGCTTAAGCAGTGGGACACGTCTGGCACTGCAGGATCTGAGTCCATGGTGGCGTAGTGTGTTACTTATGGTAGGCCTTGTTACATTGGTCCCAGCTCTCTGCAGTTCATTCACTAGGTCCCCCCGCGTGGTTCTGGGATTTTTGCTCACCGTTCTTGTGATCATTCTGACCCCACGGGGTGGGATTTTGCGTGGAGCCCCAGATCGAGGGAGATTATCAGTGGTCTTGTATGTCTTCCATTTTCTAATTATTGCTCCCACTGTTGATTTCTTCACTCCAAGCTGGTTGGCTATTGCAGATTCAGTCTTCCCAGCCTGGTGCAGGGCTACAATTTTGTTTCTAGTGTCCTTTGACAGCTCTTTGGTCTTCACCATAGTGGAGTTTGGAGTCAGACTGTTTGAGGGTGTGCACAGGTGTCTTTTTATACTGATAACAAGTTTAAACAGGTGCCATTACTACAGGTAATGAGTGGAGGAAAGAGGAGACTCTTAAAGAAGAAGTTACAGGTCTGTGAGAGACAGAAATCTTGATTGTTTGTTCCTGACCAAATACTTATTTTCCACCATAATATGCAAATAAAATGTAAAAAAAACAGACAATGTGATTTTCTGGATTTTTTTTTCTCAGTTTGTCTCCCATAGTTGAGGTCTACCTATGATGTAAATTACAGACGCCTCTCATCTTTTTAAGTGGTGGAACTTGCACTATTGCTGACTGACTAAATACTTTTTTGCCCCACTGTATAAGGGAGATGACAAACATGTATATACTGAGGTGAAAATGAGAGGTGTGAGGTGAAACTGAAAAGGTGTGAGTGCAAAATGAGAGGAGTGAGGGAAAATAGTGTAGTGATCGGAAAATGACAGATGTGAGGTCGAAATGACAAGTGTTAGGTGGGAATGAGAGGAGTGAGGGAGAAAATGAGAGGTGTGAGGGAGAAAATGAGAGATGTGAGGGGGAAAATTAAAGATGTGTTCGGGAAAATGAGAGGCGTGATGTGAAAATAAGAGAAGTGACGTGCTATAACTAACCACAGATATTTACTATGCCCAGGCAACGCCGGGCTCTTCAGCTAGTATATATATACCGTATATACTCGAGTATAAGCCGAGATTTTCAGCCCAAATTTTTGGGCTGAAAGTGCCCCCCTCGGCTTATACTCGAGTCACGGTAGCGGTGGGGTCGGCGGGTGAGGGGGAGAGGGCGCTGAGGTATACTTACCTAGTCCCAGCGATCCTCGCGCTGTCCCTGCCGTCCCACGGGCTTCGGCGCTGCAGCTTCTTCCTCTCTTCAGCGGTCACGTGGGACCGCTCATTACAGAAATGAATAAGCGGCTCCACCTCCCATAGGGGCGGAGCCGCTTATTCATTTCTCTAATCAGCGGTGCCGGTGACCGCTGATAGAGAAAGAAGCTGCGGCACCGAAGACAGGAGGGGACAGCGCGAGGATCGCCAGGACTAGGTGAGTATAGCATATTCACCTGTCCTCGTTCCAGCCGCCGAGCGTCGCTCCATCTTCCCGGCCGGCGCCTCCATCTTCCCGGCGTCTCTGCTCTCTGACTGTTCAGGCAGAGGGCGCGATGACGCATACAGTGTGCGCGGCGTCCTCTGCCTGATCAGTCAGAACAGAGACGCCGGGAAGATGGAGGCGCCGGAACGAGACGCCGGGAGCTGCAATCAAGGGAGGTGAGTATGTGTTTTTTTTTCTTTATTGCGGCAGCGGCGGCACAAATTTATGTGGAACATCTATGGGGCACAGTGAACGGTGCAGAGCACCGTATATGGCACAGCTAGGGGGCACAATGAACGGTGCAGAGCACCGTATATGGCACAGCACAGCTATGGGGCACAGTGAACGGTGCAGAGCACCGTATATGGCACAGCTATGGGGCACAGTGAACGGTGCAGAGCACCGTATATGGCACAGCTAGGGGGCACAATGAACGGTGCAGAGCACCGTATATGGCACAGCACAGCTATGGGGCACAGTGAACGGTGCAGAGCACCGTATATGGCACAGCTAGGGGGCACAATGAACGGTGCAGAGCACCGTATATGGCACAGCACAGCTATGGGGCACAGTGAACGGTGCAGAGCACCGTATATGGCACAGCTATGGGGCACAGTGAACGGTGCAGAGCACCGTATATGGCACAGCACAGCTATGGGGCACAGTGAACGGTGCAGAGCACCGTATATGGCACAGCACAGCTATGGGGCACAGTGAACGGTGCAGAGCACCGTATATGGCACAGCTATGGGGCACAGTGAACGGTGCAGAGCACCGTATATGGCACAGCTAGGGGGCACAATGAACGGTGCAGAGCACCGTATATGGCACAGCACAGCTATGGGGCACAGTGAACGGTGCAGAGCACCGTATATGGCACAGCTATGGGGCACAGTGAACGGTGCAGAGCACCGTATATGGCACAGCTATGGGGCACAGTGAACGGTGCAGAGCACCGTATATGGCACAGCACAGCTATGGGGCACAGTGAACGGTGCAGAGCACCGTATATGGCACAGCACAGCTATGGGGCACAGTGAACGGTGCAGAGCACCGTATATGGCACAGCTATGGGGCACAGTGAACGGTGCAGAGCACCGTATATGGCACAGCACAGCTATGGGGCACAGTGAACGGTGCAGAGCACCGTATATGGCACAGCACAGCTATGGGGCACAGTGAACGGTGCAGAGCACCGTATATGGCACAGCACAGCTATGGGGCACAGTGAACGGTGCAGAGCACCGTATATGGCACAGCTATGGGGCACAGTGAACGGTGCAGAGCACCGTATATGGCACAGCTAGGGGGCACAATGAACGGTGCAGAGCACTATATGGTTCACACCTATGGGGAAATATGAACGGTGCAGAGCACTATATGGCACAGCTATGGGGAAATAATGATCTATTTTTATTTTTGAAATTCACCGGTAAATGCTGCATTTCCACCCTAGGCTTATACTCGAGTCAATAAGTTTTCCCAGTTTTTTGTGGCAAAATTAGGGGGGTCGGCTTATACTCGGGTCGGCTTATACTCGAGTATATACGGTATATATTTCAATGTGTAAAAAAAGATTTAAAAAGATCCTAAATAAAGAAAAAAAATTAAAAAAAAAAAAAATATATATATATATATATATATATATATATATATACACAGTGGAGCAAAAAAGTATTTAGTCAGTCAGCAATAGTGCAAGTTCCACCACTTAAAAAGATGAGAGGCGTCTATAATTTACATCATAGGTAGACCTCAACTATGGGAGACAAACTGAGAAAAAAAATCCAGAAAATCACATTGTCTGTTTTTTTAACATTTTATTTGCATATTATGGTGGAAAATAAGTATTTGGTCAGAAACAAAATTTCATCTCAATACTTTGTAATATATCCTTTGTTGGCAATGACAGAGGTCAAACGTTTTCTGTAAGTCTTCACAAGGTTGCCACACACTGTTGTTGGTATGTTGGCCCATTCCTCCATGCAGATCTCCTCTAGAGCAGTGATGTTTTTGGCTTTTCGCTTGACAACACGGACTTTCAACTCCCTCCAAAGGTTTTCTATAGGGTTGAGATCTGGAGACTGGCTAGGCCACTCCAGGACCTTGAAATGCTTCTTACGAAGCCACTCCTTCGTTGCCCTGGCGGTGTGCTTTGGATCATTGTCATGTTGAAAGACCCAGCCACGTTTCATCTTCAATGCCCTTGCTGATGGAAGGAGGTTTGCACTCAAAATCTCACGATACATGGCCCCATTCATTCTTTCATGTACCCGGATCAGTCGTCCTGGCCGCTTTGCAGAGAATTAGCCCCAAAGCATGATGTTTCCACCACCATGCTTTACAGTAGGTATGGTGTTTGATGGATGCAACTCAGTATTCTTTTTCCTCCAAACACGACAAGTTGTGTTTCTACCAAACAGTTCCAGTTTGGTTTCATCAGACCATAGGACATTCTCCCAAAACTCCTCTGGATCATCCAAATGCTCTCTAGCAAACTTCAGACGGGCCCGGACATGTACTGGCTTAAGCAGTGGGACACGTCTGGCACTGCAGGATCTGAGTCCATGGTGGCGTAGTGTGTTAGTTATGGTAGGCCTTGTTACATTGGTCCCAGCTCTCTGCAGTTCATTCACTAGGTCCCCCCGCATGGTTCTGGGGTTTTTGCTCACCGTTCTTGTGATCATTCTGACCCCACGGGGTGGGATTATGTGTGGAGCCCCAGATTGAGGGAGATTATAAGTGGTCTTGTATGTCTTCCATTTTCTAATTATTGCTCCCACTGTTGATTTCTTCACTCCAAGCTGGTTGGCTATTGCAGATTCAGTCTTCCCAGCCTGGTGCAGGGCTACAATTTTGTTTCTGGTGTCCTTTGACAGCTCTTTGGTCTTCACCATAGTGAAGTTTGGAGTCAGACTGTTTGAGGGTGTGCACAGGTGTCTTTTTATACTGATAACAAGTTTAAACAGGTGCCATTACTACAGGTAATGAGTGGAGGAAAGAGGAGACTGTTAAAGAAGAAGTTACAGGTCTGTGAGAGCCAGAAATCTTGATTGTTTGCTTCTGACCAAATACTTATTTTCCACCATAATATGCAAAAAAAATGATAAAAAAACAGACAATGTGATTTTCTGGATTTTTTTTCTCAGTTTGTCTCCCAGAGTTGAGGTCTACCTATGATGTAAATTACAGACGCCTCTCATCTTTTTAAGTAGTGGAACTTGCACTATTGCTGACTGACTAAATACTTTTTTGCCCCACTGTATATACTGCATATATAGTTCCAATAAATACATTTCTTTATCTAAATAATGAAAAAAAAAAAAAAAAGTACACATATTTAGTATTGCCACGTCAGTAGTGACCCGACCTATAAAACTGTCCCACTAGTTAACCACTTCAGTGAACACGGTAAAAATATTTTTAAAAAATGCAAAAAATAACGCTTTATTATCATACCGCCAAACAAAAAGTGGAATAACACGCGATCAAAAAGACGGATATAACCATGGTACCGCTGAAAATGTCATTTTGTCCCGCAAAAAATGAGCCACTATACAACATCATCAACAAAAAATAAAAAAGTTATAGTCCTCAGAATAAAGAGATGCAAAAATAATTATTTTTATATAAAATAGTTTTTATCGTATAAAAGTGCTAAAACATAAAAATATGATATAAATGAGTTATCGCTGTAATCATTCTGACCCGAAGAATGAAACTGCTTTATCAATTTTACCAATTGTGGAACAGTATAAGCGCCCCCCCAAAATAAATTCATGAATAGCTGTTTTTTGTTCATTCTACCTCACAAAAATCAGAATAAAAAAGCGATTAAAAAAATGTCACGTGCCCGAAAATGGTACCAATAAAAATGTCAACTCGTCCCGCAAAAACAAGACCTCACATGACTCTGTGGACCAAAATATGGAAAAATTATAGCTCTCAAAATGTGGAGACGCAAAAACTATTTTTTGCAATAAAAAGCGTCTTTTAGTGTGTGATGGCTGCCAATCATAAAAATTAGCTAAAAAAAACCACTACAAAAGTAAATCAAACCCCCTTCATTGCCCCCTTAGTTAGGGAAAAATAATAACATTTTAAAAATTGTATTTATTTCCATTTTCCCATTAGGGTTAGGGTTGGGGCTAAAGATAGGGTTAGGGTTGGGGTTAGGATTAGGGTTGAGATTAGGGTTAGGGTTGAGGCTAGGGTTAGGGTGGGGGCTAAAGTTAGGGTTAAGTTTGGGGCTAAAGTTAGGGTTAGGGTTGGGGCTAAAGTTAGGGTTTGGGCTAAAGACAGGGTTGGGACTAAAGTAAGGGTTGGGGTTGGGGCTAAAGTTAGGGTTTGGATTACATTTCCAATTGAGATTAGAGTTAGGGGTGTGGTTAGGGTTATGGTTGGGATTAGGGTTAGGGGTGTGTTTGGATTAGGGTTTCAGTTAGAATTGGGGGGGGATTCCACTGTTTAGGCACATCAGAGGTTCTCCAAACGCAACATGGCATCTGATCTCAATTCCAGCCAATTCTGCATTGATAAAGTAAAACAGTGCTCCTTCCCTTCCAAGCTCTCTCATGCGCACAAACAGGAGTTTACCCCAACATATTAGGTATCGGCGTACTCAGGAGAAATTGGACCCCAAAAGTTGTTGTCCAATTTGTCTTGTTACCCTTGGGAAATTACAAAACTTGGGGCTAAAAAATAATTTGTGTGGAAAAAAAAAGAATTTCTATCTTCACAGCTCTGCATTGTAAACTGTAGTGAAACACTTGGAGGTTCAAAGTTTTCACAACACATCTAGATAAGTTGATTAGCAAGTATTCTTTTCAAAATGGTGTCACTTGTGGGGGGTTTCAATGTTTAGGCACATCAGGGGCTCTCCAAACGCGACATGGTGTCCTATCTCAAATCCAGTCAATTTTGCATTGAAAAGTCAAACAGCGCTCCTTCCCTTCCGAGCTCTGCCATGCGCCCAAACAGTGGTTTACCCCCACATATAGGGTATCAGCATACTCAGGACAAATTTTACAACAACTTTGGGGATCCAATTTGTTGTGTTACCCTTGAAAAAAAAATTGGGGGCGAAAAGATCATTTTTGTGAAAAAATATGATTTTTTATTTTTACGGCTCTACATTATAAACTTCTGTAAAAAAACACATGGCAGAAAAGCCAAGAAAAACGACCAAAACAGTCCAATATGCATATAAAAGTAAAAATACTTTATTAATACATAATAATAAGGACAAAAAAGCCATCAGGCCAAGAGATGGCATGCAATATATGAAACCAAAAATATCAATGGTAACAGTGTTCTGTTTAGCGACTAGTCCATATTGAACAGTCCATTTTATTCAGCTGGCTATCTGCCATGATTAATGATTATACTCTTCATCATCTATTTACTTATATGGTGCCATGCTGATTGTTTTTGTAAGTATTGTTTTTGATTATAAACTTCTGTGAAGCACTTGGTGGGTCAAAGTGCTCACCACACATCTAGGTAAGTTCCTTAGGGGTCTATTTTCCAAAATGGTGTCACTTGTGGGGGTTTCAATGTTAAGGCACATCAGGGGCTCTCCAAATACAACATGGCGTCCCATCTAAATTGAAGTCAATTTTGCATTGAAAAGTCAAAGGGCGCTCCTTCCCTTCCGAGCTCTGCTATGCACCCAAACAGTGGTTTACCCCAACATATAGGGTATCATCGTACTCAGGACAAATTGTACAACAACTTTTGTGGTCCAATTTCTCCTGTTACTCTTGGTAAAATAAAACAAATTGGAGCTCAAATACATTTTTTTGTGAAAAAAAGTTAAATGTTCATTTTTTTTAAACATTCCAAAAATTCTTGTGAAACACCTGAAGGGTTAATAAACTTCTTGAATGTGGTTTTGAGTACCTTGAGATGTGCAATTTTAGAATGGTGTCACACTTGGGTATTTTCTATCATTTAGACCCCTCAAAGTGACTTCAAATGTGATGTGGTCCCTAAAAAAAATGGTGTTGTAAAAATGAGAAATTGCTGGTCAAATTTTAACCCTTATAACTCCCTAACAAAAAAAATTTAGTTTCAAAATTGTGCTGATGTAAAGTAGACATGTGGGAAATGTTACTTATTAAGTACTTCTTGATATTTTAGGCTATTGATATTGCCTTCCACCTTGCAAATGTTTCACACACCACTATTCTGAATGTAACCCCAGACCATGATCTTTCCACCACCAAATATAACTGTTTTCTGAGTGTATTTTGGATCCATATGGCTCCAGTAGGTCTCCTGCAGTATTTGTGGTGGCTGTGGTGTAATTCTACTGAAGATTCATCACAGAAATCCACCTTCTGCCACTTTTTCAGCGTCCATCTGTTTAGCAGGCTGTGGGACTTTGCAAATGCCACACGGTTTTTTATTTGCCTTTTGTTTAGTGCTGGCTTCTGGGCACTGATTCGACCACGGAGGCCATTTCAAGACAGAATCCTACAAACTGTTCTAGTTGACACAGGGACTTGAGGTGACCAGGCCTGTTGGAGCTCTGCTTCAGTGGAAGAGGGGTTTGCTTTGGATTTTCTAACCAACAAACGTTCCTCCTGAGCAGTTGTCTTGCAGGGTATGCCAGACCTGGGCTTGTCAAACACATCTCCAGTCTCTGCAAATCTTTTTTTAAATTGTTGTACTTGACGCTGAGACACATTAAAGGTGCCAGCCACCTCTGCAGTGGATCTGGTCTTCAGCCTCTTGATAATCCAGGCTTTGGTCGCAGAGTGGATTTTTGGCACGTTGTCAGAGCTCAAGTTGCAGTTCCAGTGAAGGTCTGGGGTGCTGGGTTTCTTTTTATACACACAAACTAATTAACCAATCATTTACTGAGCACAGATGAGGATGTAAACTAGGATTGGGTGCATTATATGACCAGGCAACAAAACTTTTGTCTTGCCAAAATCTGACCATTCTGTGTCCATTAACTGATCAATATTTCTGCATTGATGCCAATTTATTTTCTTAACCTAAACCACATTTCGGAGGGTTTCAGCTTTCGAAAGAATAATTTATACAACCAATGGATGAATTTAACGTCAGGTTATAAGCTTTTATTTACATAACATGGATAAGCGACATAACTTCTGTCAGGGAGTGTAATAGACTCCTTATAGCCCTCCATACAGTAAATTAAATATATTCCTCAGTCCTCCATATTGTATAAAACACTCCTCAATCCTCCATATAGTATAATACACTCCTCATAGTGCTCCATATAGTATAATGCACCCCCATAGTCTTCAATGTATTACAATTCACCTCCCTTAGTATAATCCACCCCATAGTTCTTTGTATAGTATAATGTCCTATAGTTTCCAATAGTCCCTGATACAGTATATTGCAGGTCCTATATAGTACATATAGTACAATGCACTACCCATAGTCTGATAGAGAATAATGCAGTCCCCATATGGTATAATGCAGCATCCTTTAGAAAATAATGCAGCCACCACAGAGCATAATACAGAAACCCCATGGAGTATAATGCAGCCATCCCACAGAATATAATGTAGACCTCATATAATATAATGCAGCCACCCCATACAATATTAGGTAGCCCCTCATAGAGTATAATGCAGCCACTCCACAGAATATAATGTAGCCACTCCACAGAAAACAATCCAGCTAACCCATAGAGTATAATGCAGCCCCCCACAGAATATAATGTAGTCCCTCATAAGATATAATGCAACCCCCATAAAATATAATGCAGCCCCCTTCATATAGTATAATGCAGCCCCCTCTTATAATATAATGCAACTCCCCCATATAATATAATGTAGCCCCCTCATAGAGTATGATGCAGCCCCCTCATAGAATATAATACAGCCCCTCATAAAATATAATACAGCCCCAACCCCATATAATAAAATGCAGCCCCTACATAGAAAATAATGTAGCCCCCCATAAAATATAGTCCAGCCCCACAGTCCAGTACTCACTCAATGATATATTAAAAAACCACAATATTCACCTCTTCTCCTCGTTCCTCGTGCTGCTACAGGCTCAGCAGAGCGACTCAGCAGCTGCACTGCCTGGCACACATTGGGTGCGTGATGAAGTGATGTCATTGCGCACCCACAGCGTCAGAGTGAGAGGGGAATGATGGGGGAAAGAGTGTCATTTGGCACGCTCTCCTTCATCATTGCTTTCAACTGTATCAGCTCTATGATGCCAATACACTGGCTGGGGGCCACTGAGGGAGCAGGAGCCCCAGACAGCTGCCTAGTCTGCCTGCTGCTAACACCTGTCATTAATTCCGGTTATTTAATAATGAACCTTTGATGTTTGTACATATAATGCTGAGTCTAATATTGTACAGGTTGGGCCATTTATATGGATTCACCTAAATAAAATGGGAATGGTTGGTGATATCAACTTCCTGTTTGTGGCACATTAGTATATGGGAGGGGAAATCATTTTCAAGATGGGTGGTGACCATGGTGGCCATTTTGAAGTCGGACATTTTGGATCCAACTTTCTAAATTTTTATCTCAAACAAGGAGAAGACTGATCAGAGATTCAGACAAGAGGCCCATGATCACTCTGGATGAACTGCAGGGATCTACAGCTGAGGTGGGGCAGTCTGTCCATAGGACAACAATCAGTCGTACACTGCCCAAATCTGGCCTTTATGGAAGAGTGGCAAGAAGAAAGCCACTTCTTAAAGATGTCCATAAAAAGTGTCGCTTAAAGTTTGCAACAAGCCACCTAGGAGACACAGAAAACATGTGGAAGAAGGTGTTCTGGTCAGATGAAACCAAAATCAAACATTTTGGCAACAATGCCAAACAATATGTTTGGCATAAAGGCAACACAGCTCCTCACCCTGAATACACCATCCCCGCTGTCAAACATGGTGGTGGCAGCATCATGGTTTGGGCCTGCTTTTATTCAGCAGGGACAGGGAAGATGGTTAAAATTGATGGGAGGATGGATGGAGCCAAATACAGGACCATTCTTGAAGAAAACCTGTTTGAGTCTGCAAAATACCTGAGACTGGGATGGAGATTTGTCTTCCAACAAGACAATAATCCCAAACATAAAGCAAAATCTACAATGGAATGGTTCACAAATAAACGTATCCAGGTGCTAGAATGGCCAAGTCAAAGTCCAGACCTCAATCGAATTGAAAATCTGTGGAAAGAGCTGAAAACTGCTGTTCACAACGATCTCCACCAAACCTCACTGAACTCGAACTGTTTGTCAAGGAAGAATGGGCAAGAATTTCAGTCTCTTGATGTACAAAACTGATAGAGACTTACCCCAAGCAACTTGCAGCTGTAATAGCAGCAAAAGGTGGCGCAACAAAGTATTAAGTTAAAGGGACAAAATAATATTGCACGCCTTACTTTTCAGTCTTTGAATTTCCACAAAAATTTAAAATTACCAAGAAATTTTGTTCAACTTCACAATTGTGTTCCACTTGTTGATTCTTCACCAAAAATTTACATTTGGTATCTTTATGTTTTGTTAAGTCCTTCTCAGTCCCTGGCTTACTAGAGGTAGGGATCCAGAGTAAATGACACGCAAACAAGGTATTGTGTGATCATATACAGGGGAAGCCCAGGAGCACATCTCTCTCGCTGGGCTTTGCCCTCCCTTTATATAGAAAAGAATTATACTTTTACAGACATGCGCACAAGCGCTCATATTTCACTATCTCTTACATAAACAATCTATACCAGTCTTTATCAGTAGAAAGTTACATCATCTGGAAGGTGAATGAAAGGCTGCTATTGAAAGAAGGAATGCACACATGATTACTTCCATAAAAGGAAATGTCAAGTCAGCAGAAATGTATCTTGTTGTAAGCGAGATTTCTCAGGAAGAAGACAAGATGGATTGTTTTAGTTCAGTCTGATCTCCACAATTCCCCCCTTTGACATTTTCTTTTATTTATTTTATTACCACAGGGCCAAAGACAAAGCCTTTATTTGGTATTACACATGTACATGCTTGTATTCAATAAGAGAATCAAATCTAGTATTAATTCTTCCGTTTAACTCTCGCAACCTTTTCTTTGTTTTGCAATAAGTACAGATATTACAAAGGGATAGCAAAATAAGCGCAATAATCAGTATTAGCAAAGGATAACATAAGAGAAGAAGGAAAAAAAACTTTATACTCTTGCATCTATTACACAAAGTTTATCTGTGCATACTGAGATACTCTTGAGCACAATCTGGAATAGTACGTATATGACTACAATAATCATAACTATATGTATTATGCTCTGCATAATCCCAGCAACCCACCCACCGATTCCTCTGAACCAGTTGGCTGGGTTAAGAAAAGAAAAGGTATCTGACCACCAGCTATCCTTATTCTGGTCATTGTCTTTGTCATACTGATCCCTGAGTCGTTGTACGTCCTTTAATTTAAATGTCATACTCATAGTACTATTCGGGTCTATATAATGACAGCAGGTGGGTCCGATGATTTGACACATACCCCCTTGTGAGGCAGTTAGGTAATCCAATACCAGGGTATGTTGGTTAGTGACTATTATAAGCTGATTCTGTACAGCTATACTAGTGTTTAGTATATCCAATATATCCCAGATCTGATCATCTAGATAATCCGTGGCTCTAACTAATTTATCCCACATCTGTGTTAACATAGGATAAATAAAAATGGTACTAGCAATTTTGTTAGGAATTCCCATTTGTACTATATGTGGCCTCCCCGAGGGACGTGGTGAGTTATCTACAGCTCTTTTATACAGTGTGTGCTTGGGCACGGCTTGCATATTCACTTGTTTATTTGAAATTATGAATGTAGCCGGGGTTAGGCGTCCTAATGTACAAGTACCCTTTATACCTACGGGAAGCCATTTATATGCTCCTTCTCCGCATATCCAAAATGTACCTTCAGGCAGATCCCATAGAGCTGAGTGCTGCAATACCAATCTGTGAGCCAAGTCCACAAATCTAGATACATTCTGAAGCATACACCAAGAGGGTTTTTGTCCCAAGGGGCTACAGTACCCGGCTGCGGGATTCCCACATACAGGCATTCCTTTGATATACTCATCGGATTTATTACAAACCAGGTTCCCCAGCTTACTTGTACAACTGTTTGCATCACCTTGGGGGAACAATTTAGAATGTTTCCATTTTCTATTATGTATGTATCTTTCCAATACTACAGGTTTGAAAGCATCAGAGGGGGGGACGGTTGTACTGAAACTAAGCTGTAGATTTTCTGTGGGGACCTGTCCTAAATTAGTTAATCCAGTCTTATTTCTAGGTACCCATTTTCCTCCTCTAAATGCTAAATATTGTAGATGTGTGTTACTCCCTGAGAGATTACCCTGCCACCAAGGAAATTCTACCCATCCCACAATTGGTATGGCGATTGTAGTATTCCACAGCCTAGCATTACCAATTTGGTTGTTGGCCAGGTTGTCTGAACAATTAGGCCAAGCGAATATTTCTTCTGCTAATACGGGAACTGCTAGAAAAGGTATACTTGTGGCTGATACCGGCGAATGGGTACAGATCCAACAATCTGTCAGGGTTTGTGTATTGTTTAACAAGTCATGCACTAATTTTCTATGATGTTGTACGAATCTATTGTTCAAAGGGGCTAGAGAATTCAGTCTATCCCACGCCTCCGTTGAGGTTATCATTATTAACATCAATATCATGAGTTTATACTGCTTTTCTTGCAATGGCTTGCATGTATCCATGATGCCTTTCCTTCAAGCTTGACTGATGTAGGTGTTGTCAACAGGACTTGGAAGGGTCCGTCAAACCTTGGTTCTAGAGCCTTTCTGGTGTGTCTTTTTATATAGACTTGATCACCTGGTTCCAACTTGTGACTTCCTTCTGTGTTGTCAGGATCTGGAAGGGAAGCAAAAACTTGTGCATGCACCTTAGTTAATTGTTTCTGAAGATTTTGCACATAAGAAGTCAATGACTCAATATTTAACACAAGTTGCTGTGGAAAATAACATCCTAAATTGGCAGTCCTGCCAAACAAAATTTCATATGGAGACAGTTTAGTCTTACCCCTTGGGGTATTGCGTATTGAGTAAAGGGCCAGTGAAAGGCATTCTGTCCAAGGCTTTCCTGTTTCAGCCATGGCTTTCTGTATTTTTAATTTTAAAGTTCCATTCATGCGTTCTACCTTACCAGAACTTTGAGGATGATACGGAGTGTGTAACTGACTTTCAACACCCAACATTTTCAGTACATTTTGAAATATTTCTCCAGTAAAATGAGTACCCCTATCTGACTCGATCACTTCAGGGAGACCGTAACGGGGTATCAGTTCGGCAACTAGCTTTACAGCAGTGTTTTTAGCTGAAGCCTTCCGAACTGGATAGGCCTCTGGCCACCCCGAGAACATGTCCACACATACCAACACATACTCATACCCATTACTTTTTGGCAGCTGGATAAAGTCTATTTGTAATCGCTGAAACGGGTAGAGAGGTCGGACGTGGTGCTTCATAGGGGTCTTTGCTGTCTGTCCGGGATTATGTGTCAGGCATATAGCGCATGCAGCACAATAGTCTCTTGCATAGTTGCCAAAACCTGGAGCCAACCAGACTTGCTTTGCCAGTAGTGTCATTGCATTTGCAGACACATGAGTAGGGTGGTGCAGTCCACCAACTACAATCGGATACCAGGCTCTAGGTAGACATATTAGTCCATCTTTCTTCCAAATTCCCGCTTGTTCTTCTGCCCCTTCCTTTTTCCACCTGTCCCTCTCCTCTTCTCCTGCATCTTCCTGTGCTTGTCTCAGTCTATCTTCAGTATTTTCTGTGGGGTTTACAGTATGAACCTGTTGTAAGGGTTTGACAGCTGCTGCTTTGGCTGCTTTATCAGCCCTATCATTTCCCCTAGATTCCCTAGTGTCGAGTCTCACATGTGCAGCTACCTTGATTACTGCTACTTCTTTTGTTTCTTGTGCAGCCTCTAAGATCTGTTTGATCAGAGAAGCATGTTTTACAGGTTGTCCTGACGCTGTCATGTAACCTCTAGCTCTCCAGATTACTCCAAAATCAAACACAATACCATGTGCATACCTAGAATCAGTGTATATATTAGCTGTCTGGTTCTCAGCTATTTTAAGAGCTTCAATCAATGCTGTTAGTTCTGCTTCTTGTGCAGACTGTTTCGGTGGAAGTGGTTCTGCTTTGAGAGTTTCAGATTCTGACACAACTGCATACCCTGTATGGAAGTTACCTGTGTCATCTGCAAACCTACTACCATCTATAAACAGCTCTAAATCTGGATTTTGAAGTGGTGTTTCGGATACATTGGGTAAGCCTACCGTTTCTTGTAAAATGAGCTCTGTACAATCATGTGTGTCTGTAGGGAAAAAATTTGCGTGTGTATCAGTGTCCTTATTCCCCCCTTCAGACTCGAGAGGTAGCAGTGTAGCTAAATTGAGAGTCTGAAGCCTAGCAAATGTGATAGTAGAGGGGAGCAGCAAAGAACACTGAAGCCGCAAATGTCTGGCCATGGAAATGTGTTTTGGTTGGACCTGGTTTAATATCCCATAAACATCATGTGTAGTTTGAACTGTGAGTGGATGCTCTAGGACAATTTCTGATGCTTTGTCCAACAATAGTGAGACAGCAACAACTACACGTACACAGGTTGGCGCTGCTCTAGCTACGGGATCTAACCTTGCTGAAAGATATGCAATTGGTCTTTGTTTCCCTGCATGCTTCTGGGTAAGAACTCCTGTAGCATGGGAATCAACTTCTGCAGCCATAAGCTGAAACGGTTTGGTGTAGTCTGGTAGCCCTAACGCTGGAGCTGAAACAAGGGCATCTTTTAATTGTTGGAACGAAATCTGACCTTCTTTTGTCAACAAATAAGGTTCACTTTTTACACAGTCATACAGTGGTTGCATTAGTTGACTTGCATGTATAATCCATTGTCTACAATGAGACACTATTCCTAAAAATGCTCGTAGCTGTTTATGATTTCTAGGCTCATTCATCTGTCTTATTGCTTCAGTTCTTTGTGGTGTAAGATGCTTTTTACCTTGAGAAATGCAATGACCTAGAAAGACCACTTTGGTCTGACAAACTTGTAGCTTTTGTCTATTCACTTTACACCCTTCTTTTTCTAAAAAACATAGTAAACTCACAGTGGACCTTTCTGCAGTTTCTAGATCTGGGCAGCAAAGTAGTAGGTCATCCACATACTGCAAAATTACTACCTGTGGTTCGGGTTCAAACCTCTGAAGGACTGTTTGTAGGGCATTTGAATAAAGAGTAGGGGAGTGTATCATTCCCTGTGGAAGGCGTGTCCACGCCAACTGTTTGCCCTTAAATGTAAATGCAAACAAATGCCAACTATCTTGGTGTAAAGGAACCGAGAAAAATGCATTTGAAAGATCTATTACAGTAAACACTTGAGAACTGGCTGGTATCTGTGATAGTAACGTATGAGGATTGGGTACAACTGGGGTGATTGGATCTAGAACTTTGTTTATTTCTCTTAAATCATGTACCATACGATATTTGGGCATAGAACTCTTATCAAGAGTTCTCTTTTTGACTGGATACAGAGGAGTGTTAGCAGGTGATTGTATCTCTACCAAAACTCCTTTCTCTTTATATCCCTCTATCTGTTTTGTAATCGCTAGTTCCTGCTGGGCACTCACAGGGTATTGTCTGAGCTGTGGGAGAACAGTTCCTGGTTGCACAGATAGTTTTACAGTAGAGATATGCAATAGTCCCACATCGGTGTCACCCTGTGCCCACAGTGTTTCTGGGACCATTGAGAGGTCTAGATCTGTGGTGTACTCTTTTTCTTCAGCATAATCCTCAAAAGCCTGAATTCTAACATATTGTTCTAATGTTTCTGCATCATCAGGGATAGTCAGTATAACTGTGCCATCTTCCCTAAAATTGATGTTAGCTTCTAATTTCTTTAGGACATCAGTTCCTAACAAACATGTTGGGGCACCTCTGGCATACAAAAATCTGGATGCAAAACATTTAGGTCCTAATGAGACCTCTAGGGGCACAGTATATGGCAGTGTTCGAATTACCCCATCATAACCCTCAGCAAAAGTTGTTTGTTCTGAAATATCTTCCGGATTCGGAAGAAAATCTTGATTCAAAATTGAGGAAGTTGCACCTGTATCTATCAAAAATGGAATCTCTCTCCCCCCCACATTCACCTGTATCATAGGTCTTCTAGCTGGTAGGGAAGTTTGTAACACATCGAGTCAATCTGAATCTGGTATGGGACCATCTATGATGGTAGATTTCTGCTGGTTGTCCGTTTGGGGAGGGTTATTTCTGGGAACAAATTTGCCTGACTTTATATCTGCCAACTTCTTCCTGCACTCTCTTTGGAAATGACCTGGCTTTTTACAGTAGTGGCAAGGAAAGTTGTGTCTCACTCTTCCTCCTGTATTAGCTTGTGCTATTCTAACAGGCTTACGATTCTCTCTCATATCCATGACTATTCCTAAACATCGTTGTTTCACAATATTTGGTTGTTCAATTGTTCTCCAATCTGGAGTAGAGGATTTAAATTTTTCTCTGATTTTCGGATCTAGCCCCTCTATTAATTGTTTTGTAAAAAGTCTCCTTACTGAAGCATCAGTCAAATCCAATCCTTCATCCCTAAAGCTATTTTCTAATTCTTGACTATATTCTTCAATACTTTGCCCAAATTTCTGCATAATCACACCCGTAGATCCCCTTTCCCTCTGTTTTTCTCTCATGAAAATTATTAATGCCTCTGTGAACTGGGTACCTGATGCTTCTGTCTGTAAGGCACCCCCTTCTGCCACTGGTCTATTGGGCTGTAGGTGTGTCAATAATTCCTGAAAAAGTCCGGGGGACATTTTCATTCTACATAATTCTTCCCCGTCCGCCCAGACCCCAGCATGAGTCTGCATGATTTGTTGTATGTATTGTGCAAATCGGATGGGATATTGAGTGGGATCAGGCGCATTATGCAGGAGGGACATACCTTCAGCAGGGGACCAAGGAAAATACTGTCGGGTCTGGTGATATCTAGTTCCCATTACCCCGTCAGCACCAGGTTCCCTAAAGGGTCTTGGTACTACCCTAACAGGGGCAAGTACAGCGCCATGTCTAGGTGTACCACAGACTAGGCAATCATTTCTCCAATCTGGATTTTGTTGTCCACAGTGTGAACATACCCATCCTCCTACCCCACCAAGATTGGGATACAAGGCTGGAAATTGTTTTCCTCCTTCTGCTCCTCCAGATGGTACAAATGATTGGGCTTTTGGATCTAGGTAAGGTGGTGGGATTATGTCACAACTTTTTCCCTTCCCCATAATCCATTTGGAAGTGTCTGGATCATACTTCCAATTCTCCTCTTTAGCTGTTTTTGAGACCTCTATCATACAGTGTATGATTTCTTCCCACCCATTGTCTTTGATAATTCCACCTCGTTCTTTACTCAGTCTTTCCCATTCAGTGCTAAACATAAGTGCTTCTGAAATTCCCAATTTTTCTCTTACCCTTCTAATCTGACTTCTGACTCTTCCCACATCTTTCCTGTATGATATCTGCTGCTTCCACTTGTCCTAAGACGGTTTTTGTCTGTTTATTTCCCATTTTTCTTTTTTTTCAATATTAGCTATTTCTACCCCAGGTGACGTTTGGACAATCACTTATCCTAGGTGATGTCTCGTTGCCTTCTCTCCTAGGGAGCTAAAATATTGAAGGGCTGATCTGCTCCATTCTTTCTAATGTGCAGAATGTACTTAAGTGCTATTATGCACGCAAACAGACCCAGCAACACCATACAGATCACAAAACTTTCTGTGTCAGTTAGCATACTTGTCCCAGGCTCATGGACCCGCGTCCTGGGCTCATTCTATCAAACCTTATCCAGAAATGAAGGAGGTTAAGCACTTAAATGAGAGTCAAGCATGGGCGGAGGTCTCCCCGAAAGGACGCAACCACATGACCCAGTTAGGCTGACTTCCGTGTATAAGGCTTATACCCCAACTATTTCGGCTTATTTTTCTACGCACTTTTGCTCTTCTTTCACAACATACCACAACCTTCACTCTGTTCACACACTGCCAGGGACAGGACTCATAAATCTATACAATATAGTAACCCGAGTTTTATAGGTATCTACTCACTACTAGACTAACCCAGCGTGACACGGCTCATAGAGATCTTTCGGATAATACAAGGCAGATAAAAGAGAACTAATAATGTCTCTTACCTGGCCAGGTTTTTCAGTTCATTTGCCGTCCATTATCCCAGATCTCCATTGTCCGTATCTGCAGGTGAATCTCGAGCAAATACTCTCATCTCGGGTCCCCGTTCGGTGCGCCAAAGAAATGTTAAGTCCTTCTCAGTCCCTGGCTTACTAGAGGTAGGGATCCAGAGTAAATGACACGCAAACAAGGTATTGTGTGATCATGTACAGGGGAAGCCCAGGAGCACATCTCTCTCGCTGGGCTTTGCCCTCCCTTTATATAGAAAAGAATTATACTTTTACAGACATGCGCACAAGCGCTCATATTTCACTATCTCTTACATAAACAATCTATACCAGTCTTTATCAGTAGAAAGTTACATCATCTGGAAGGTGAATAAAGGCTGCTATTGAAAGAAGGAATGCACACATGATTACTTCCATAAAAGGAAATGTCAAGTCAGCAGAAATGTATCTTGTTGTAAGCGAGATTTCTCAGGAAGAAGACAAGATGGATTGTTTTAGTTCAGTCTGATCTCCACAGTTTGAAGCATGATATGTGGGAAAAGGTTGAAAAGTTCCAGGGAGCCGAATACTTTCGCAAGGCACTGTTGCTGTATATGGTGCATATCACGGATAGCATGAGAGGCTAGATATAATATATCCTATTCTGATTGATGTATGATCACATCTGTTACAGGATGAATCTCTCTGAATAAAAAAATAAGACAATCACATTATTTGTAATTTTATAGAGCACATATTTTTATTCTTGTATATCAAATAGGCATCATTAAAAGTTATATTTTAAATTTGCACGGGCTTTGGCAGCATTGTATGTAAAACACATTTTCCGCCTACACGGTATGCCAGACAAGATTGTCAGCGACCGGAGTCCCCAGTTTGCGTCTCGGTTCTGGAGAGAGCTTTGTCGAATACTCAGTATCGAGTTGAATCTCTCTTCTTCATATCATCCCGAGACTAATAGGTTGCTAGAGAGGGCCAACCAGACATTGGTCACATATCTGCAACAATTTGTTTCAGCCAGGCAGGAAGACTGGGCATCCTTACTACCATGGGCTGAGTTTGCACTTAACAATGCCGTAGCCAACTCCACTGGCCAGACCCCATTTCTCCTTAATTACGGTCAACATCCGGGGGTTCCTGTGCCCATGCCCATGTCTTCCGCTGACTCCAGGGTGGAAGACTGGGTTGTGTGGGCACAAGACATTTGGGACCGTACTCAGGATGCCATCCGGGCTTTCAAGGAGAGAATGAGGTTCTCTGCCAATGCACACTGGGGCCCTGCTCCGACCTTTGCTCCTGGTGATTTAGTGTGGATCTGTGCCAGTAACATCAGGCTGCAAATTGAGTCCACTAATTTTGCACCTCGCTACTTGGGTCCCTTCAAAGTCCTCAAACAGGTTCACCCTGTGATCTACTGTCTGGCCCTTCCTCCGTGCCTATGCATCACCGACACCTTTCATGTGTCCCTCTTGAAGCTCGTACACATGTCCCGGTTTTCTGAGTCATCTGCCGGGACATCGGGTTCATCTACGGATGATTAAGAGGTGAGCGCTATCCTAGGGTGCAAGGTGGTAAGTGGCAACATTTTTATTTGGTGGATTGGATGGGTTATGTTCCAGAGGACAGGTCCTGGGAGCCTGCTGAGCACATTCGAGCTCCGCAGCTCATTGCTGCCTTCGAACGTAACGAGGCCCAAGGAGGGGGAGGCCCTAGGAGAGTGGGTAATGTTAGGTGTCGAGTTTGCACCGCTGCACAGGGGACATCTCGAACCATGTCCGCTGTGGTCTCTCATTCTTCTCCAGCCACAGTGGAGTCTGCTCAGCGGAGACGTCGGTCCCAGCGTCTAGCTCAGGATGATACTGGATGACTGGTTACTATTGCCCTTCCAGGCTCTGTTCTTATAGCCAGCAATGTTCAGCAGCGAGCAGGTCTTTCTGGGACTAAGTCCTGCTTTTCCTCTACTGAGCATGCCCAAAGGGTCGACCTTCCATTGGAGGTCTGGGGTCACACGCTCAGGTCCTGTAGCTGCTCCTATTGGACCACTAGGAAGGTCCTTGTCTTTTACAGCTATTAAAAAGTTCGCATGGACACACGACTATGCGCTAGTATCAACCTATGTCAAGAGCTTTGCTACTTTGTGGTCATGTTTGCATGTGGTCAGGTTTAGCTGAAATAAGCCCCTAGAATACCGGCACCCCCCTTTCGCCCTATTCAAAATAAAACAATTAAAAAAAATCAAACATACACATATCTGGTATGACCACGTTCAGAATCGCCCAATATATCAATAAAAAAAGCAGTAACCAGATCGCTAAACAGCGTAGCGAGAAAAAAAGATCGAAACGCTAGAATTACGTTTTTTTGGTCGCCACAACATTGCATTAATATGTAATAATGGGAGATCAAAAGAATGCATCTGCACAAAAGTGGAATCATTAAAAACGTTACCTCAGCATGCAAAAAATAAGCCATCACCTGACCCCAGATAAAGAAAAATGGAGACACTACGGGTAAAGGAAAATTGCGCATTTTTTAATTTTTTTAGCAAAGTTTGGAATTCTTTTTTTACCACTTGAATAAAATGTAACCCAGACATGTTTGTCTATGAGCTTGTATTGACCTGGAGAATCATAACGGCAGGTCAGTTTTAGCATTTAGCGAACTTCGCAAAAAAGCCAAACAAAAAAGTGGGGGATTGCACTTTTGTTTGCAATTTCACCGCACTTGGAATCTTTTTCCCGTTTTCTAGTACATGACATGCTAAAACCAATGATCTAGTTGAAAAGTGCAACTTGTCCCGCAAAAAACAAGCCCTCACGTGGCCATATTGGTGGAAAAATAAAAAAGTTATGGATCTGGGAAGAAGGGGAGCGAAAAACGAGAATGCAAAAATGGAAAAGGGCAAGGTCATGAAGGGGTTAAAATTGAATAGCTCCACAAAAATATGGTTTAAACATCTTCTTGAAAAAAGAAAAATTGCTGTTAAATATTTAATCCTTCTTACATCCCAAAGAAATTTAAAAGGATATTTGACTAATAGTGTTGATGTAAGTTAGACTTAAGATGAACATCATGTATTGGTTGCTTTGTATAGTACGACTATACAGATAAAAGGAATAAAGATTAAAAATTTAAAAAAATCAACACTTTTTTTATATATGTCAAATTTCTGATATTTTAAAAAATAAGACCAAAAAATATTGAACTAATTTACCTCTATCTTAAAGAATAATGTGTCATGAAAAAATAATCTCTAAATCACTTGGATATGTTGAAATGGAGACGGGATGGAGGTGTCACTCAAAGCGCTGCTGATAAAGGCTCCATAATGAAATATCCTTAAAGGAATTTATTGTGGAGGTTTAAAAAGTCAACGCGGTTTGAGGTCACGCAGGACCTCTTCATCAGGACAAAAACCTAGTAGTGACTGTCAGGAACGACTGTCTTTTAGGCCGGTTTCACACGTCAGTGGCTCCGGTACGTGAGGTGACAGTTTCCTCACGTACCGGAGCCACTGACACACGTAGACACATTCAAATCAATGCATCTGTGCAGATGTCATTGATTTTTTGCGGACAGTGTCTCTGTGTGCCAAACACGGAGACATGTCAGTGTTCGTGGGAGCGCACGGATTACATGGACCCATTAAAGTCAATGGGTCCGTGTAAAACACGTACCGCACATGGACGTTGTCCATGTGCAGTCCGTGTGCTGTGCAGGAGACAGCGCTACAGTAAGCGCTGTCCCCCCCACGTGGTGAAGCCACGATTCATATCTTCTCTGTAGCAGCATTTGCTGTAAAGAAGATATGAATAATCCTTTTTTTTTTGTTTCTCGTGTTTAAAATAAAGGTCCATGTCCCCAACCCCCTCCCACCCCCTGTGCGCCCGCCCGCTGTTCTTAAAATACTCATCCGCCTCCCTCGCTGGCTGGCGCTGCTTCCTGTCCTGGCCGCACCTTCTACTGCATGAGCGGTCACGTGGGGCCGCTCATTTACAGTGATGAATATGTGGCTCCACCCCTATGGGAGGTGGAGCCGCATATTCATGACTGTAATCGGCGGCCCCACGTGACCGCTCATACAGTTTCATATCTTTTCAATGTTAATATTGACATTGACCCCTTAACCCCCGTAGCCTTTTTCGGTTTTTCGTTTTCATTTTTCACTCCACTGCTTCCCAGAGCCATAACTTTTTTATTTTTCTTTTTTTTACTTTTGAACAACACCATTGGTTTTACCATGTCATGTATTAGAAAATGGAAATATGCCAAAATAGTGCAATCCCACAATTGTTTTTTATTTGGCTTTTTTGCTAGGTTCTCGAAATGCTAAAACTGACCTGCCGCTATGATTCTCCAGGTCAATATGAGTTCATAGATACCAAACATGTCTAGGTTATTTTTTATCTGAGTGGTGTAAAAATTCCAAACTTTGCTAAAAAAAAAAAATTGTGCAATTTTCCGATACCCGTAGCGTCTCCATTTTTCATGATCTGGGGTCGGGTGAGGTCTTCTTTTTTGCGTGCCAAGCTGATGTTTTTAATTATAACATTTTGGTGCAGATATGTTCTTTTAATAGCCTGTTATTGCATTTTCATGTGACGGCAACCAAAAAAATGTAATGCTGGCGTTTTTAATTATTTTCTTGCTACGCCGTTTAGAGATTAGGTTCATCCTTTTTTATTGATAGATCAGGTGATTCTGAAGCGGCAATACCAAATATGTGTAGGTTTGATTTATTTTATTGTTTTATTTTGAATGGGGCAAAAGGGGGGTGACTTGAACTTTGATTTTTTTTATTTTTTCATATTTTTAAAAATGCTTTTCTTTTACTTTTGCCATGCTTCAATAGCCTCCATGGGAGGCTAGAAGCTGGCACAACTTGATTGGCTCTGCTACATAGAGGCAATGCTCAGATCGCCCCTATGTAGCAGAATTACAGAATTGCTATGAGCGCCGATGCTCACAGCAATCCGGAATCAACAACCATAGAAGTCTCAAGGAGTCCTCTGGTTGTCATGCCGATGCACTGCTGACCCCCGATCACATGATAGGAGTGAGCGGTGCATGCATTTCTGACTTGATGGCCAGAAGGGCTTGTTAAATGCCTCTGTCAGAGTTTGACTGTGGCATTTAATTAGTTAATAGGCACGGGCGAATCGCGATTCCACCTGCGCCTACTGCGGGCACATGTCAGCTGTTCAAAACAGCTGACATGTCGTGGCTTTGTTGCGGGCTCACTGCCAGAACCCACATGAAAGCAGGGGTTCTGCCCTCTTACGTACTATTCCATCTGAGGGCAGAAAGGGGTTAAAGACAATTTATCACTCCTTGGACGTGTTTAAGCCATTAATATGGGCATACAAGTAATAAACTGCTTAAACTAGTCTTACCTTTATGCCTCATAGCTGTGGTCTAGATGTTGAGAAATGAACTTTTAATATTTTATGTTAATGCTAAATCCTTGCCTCCTCCCTTCATTACAATAGTACTCCCCTCCCATGCACGTTACACTGACCAGTGATTTGCAGTTGTGGCGACGTAATCCCGTGCATGTGTCATGAACATGCACTTTTATGGGTGCTTTATCGGCCCTTCTATGGGCAGTGTCTTCATCATGCTTCTGTGCAGGCACAGCTGTCAGAATATGGTGATGAAATAACTATACAGTCATGGCCAAAAGTATTGACACCCCTGCAATTCTGTCAGATAATACTCAGTTTCTTCCTGAAAATGATTACAAACACAAATTATTTGGCATTATTATCTTCACTTAATTTGTCTTAAATGAAAAAACACAAAAGAGAATGAAACAAAAAGCAAAACATTGATCATTTCACACAAAACTCCAAAAATGGGCCAGACAAAATTATTGGCACCCTCAGCCTAATACTTGGTTGCACAACCTTTAGCCAAAATAACTGTGACCAACCGCTTTCGGTAACCATCAATGAGTTTCTTACAATGCTCTGCTGGAATTTTAGACCATTCTTCTTTGGCAAATTGCTCCAGGTCCCTGATATTTGAAGGGTGCCTTCTCCAAACTGCCATTTTTAGACCTCTCCACAGGTGTTCTATGGGATTCAGGTCTGGACTCATTGCTGGCCACCTTAGAAGTCTCCAGTGCTTTCTCTCAAACCATTTTCTATTGCTTTTTGAAGTGTGTTTTGGGTCATTGTCCTGCTGGAAGACCCATGACCTCTGAGGGAGACCCAGCTTTCTCACACTGGGCCCTACATTATGCTGCAAAATTTGTTGGTAGTCTTCAGACATCATAACGCCATGCACACGGTCAAGCAGTCCAGTGCCAGAGGGAGCAAAGCAACCCCAAAACATCAGGGAACCTCCGCCATGTTTGACTGTAGGGACCGTGTTCTTTCCTTTGAATGCCTCTTTTTTTCTCCTGTAAACTCTATGTTGATGCCTTTGTCCAAAAAGCTCTACTTTTGTCTCATCTGACCAGAGAACATTCTTCCAAAATGTTTTAGGCTTTTTCAGGTAGGTTTTGGCAAACTCCAGCCTGGCTTTTTTATGTCTCGGTGTAAAGTGGGGCCCGATATTCTAGGACAGAGCGAGGACAGTAAAGCGAACTTTGCAGTCTACAAAAAAACCCTAAAGCAAAACCACGCAAAGGGGGCAAAAAAAACCCACCGTGCTGAACTAACGGCACGGCGGTACACCCTTTGCGTCTCAGAGCTTCCAGCAAAACAAAAGACAAGCTGGACAGAAAAAAAAGCAACAAAAAAGCAAAAAGCACTTAGCTATACAGAGCAGCAGGTCACAGGAACAATCAGGAGAAGCTCAGATCCAACACTGAAACATTGACAAGGAGCAAGGATAGCAGCATCAGGCGGAGTTAAGTAATGAAGCAGTTAACGAGCTCACCAGAACACCTGAGGGAGGAAGCTCAGAAGCTGCAGTACCACTTGTGACCACAGGAGTGAATTCAGCCACAGAATTCACAACAGTTAGCCACAGTGCGATGGACTTTAAACTTCTTGATGACACTGCGCACGGTAGACACAGGAACATTCAGGTCTTTGGAGATGGACTTGTAGCCTTGAGATTGCTCATACTTTCTCACAATTTGGTTTCTCAAGTCCTCAGACAGTTTTTTGGTCTTCTTTCTTTTCTCCATGCTCAATGTTGTACACACAAGGACACATGACAGAGGTTGAGTCAACTTTAATCCATGTCAACTGGCTGCAAGTGTGATTTAGTTATTGACAACACGTGTTAGGTGCCACAGGTAAGTTACAGGTGCTGATAATTATACAAATTAGAGAAGCATCACATGATTTTTCGAACAGTGCCAATACTTTTGTCCATCCCCTTTTTTTTATGTTTGGTGTGGAATTATATACAATTTGGCTTTAGGACAATTCTTTTTGTGTTTTTTCATTTAAGATAAATTAAATGAAGATAATAATACCAAAAAATTTGTGTTTGTAATCATTTTCAGGAAGAAAATATGTATTATCTGACAGAATTGCAGGGGTGTCAATACTTTTGGCCATGACTGTATATATATATATATATATATATATATATATATATATATATATATATATATATATATATATATATATATATATATTTTTTTTTTAAAGCATTTTTACTATGTTAATATAGTAGCAAAAAATAAGAAAACTATATAAATCTGGTATTGCTATAATTGCAGCTGAAGAATAAAACTATCTTATTGCTAATATCACATGGGGAACCACTAAAAAATTAAAATATCTATTCTTATACTGCTGTCAATTTGTTCATACTGCCTCCCAAAAATTAGAATAAGGATTGATTCAGATTCATGTTGTGCTTTCCGCTGAGCCCTTTCATGGAGATTTCCTTATAAGTCCCCAATAGTGCTATTCAGACAAAACTCTCAACGAAACCACTCACTATAATGAGGCAAATGCAGTTACTTTGGACTGATTCTGGTAGTGTCACATTATTTTAGGCATCTTTTTAACACACAAATGTGCTCGACCAAATTTCTGTGCACTCTTAAAAGATGGATACCTGAACAGATGCCAAACGGAGTTCAAAGTGTCTCGATCTGCCTCCTTATAGTGTGTGGTTCCATTAGGGGTTTCGATTTGTGAGATTTATACAGAGACTCAATCATAAGTGCTCATCGTAGAACACAAGAATGTGATCCCACCTTATATTGAAATTGATTAAAAATGTTACTTACTGCAAAATGATATCAATAAAAACACTAACACTAACTTATCCCTAATAGTGATGAGCGAATGTGCTTGCCACTAATCATTACTTGCCCGAGTATCAGTGTACTCTGTGTACTCGGTGAGCACCGAGCATTTCCGGGGTTATTCGGCGGTAACTGGTGTCTCCTCCTAGCATTTTGGTGGACTTTAGAGACCCAATCACGCTGCAGGGATTGTTTGCCAGGCCATGAAATGCTGCAGCCATCTTTGTTCTGGTCATGCAGTGATTGGCTTAGCCACACAGCATCATCCCGAGTATAAGAGACCTGGCGCCGCACTGCTCGCCGCATTCCGGTCCAGACTTACCTAGTGTAGGGAGAGCTGCTGCTGAGATAGGGTCAGAAATAGTTGGTGTAGGTCTGCAACTGTTAATTCCACAAATCCTGCACTGTATTTGCGTACATAGCTCCCGCTGCATCCCTCCCAAAGCTCCATAACTGTCTGCTGCTGCTTATTTACTATATACCTAGTTGCAGTTTTCTTTTTTTTTTCTTTTTTCCAAAAATTCACCCCCCAAAAAAAAATATGCAGTCTGTTATGTCAGACTAAGTTCTGGTGCATCTGTAGAAAAATCATAGCTTGTCAGGGATACGTAGCAAAGTTGTGTGTGCTAGCCTTGTTCTGCTATTTTTTTTAATAAGTTCACCCAAAAGCCAAAAAACATAAAATAATACAGTCTGTTATGTCAGGCTGAGTCCTGGTGTTTTTTTTTTTTAAATTGTATTTCCGCAGTAGCATATTTCTGTGTGGTAGCCTTTTTTGTTTTAAATTCACCAAAAAACAAAAAAGGCCTCATATATCGTCGTGCTCCAAGTTTGGGCATTTTAGGCTGGTTTTCCACTGCTTTTGCTGTCTGTGACTATTTTTATATACAACACTATTTTGCAGACCCCCCCCCAGAAAAATACAGGCCACATAATTAGCAGTGCAGAATTTACGTAACAGGCCTCATAAATCTGCGTGCTCCAAGTTTGGGCATTTTACGCCGGTTTCCCACTGATTTTGCAGTCTGTTACTCTGCTTATACACAGCACTATTTTGCATTAAAAAAAATACAGGCCACATATTTGACTGTGTTGTATTTCCATGGCAGGCCTCATATATCTGCGTGTTCCAAGTTTGGGCATTGTAGGCCGGTTTCCCGCCTTTATTGCTGTCTGTTACTTGAATTATATACAGCACTAGTTTGCATAAAATAAAATACAGGCCACATAGTTGGCAGTGTGGTATTTCAGTGACAGGCCTCATATATCTGCATGCTCCATGTTTGGGCATTGTACGCCGGTTTCCCACTGATTTTGATGTCTGTTACTCTGCTTATACACAGCACTACTTTGCATAAAAAAAATACAGGCCACATATTTGGCAGTGTTATATTTCCGTGACAGTCCTCATATATCTGCGTGCTCCAAGTTTGGTCATTGTAGGCCTGTTTCCCTTTTTTTCTTTTGCTGTCTGTTACTCTACTTATATACAGCACAATTTTGCATAAAAAAATTCTGCAAACCACAAACAAAATTTAATACAGTCTGTTATGTCACGCTGAGGCGTGGTGCTTGAGTTTGAAAAATCGTAGCTTTGCAGGCATACTGATCAGATATAATTTATCTCCAAATAAATACATTTGTGTTGAGCTTTAGAAATAGTCCAGAAGTCCATTTAAAATGGGCAAGGCAAGGGGTAAGGGAAGGGGAAATGGACGTGATGGTGCATGCAGAGGAAAAGGCTGTGGCCAAGTTGGAAGTGGGCCACAACAAAGACCCATATGTTCTTGCTCGACCTTCCTGCCCCAGTTTCTATGGGACCATAGCACACCACTATTGAAGCCAGAGCAGTGTGAAACGGTTGTTGGTTGGATAGTGGATAATGTTTCCAGTCACTTAGCCACCACCATCACCATGTCTTCCACATGGTCAAGTCTGAGTAGCCGTGAGTGTGGCCCGGATATTCCTCACCATGATCCTCCATCCTCCTACCATGCCAAGTGCCCTGAGCCAACTGATCCCACACTTGGACACTCTGAAGAGCTGTTCAGTTTTCCATTTCAAGATTCCGGCGGCCAGTCAACTTGAAGTGGGGCCAGATGAGATCGCATGCAGCGATGGCCAAAGCTTTGACAAGCCTCGGTCACACGAAGGCGATGGTGGGAAAGTGCTACAAGAGGTGGACGATGATGAGACACAATTGGCAGAAAGTCAGGAGGAGGAGCAGGGTGCGGATGTGAAAGACGAGATGATGGATGAAATAGTGACTGTCCCAACTGACCCAACCTGGCAAGAGGACATGCAGAGCAAGGGCAGCAGCACACGTGGAGAAAGAGGCATATCCCCCAACAGGCAGGAAGAAGCATTGTGGTAGCCACAGACAGAAGGCGTGCATCCGTTCCCCATAACATGAACATGAGGGAAGTTGCCATTCCAACTGTTAGATCTTCCCGAGTCTGGTTATTTTATAAAGACTCTGACAATAGCCCCAAACAGGCCATTTGCAGCACCGGCCATGCCCGCATCAGCAGGGGTAGCAAAACAACCAGCCTGACCACCACCAGCATGATCTGGCACATGACAGCAGAGCACCTGACTTTGTGGGCCGAACCCCAGGCTCCAGGAACAATGTTTGCAGGTGACACCACTACTTCCACTGTCTTGCCAATCCCCAGTCCACCATGCATGTAAAGATGCCTCTAGCCCTGCACCTGTTGTTGTCCACAGTCAAGCAGCACCATCATCAAGCCCGTCCACGTTCTTGTCCCAACACAGTCTTCAGTTGTCTATAATCAATACTTTGGAATGCAAGCGGAAATACCCAGCCAACGCCCCACAGGCCTCAGTCCTAAATTCTAAAATTTCTCTTCTGCTTGTTCTAGAAATGTTTCCTTTTAGGCTCATTGAGATGGAAGCTTTCCACAACCTGATGGCGTCGGCCACCTCAAGGTACTCAGTCCCCAGTCGCTACTATTTCTCCTGGTGTGCCATAACGGCATTACACCAGCATGTGTACCAAAACATTACCCGTCCCCTCAACAATGCTGTTACAGGGAAAGTGCACCTAACCACGTGCACGTGGACAAGTGCTTGTGGGCAGGGATGGTACATCTCACTGACGACACACTGGGTTAACATAGTGGAAGCCGGGACCCAGTCGGACCTTGGGATGGAAAACATTCTCCACACACCAAGGATTGCTGGCCCTACACCAATCAGGGTTGCCACCACAGACTACAGCTCCTGCACCTCCTCCTCCTCTTCATCCTCCATCTCTGAAATCAACACATTAGTCAGAGGCTGGAAGCACTGCAGCACTGCCTCAGCCAAGCGGCAACAGGCTGTGCTGAAGCTAATCTGCATAGGTGACAAACCGCACAATGCGGAAGAGTTGTGGACAGCATTGAAAGATCAGTCAAATATTTGGATGACACCACTGAAGCTACAGCCAGGCATGGTCATGTGTGACAATTGCCATAACCTGTTGACGGCTCTGAGGCAAGGTGAGCTCATACATGTACCTTGCTTAGCCTATGTGCTTAACCTCGTGGTTCAACGTTTTCTGAAAAGCTACCCATAGCTGCCAGATCTGCTTGTGAAAGTACACTATCTGTCTGCCCATTTTAGAAAGTCAGCTACAGCTTCAGCTGCCCTTGCCGTGCTTCAGCAGCATTTGCAGCTTCCAACACACCGACTGGTGTGTGATGTCCCCACGCGCTGGAACTCTACGCTGTATATGTTGGAAAGGATTTGTGAGCAGAAGAGGACAGTTGTTTACTACCAACATCAACAAGGCCATCAGTATTCAGTTCAGACTACACACATAAGACCTCAGGAGTGGACATGGATGTCAGACATATGTACAATCCTCCAAAAGTTTGAGGACTGCAACAAGATGGTGAGCGGCGAAGACACCATAATTAGCATCACCATCCCATTTCTCAGCATTCTGAAAACCTGTCTGCTCACAATTAAAGAGGATGCATTGCAGGCAGATAATGAGGACGTGGAACAAGGAACCATACAGGGGGATTACACTTAGCCCTGCCTTATGTCTTCTCAACGTGGATTGGTAGACAATGAGGAGGAGGAGGAGGAGGAACAGGAGCTACTTTCAAGCGCTATATATGGTACTACAAGCACAGCTGTCATACCGTCTGTTCAGCGGGGATGGCCTGAGGACAGGGAGGAGAAGGATGCGGAGGAGGACAGCATGGTCAGCCGTCCTATTGGTGAGGACATGGAAGTCTTGCCTGTTAGCAGTCTGGCATGCATGGCTGACTTTATATTGCGCTGTGTTTCACGTGACCCTCACATTATAAAAATTTTGGGTGACACTCATTACTGGTTGTTGACACTTCTAGACCCACACTACAAAGAGAACTTTCAATCTCTTCTGCCAGAGGCAGAGAGGTGTTCTACAAGGTGTACCAGAGGGCCCTTTTAGTCTACGTTCACATTAGCGTCGCGTCGCCGTTGCGTCGGCGACGCAGCGGCGACGCACGGAAAAACGCGCGCAAAAACGCGCGCGTTTTGCGACGCGTGCGTCGTTTTTGACGAAAATCGGACGCACAGAAAATGCTACATGTAGCGTTTTCTTGCGTCCGACGCTAGCGTCGGAAACGACGCACGTGGCGGAAAACGCCACCAAAACAACGCACGCGTCCCCTATGTTAAACATAGGGGCGCGTCGCCGCTGCGTCGCCGCTGCGTCGCCGACGCAACAGCGACGCACATTAGCGTAACGCTAATGTGAACGTAGCCTTAGTGGCATTACTTAGCAAATTCCCATGTGAGAACTCTGGCAGCAGACGTCAGAGTTTGTTGTACAACCAAGGACTCCAAGCGAGAGAGAGAGAGAAGTACAATCCAGCTCAGGCAGGGGAACAATGGCAAAGTTCTGGGAAAATTTTCTCAGACCCTCCCATCATGATGGCACAGAGGCAAGGGGTGCTGTCTCAAGAAGTGCAATGATTGAGAAGATGGTGAGGGAGTACCTTGCAGATCGTACAAATGTCCTCCATGATTCCTAGGTGTCTTTTAATTATTGGTTATCCAAGCTGGACACGTGGCATGAACTGGCTCTCTCCTAGGAGGTCCTGGCCTGCCCTGTTGCTAGCGTTCTGTCCGAGCGGGTTTTTAGTGCCACTGGTGGAATTATAACAGATAAGCACATCCGCCTGTCCACTGAAAATGCTGACAGGCTGACTCTTATAAAAATGAACAATGGCTGGATTGGGAAAGACTTCAGTACACCACCAAGTGAAAACAGCGAAACATAACCTCAAATACATTCTCTGTTTTGGGGAGCTGTATTCTCCTGCACCTCTTCACAGCCACACATAGGTATGCGCTTGCAGATATGGTTTGTTTGGTCTTGTCCTCCTCCTTATCCTCATCCTCATCATCCAGAACCACTAGATGACCAGGATGAACGTGCTCTGTACTGTTATAGGCCGGTGAATTTTGGGCAAGGGGGCTGTGATGGCACTATTTTATTTATTAAAAAAGGACCCCCATTGGGGAATTATTTGTCAGCTCATGCCCTCCATTACACGTCTCAGAGACCCCCACCCCTACATTGGGCCTACTTCTTAACTTGGTTTCCTGCAATGTCTCTTCCTTATCTCCGACTACATGACCAGGGTGAACGTGTTCTGTACTGATATAAGCCGGTGAATGTTGGGCAAGAGGGGCTGATAGCAATAGTATAATTTTTAATAAACGTACCTCCATTGGGGAATTGTTTGTCAGCTCATGGCCTCCATTACACGTCTCAGAGACCCACACCCCTACATTGGGCCTACTTCTTAACCCTGTTTCCTGCAATGTCTTTTCCTTATCTCCGAAGATATAACCTAGGTGAACATGTTCTGTACTGTTATAGGTCACAGAATTTTGAGCAAGGGGGGCTGTGATGGCAATAGTATATTTTTAAAAAAGGTACCCCCCATTGGTGAAACTACATCCTTGTTGGCAAAGACTTCATAACATTTGTGTTCCTTAAAGAGCTCCCTTGAACAGCACCTTGTTGTGTCGCCTGGTTGCTGACATTGGACACAATATGCTTCATATAAATTTGATAAAGCAATGCTGTTAGTTTGGCTTAGCAATTCATTATCAGTATATCTTTGTCCACTATATTAGTTTCTCTCCTTGAGAGTCATAACTTTGGCTGCATCAAATGTACAAATGGCGAATATACAAATGGCAATTTGGAATCCAGATTAAAATACTGTAAAGTGAATTCATTCAGACAATTACATTGCTGCATTTCTTGTAAAACATTTACAGATGTGACAGACAATGCTCATGGTGACACAATCTTGAGAAATGTTTGTTTATTCACTTCACAAACAGTTCTAAGCCTCTATATGTTTGCTGTTTGTCATTGTAAAACATTAAGGATTACCAAAACTCTGCCTGTGGTGGTTTGATCTAAATCCTTGTTACTTTTATAATCTATTGGTTTATTGCCTCACTAATGATGACTCCATGATATTTCAGTTTCATACAACCTTGAAAGCTGGCCACTTGATAAGCTGGGTGAAACTAGAGTTACTACATAGTGTAAATCACTATATAAGACCAGAGAAACATGACTAAGATAGATGCCAAAACTGGGGTACCTGTACATGTACAGTGTGCTCTTATCTGCATAATTGGGAACACACATGCAGTGTAGGTAATCTCCCAGGGGTTCTCTGTCTTGGTCGTGCTTCTCTGATATGCCAGACAGATGATGTTTAAAAGTCTCTTGTTGATGATGTAAGTATACTGTAGGTAGTTAATCTTTTTATATACGTAATCATTATATGTATTTAATCCTTATATGTACTTATTAACCTTCATATGTTAAGTATATATACAAAAGTGTACGCACTAATACTATTCAATCATACTATTCCTTGAATTTTGTACTTTGCAATAAAATTGCGTTGTATTGCAAGTATTAGCTTACTTGAAAGCCGTATCTGAACTTTAGTGTTAAAAACATGGCAAATAAAATTGCCAAATTCTCCTCTAAATAATTCTGCAAAGAGGGAACCATAATACCATTAAAAAATACAAGTGGATTTTCATGGGCCCATCCAGTATGTGGGTTCAAAGGCATAATGGGGTGCATATGACTATGCAGCGGGGCTGTACTTGCTGCCAATGTGTAAAACAAAGGTGTACAGGAGTTCAAAATCCATGTTGTGTAGTGGATATTCATGGGCCCATCCAGTATGTGGGCTCCAAAGCGTAATGGGGTGTATATGACTATGCAGCAGGGCTTGCCTTGCTGCCAATGTGTAAAACAAAAGAGTATGGGAGTACAAAATGAATATTGTGAAGTGGATTTTCATGGGCCCATCTAGTATGTGGGTTCAAAGGCATAATGGGGTGCGTATGACTATGCACCAGGGCTGGCCTTCCTGCCAATGTGTAAAACAAAGGACTATGGAGAACAAAATGCATATTGTGAAATGAATTTTCATGGGCCCATCCAGTATGTGGGTTCCAAGGCATAATGGGGTACATATGACAGACTGTGCAGGAGGGCTGGTCTTCTTGCCAATGTGTAAAACAAAGGAGTACGGGAGTACAAAATGCATACTGTGAAGTGGATTTCCATGGGCCCATGCAGTATGTGAGTTCCAAGGTGTAATGGGGTGCATATGACTGACTATGCAGCAGGGCTGGCCTTGCTGCCAATGTGTAAAGCAAAGAAGTGCGAGAGTACAAAATGAATATCGTGAAATGGATTTGCATGGGTCCAACCTGTATGTGGGTTCAAGGGCTTATTGGGGAGCATATGAATTGGTAGAAGGACAGGCCTTGCATTCAATGCAACATTTTTTCAGGAGGCCCTCCTAGACATGTTATGAAAGGGTTATTGTGGTGCGTTGTAATTTTTGGCAGCCCATAAACTCACAGCATAGGCTACAACAGCATAGGCTACAACAGTTTAGGAGACCCACTGTTTAATAATGGCCCTTTAACCCCTTAAGCCCCGAGGGTGGTTTGCACGTTAATGACCGGGCCAATTTTTACAATTTTGACCACTGTCCCTTTATGAGGTTATAACTCTGGAAAGCTTCAACGGATCTTGGCGATTCTGACAATCTTTTCTCGTGATATATTGTACTTCATGATAGTCATAAAATTTATTCAATATAATGTGCGTTTATTTGTGAAAGAATTGAAATTTTGCGAAAATTTTCAAAATTTTGCAATTTTCAAAATTTGAATTTTTATGCCCTTAAATCACAGAGATATGTCACACAAAATAATTAATAAGTAACATTACCCACATCTAATTTACATCAGCACCACAAATTTGGAACCAAATTTTTTTTTGTTAGGGAGTTATAAGGGTTAAAAGTTGACCAGCAATTTCTCATTTTTACAACACCAATATTTTTTAGGGACCACATCACATTTGAAGTCATTTTGAGGGGTCTATATGATAGAAAATAACCAAGTGTGACACCATTCTAAAAACTGCACCCCTCAAGGTGCTTAAAACCACATTCAAGAAGTTTATTAACCCTTCAGGTGTTTTACAGGAATTTTTGGAATGTTTAAATAAAAATGAACATTTAACTTTTTTCACAAAAAATTTACTTCAGCTCCAATTTGCTTTATTTTACCAAGGGTAACAGGAGAAAATGGACACCAAAATTTGTTGTACAATTTATCCTGAGTACGCTGATACCCTATATTTGGGAGTAAACTACTGTTTGGGCACATGGGAGAGCTCGGAAGGGAAGGAGCGCCGTTTGACTTTTTAATGCAAAATTGACAGGAATTGAGATGGGACGCCATGTTGCGTTTGGAGAGCCCCTGATGTGCCTAAACATTGAAACCCCCCACAAGTGACACCATTTTGGAAAGTAGACCCCCTAAGGAACTTATCTAAATGTGTGGTGAGCACTTTGACCCACCAAGTGCTTCACAGAAGTTTATAATGCAGAGCCGTAAAAATAAAAAATGATATTTTTTCACAAAAATGATCTTTTTGCCCCCAATTTTTTATTTTCCCAAGGGTAAGAGAAGAAATTGGACAACAAAAGTTGTTGTGCAATTTGTTCTGAATACACTGATACCCCATATGTCGGTGTAAACTACTGTTTGGGCGCATGGCAGAGCTCGGAAGGGAAGGAGCGCCATTTGACTTTTCAATGCAAAATTGACTGGAATTGAGATGGGACGCCATGTTGCATTTGGAGAGCCCCTGATGTGCTTAAACATTGAAACCCCCCACAAGTGACAACATTTTGGAAAGTAGACCCCTTAAGGAACTTGTCTAGATGTGTGGTGAGTAGAGTTGAGCGACCTTGACCTTTTTAGAGTCGAGCCGGGTTTCGCGAAACCCGACTATCTCAAAAGTCGGGTCGAGTGAAATCGGCCGATTATGACGTAAAGTCGGGATCGACCGAAACACGAAACCCAATGCAAGTCAATGGGGCAGCATAGTCGGCAGTGAGTGGGGGCCAGGAAAACACCTAGAGTGCCCATTTTAATGTCAAAACCATCCATTCTTCTTAATGAAGCTTGTCAAGCGTAATTTACCTTATAATAATTGAAAGGCATTTGAAATTGGGGTTCATTTGGCTAAAGTTGTGGTGGGTAGGGCTGGTTCAAGTAATTAGTGGGCCCAGGAAATCTGGACCACGTCACGGCAGTGGAGCAGGGAGAGGTAAGTATTTCAACTTTGCAAGTGCTGTGAACCTGAGCAAGCAGGGGGGGCCCACTCGTTGGCATTGGCACTGGCACAGGGCCCCTCAAAGTACAGCGGTGTGTTTGCACGGCGGGGGCGCCTCCCACCGGCAGCAACACTTTTGCGTACTATGAGAAGCCCTGTGCCAGTGACGTCGCCAACTAGTATTCCTCCCCCCACCTGATGAAGGAACCTGCACTTTCATCTGCACCTTCCTCTTTGTCCCCGTGTAAGGTGGTATGGTATGCGGGAAGAGCAACCTGACTTTCAGCAGGGTCACAATGTTGTTGTGTAGCGTGCACGGGGAATGTTGCGTTATGGGTCAATGTACCAGCAGACTCATCTATCACTGGCTGGGCAATGGGCAGGATGAGGAGGAAACACAGATATAGGCTCAAAGAATAAAGTTGGCTAAATGCAGTTCAAAATTGGTAACACAGGAATAACCAGGGGGCATTGCAGTGGAGGACAACTGGAATGAGAGGCTGACACAGAGAGTAGGCCCAAATCAGTAAGTAGTCGAAATGCAGTTCAAAATTGGCAACCGTAGTAAACAGGCGGCACAGCTTTGTTCAGTGGAGGAGAACAGCAAGGAGTGGCAGACACCGATAGTAGGCCCCAAACCAACTAGTACGCCAAATGCAGTTGTTCCGTTTAACCACAATTTAATGAGAGCCTGAAGATAGAAGTTCAGGAAAGGCAACCTGGAGAACACCTTGGAGTGGAACACACCATCTCTCTACACCCCATACCCAATTTGTAGGCCTAATGCAGCGTAGTTTCCAACAACTACTAAACGAGAGCCGGAAGATCGAAGCTCAGGAAAGGCAACCTGGGGAACACCTTGGAGTGGAACACACCATCTCTCTACACCCCATACCCAATTTGTAGGCGGAATGCAGTGTAGTTTCCAAGAACTACTAAACGAGAGCCGGAAGATCGAAGCTCAGGAAAGGCAACCTGGAGAACACCTTGGAGTGGAACACACCATCTCTCTACACCCCATACCCAATTTGTAGGCCTAATGCAGTGTAGTTTCCAAGAACTACTAAACGAGAGCCGGAAGATCGAAGCTCAGGAAAGGCAACCTGGAGAACACCTTGGAGTGGAACACACCATCTCTCTACACCCCATACCCAATTTGTAGGCCTAATGCAGCGTAGTTTCCAACAACTACTAAACGAGAGCATGATGATCGAAGCATTGGCGAGGAAACCTGGGGAACACCTTGGAGTGGAACACACCATCTCTCTACACCCCATACCCAATTTGTAGGCCTAATGCAGTGTAGTTTCCAAGAACTACTAAACGAGAGCCGGAAGATCGAAGCTCAGGAAAGGCAACCTGGAGAACACCTTGGAGTGGAACACACCATCTCTCTACACCCCATACCCAATTTGTAGGCCTAATGCAGCGTAGTTTCCAACAACTACTAAACGAGAGCATGATGATCGAAGCATTGGCGAGGAAACCTGGGGAACACCTTGGAGTGGAACACACCATCTCTCTACAGTGGAACACACCATCTCTCTACACCCCATACCCAAATTGTAGGCCTAATGCAGCGTAGTTTCCAACAACTACTAAACGAGAGCCGGAAGATCGAAGCTCAGGAAAGGCAACCTGGAGAACACCTTGGAGTGGAACACACCATCTCTCTACACCCCATACCCAATTTGTAGGCCTAATGCAGCGTAGTTTCCAACAACTACTAAACGAGAGCCAGAAGATCGAAGCTCAGGAAAGGCAACCTGGGGAACACCTTGGAGTGGAACACACCATCTCTCTACACCCCATACCCAATTTGTAGGCCCAATGCAGCGTAGTTTCCAACAACTACTAAACGAGAGCATGATGATCGAAGCATTGGCGAGGAAACCTGGGGAACACCTTGGAGTGGAACACACCATCTCTCTACACCCCATACCCAATTTGTAGGCCTAATGCAGCGTAGTTTCCAACAACTACTAAACGAGAGCCGGAAGATCGAAGCTCAGGAAAGGCAACCTGGAGAACACCTTGGAGTGCAACACACCATCTCTCTACACCCCATACCCAATTTGTAGGCCTAATGCAGTGTAGTTTCCAAGAACTACTAAACGAGAGCCGGAAGATCGAAGCTCAGGAAAGGCAACCTGGAGAACACCTTGGAGTGGAACACACCATCTCTCTACACCCCATACCCAATTTGTAGGCCTAATGCAGTGTAGTTTCCAAGAACTACTAAACGAGAGCCGGAAGATCGAAGCTCAGGAAAGGCAACCTGGAGAACACCTTGGAGTGGAACACACCATCTCTCTACATCCCATACCCAATTTGTAGGCCTAATGCAGCGTAGTTTCCAACAACTACTAAACGAGAGCATGATGATCGAAGCATTGGCGAGGAAACCTGGGGAACACCTTGGAGTGGAACACACCATCTCTCTACAGTGGAACACACCATCTCTCTACACCCCATACCCAATTTGTAGGCCTAATGCAGCGTAGTTTCCAACAACTACTAAACGAGAGCCGGAAGATCGAAGCTCAGGAAAGGCAACCTGGGGAACACCTTGGAGTGGAACACACCATCTCTCTACACCCCATACCCAATTTGTAGGCCCAATGCAGCGTAGTTTCCAACAACTACTAAACGAGAGCATGATGATCGAAGCATTGGCGAGGAAACCTGGGGAACACCTTGGAGTGGAACACACCATCTCTCTACACCCCATACCCAATTTGTAGGCCTAATGCAGCGTAGTTTCCAACAACTACAAAATGAGAGCCGGAAGATCGAAGCTCAGGAAAGGCAACCTGGAGAACACCTTGGAGTGGAACACACCATCTCTCTACACCCCATACCCAATTTGTAGGCCTAATGCAGCGTAGTTTCCAACAACTACTAAACGAGAGCCGGAAGATCGAAGCTCAGGAAAGGCAACCTGGAGAACACCTTGGAGTGGAACACACCATCTCTCTACACCCCATACCCAATTTGTAGGACTAATGCAGCGTAGTTTCCAACAACTACTAAACGAGAGCATGATGATCGAAGCATTGGCGAGGAAACCTGGGGAACACCTTGGAGTGGAACACACCATCTCTCTACAGTGGAACACACCAACTCTCTACACCCCATACCCAATTTGTAGGCCTAATGCAGCGTAGTTTCCAACAACTACTAAACGAGAGCCGGAAGATCGAAGCTCAGGAAAGGCAACCTGGAGAACACCTTGGAGTGGAACACACCATCTCTCTACACCCCATACCCAATTTGTAGGCCTAATGCAGCGTAGTTTCCAACAACTACTAAACGAGAGCCGGAAGATCGAAGCTCAGGAAAGGCAACCTGGGGAACACCTTGCAGTGGAACACACCATCTCTCTACACCCCATACCCAATTTGTAGGCCCAATGCAGCGTAGTTTCCAACAACTACTAAACGAGAGCATGATGATCGAAGCATTGGCGAGGAAACCTGGGGAACACCTTGGAGTGGAACACACCATCTCTCTACACCCCATACCCAATTTGTAGGCCCAATGCAGCGTAGTTTCCAACAACTACTAAACGAGAGCATGATGATCGAAGCATTGGCGAGGAAACCTGGGGAACACCTTGGAGTGGAACACACCATCTCTCTACAGTGGAACACACCATCTCTCTACACCCCATACCCAATTTGTAGGCCTAATGCAGCGTAGTTTCCAACAACTACTAAACGAGAGCCGGAAGATCGAAGCTCAGGAAAGGCAACCTGGAGAACACCTTGGAGTGGAACACACCATCTCTCTACACCCCATACCCAATTTGTAGGACTAATGCAGCGTAGTTTCCAACAACTACTAAACGAGAGCATGATGATCGAAGCATTGGCGAGGAAACCTGGGGAACACCTTGGAGTGGAACACACCATCTCTCTACAGTGGAACACACCATCTCTCTACACCCCATACCCAATTTGTAGGCCTAATGCAGCGTAGTTTCCAACAACTACTAAACGAGAGCCGGAAGATCGAAGCTCAGGAAAGGCAACCTGGAGAACACCTTGAAGTGGAACACACCATCTCTCTACACCCCATACCCAATTTGTAGGCCTAATGCAGCGTAGTTTCCAACAACTACTAAACGAGAGCCGGAAGATCGAAGCTCAGGAAAGGCAACCTGGGGAACACCTTGGAGTGGAACACACCATCTCTCTACACCCCATACCCAATTTGTAGGCCCAATGCAGCGTAGTTTCCAACAACTACTAAACGAGAGCATGATGATCGAAGCATTGGCGAGGAAACCTGGGGAACACCTTGGAGTGGAACACACCATCTCTCTACACCCCATACCCAATTTGTAGGCCTAATGCAGCGTAGTTTCCAACAACTACTAAACGAGAGCCGGAAGATCGAAGCTCAGGAAAGGCAACCTGGAGAACACCTTGGAGTGGAACACACCATCTCTCTACACCCCATACCCAATTTGTAGGCCTAATGCAGCGTAGTTTCCAACAACTACTAAACGAGAGCCAGAAGATCGAAGCTCAGGAAAGGCAACCTGGGGAACACCTTGGAGTGTAACAAACCGTCTCTCTACACCACGAAAGGGCTGATTCTTAGGAAGGAAGGCTGTCGGAAAGAAGCAGGGCGCGTCCGAGGGTGATTATATTCTTATTAGGTATATACTCACCCTCGGACGCGCCCTGCTTCTTTATTTGTAATGAATGTTTATTTGCAATGTGGTTTTGACTTACTCTATTTTTTTGGTAAATAATGATTTTATTATTTTCATTGTTTTGCATCTTCTTGGCAATAATATAAAGAAGACGCGACAGGACAACACTCGGTGGATGCCATATCTGTGTTTAAAATTGAAAAAACCTTTCAGTTAACTACTTGCAGGAGAAAGTTATTGTAGCTGGTGGCCATTTTTAGTACTGTACCAGATTTTTGTTGTATGTGTTTGTTTTTAATGTTAAAATGTCTGCATTTGATATCTCTCCAGTATTTTCTTTTTTATAAGCAAAATACTTATTTTTATATTTTCTGATGTTGGTTCCAGGGGTACACGGGCAGCAGTGGTGTGGTCAGTGGAGGCCTAGTGGAAGGAGTGACCGCAGACAGGCATCGAAGGCCTAAAATAATAACACATGGCTGTAGGCAATTTTAAATTGGTTCCAGGGGTACACGGGCAGCAGTGGTGTGGTCAGTGGAGGCCTAGTGGAAGGAGTGACCGCAGACAGGCATCGAAGGCCTAAAATAATAACACATGGCTGTAGGCAATTTTAAATTGGTTCCAGGGGTACACGGGCAGCAGTGGTGTGGTCAGTGGGGGCCTAGTGGAAGGAGTGACCGCAGACAGGCATCGAAGCCCTAAAATAATAACACATGGCTGTAGGCAATTTTAAATTGGTTCCAGGGGTACACGGGCAGCAGTGGTGTGGTCAGTGGAGGCCTAGTGGAAGGAGTGACCGCAGACAGGCATCGAAGGCCTAAAATAATAACACATGGCTGTAGGCAATTTTAAATTAGTTCCAGGGGTACACGGGCAGCAGTGGTGTGGTCAGTGGAGGCCTAGTGGAAGGAGTGACCGCAGACAGGCATCGAAGGCCTAAAATAATAACACATGGCTGTAGGCAATTTTAAATTGGTTACAGGGGTACACGGGCAGCAGTGGTGTGGTCAGTGGAGGCCTAGTGGAAGGAGTGACCGCAGACAGGCATCAAAGGCCTAAAATAATAACACATGGCTGTAGGCAATTTTAAATTGGTTACAGGGGTACACGGGCAGCAGTGGTGTGGTCAGTGGAGGCCTAGTGGAAGGAGTGACCACAGACAGGCATCGAAGGCCTAACATAACAAAAATGTCAATACAGTGGTATTGTCAGTGGCAGGCATTGAAGGATGTCAGCGCATAGACTAAACATTGGTGGAGCTGTGAGATAATTTTGCAAGTGGTAGAGCACTGTTTGAGCTGGGGGGGGGGGAACTGTCTTGTGGCCGGAAGAACAGGCCCAGGGCCCCTCATATTACAACGGTGTGTCTGACGTTGGGTGCGCACCACCACCGCCAGAGACACTTTATTGTACTATGAGGGACCCAGTGGCAGTGCCGTCGACCAAAAGCGGGCACACCCACCTCTTCAGACAAACTGCACTCTCACGGGTGCTGTCGCCAAGTGTCGATACCACGGCCCCGTGTGGGGAGTTTGGCCATTTAGTGAGGTGTAAACATGTCGTATGCTGGACAATCAGGTGCAGAAAATTACAAGATTGGAAAAGGCATTCAGAATAGTCCACAGGCAAGACCTTTTCATAGGAAAGCTAGGTGTCAGCCGGGCAAGGTGGGGCAAAAGATTTCGAAATCCAGTTGTGGTTCATTTTAATGAAGGTTAGATCATCTACATTTTGGGTAGCCAGACGAGTCCTTTTTTCTGTTAGTATTGAACCTGCAGCACTGAATACTCTTTCTGATAGGACACTAGCTGCCGGGCAAGCAAGCTCCTGCAATGCATATTCTGCCAATTCTGGCCAGGTGTCTAATTTTGATGACCAGTAATCAAATGGGAATGACGGTTGAGGGAGAACATCGATAAGGGATGAAAAATAGTTTGTAACCATACTGGACAAATGTTGTCTCCTGTCACTTTGAATTGATGCTGCAGTACCTGTCCTGTCTGCGGTCATAGCAAAATCACTCCACAACCTGGTCAGAAAACCCCTCTGGCCAACGCCACTTCTGATTTCTGCCCCTCTAACTCCTCTGGTCTGCTGGCCCCTGCAGCTCGTGTGAGAACGATCACGGGCGCTGTGTGCAGGGAATGCCAGAAGCAAACGGTCAACAAGAGTTGATTGTTTGGTTGCTAATATTAGTTCCAAGTTCTCATGTGGCATTATATTTTGCAATTTGCCTTTATAGCGAGGATCAAGGAGGCAGGCCAACCAGTAATCGTCATCATTCATCATTTTAGTTATGCGTGTGTCCCTTTTGAGAATACGTAAGGCATAATCCGCCATGTGGGCCAAAGTTCCAGTTCTCAAATCTGCGGTTGTGCTTGGTTGAGGGGCAGTTTCAGGCAAATCCACGTCACTTGTGTCCCTCCAAAAACCAGAACCCGGCCTTGCCGCGCCACCAATTTCCAGTGGCCCCGGAAAAGCTTCCTCATTAAAAATATAATCATCCCCATCATCCTCCTCGTCCTCCTCCTCCTCTTCGCCCGCTAACTCGTCCTGTACACTGCCCTGGCCAGACAATGGCTGACTGTCATCAAGGCTTTCCTCTTCCTCAGCTGCAGACGCCTGATCCTTTATGTGCGTCAAACTTTGCATCAGCAGACGCATTAGGGGGATGCTCATGCTTATTATGGCGTTGTCTGCACTAACCAGCCGTGTGCATTCCTCAAAACACTGAAGGACTGGACACATGTCTTGAATCTTCGACCACTGCACACCTGACAACTCCATGTCTGCCATCCTACTGCCTGCCCGTGTATGTGTATCCTCCCACAAAAACATAACAGCCCGCCTCTGTTCGCACAGTCTCTGAAGCATGTGCAGTGTTGAGTTCCACCTTGTTGCAACGTCTATGATTAGGCGATGCTGGGGAAGGTTCAAAGAACGCTGATAGGTCTGCATACGGCTGGAGTGTACGGGCGAACGGCGGATATGTGAGCAAAGTCCACGCACTTTGAGGAGCAGGTCGGATAACCCCGGATAACTTTTCAGGAAGCACTGCACCACCAGGTTTAAGGTGTGAGCCAGGCAAGGAATGTGTTTCAGTTGGGAAAGGGAGATGGCAGCCATGAAATTCCTTCCGTTATCACTCACTACCTTGCTTGCCTCAAGATCTACAGTGCCCAGCCACGACTGCGTTTCTTTCTGCAAGAACTCGGACAGAACTTCCACGGTGTGTCTGTTGTCGCCCAAACACTTCATAGCCAATACAGCCTGCTGACGTTTGCCAGTAGCTGCCCCATAATGGGAGACCTGGTGTGCAACAGTGGCAGCTGCGGATGGAGTGGTTGTGCGACTGCGGTCTGTGGACGAGCTCTCGCTTCTGCAGGAGGACGAAGAGGAGGAGGAGGGGGTGCAAACGGCTACAGCCAATTGTTTCCTAGACCGTGGGCTAGGCAGAACTGTCCCAAACTTGCTGTCCCCTGTGGACCCTGCATCCACCACATTTACCCAGTGTGCCGTGATGGACACGTAACGTCCCTGGCCATGCCTACTGGTCCATGCATCTGTTGTCAGGTGCACCTTTGTGCTCACAGATTGCCTGAGTGCATGGACGATGCGCTCTTTAACATGCTGGTGGAGGGCTGGGATGGCTTTTCTGGAAAAAAAGTGTCGACTGGGTAGCTCGTAGCGTGGTACAGCGTAGTCCATCAGGGCTTTGAAAGCTTCGCTTTCAACTAACCGGTAGGGCATCATCTCTAACGAGATTAGTCTAGCTATGTGTGCGTTCAAACCCTGTGTACGCGGATGCGAGGCTAAGTACTTCCTTTTTCTAACCATAGTCTCATGTAGGGTGAGCTGGACTGGAGAGCTGGAGATCGTGGAACTAGCGGGGGTGCCGGTGGACATGGCAGACTGAGAGACGGTGGGAGATGGTATTGTTGCCGCCGGTGCCCTAGATGCAGTGTTTCCTACTACGAAACTGGTGATTCCCTGACCCTGACTGATTTGGCCTGGCAAAGAAACCTGCACAGATACTGCAGGTGGTGCGGAAAATGGTGGCCCTACACTGCCGGAAGGGATGTTGCGTTGCTGACTAGCTTCATTGGCCGAGGGTGCTACAACCTTAAGGGACGTTTGGTAGTTAGTCCAGGCTTGCAAATGCATGGTGGTTAAATGTCTATGCATGCAACTTGTATTGAGACTTTTCAGATTCTGTCCTCTGCTTAAGGTAGTTGAACATTTTTGACAGATGACTTTGCGCTGATCAATTGGATGTTGTTTAAAAAAATGCCAGACTGCACTCTTTCTAGCATCGGATACCTTTTCAGGCATTGCAGACTGAGCTTTAACCGGATGGCCACGCTGTCCTCCAACAGGTTTTGGCTTTGCCACGCGTTTTGGGCAAGATACGGGCCCGGCAGATGGAACCTGTTGCGATGTTGATGCCTGCTGCGGCCCCTCCTCCTCCGCTTCAGAACTGCTGCCGCCTGCACCCTGTTCCCCCAATGGCTGCCAATCGGGGTCAAGAACTGGGTCATCTATTACCTCTTCTTGTAGCTCGTGTGCAACTTCGTCTGTGTCACCGTGTCGGTGGGTGGTATAGCGTTCGTGATGGGGCAACATAGTCTCATCAGGGTCTGATTCTTGATCATTACCCTGCGAGGGCAATGTTGTGGTCTGAGTCAAAGGACCAGCATTGTAGTCTGGCTGTGGCTGTGCATCAGTGCACTCCATGTCAGATTCAACTTGTAATGGGCATGGACTGTTAACTGCTTCACTTTCTAAGCCAGGGACGGTATGTGTAAAGAGCTCCATGGAGTAACCCGTTGTGTCGCCTGCTGCATTCTTCTCTGTTGTTGTTTTTGCTGAAGAGGACAAGGAAGCGACTTGTCCCTGACCGTGAACATCCACTAACGACGCGCTGCTTTGACATTTACCAGTTTCACGAGAGGAGGCAAAAGAGCTAGAGGCTGAGTCAGCAAGATAAGCCAAAACTTGCTCTTGCTGCTCCGGCTTTAAAAGCGGTTTTCCTACTCCCAGAAAATGGAGCGTTCGAGGCCTTGTGTAGCCTGACGACGAACCTGGCTCCACAGCTCCAGACTTAGGTGCAATATTTTTTTTCCCACGACCAGCTGATGCTCCACCACTACCACTACCCTCATTACCAGCTGACAATGAACGCCCCCGGCCACGACCTCTTCCACCATACTTCCTCATTGTTTTAAAAACGTAAACAAACTAACGGTATTTGTTGCTGTCACACAAATTACACGGTGAGCTAAAACTTCAGTATGATTTAGCTACCCCTTTACAGGTGAGTGAGACCACAACGAAAATCAGGCACAATGTTACACACTCTGTTGTTGGTGGCAACAAATGAGAGAGATGCCACACACGCAGGACTGTCACTGAAGCACAAATGTAAATATTAATCTCCCACTGATTTGATTTTTTTTTTTTTTTCAGGGAGACTTTAGGAAAAAAAATAATAGAATAAAATGATTTTTTCAGGAAGAATTTAGAAACCAAATAAAATAAAATGATTTTTTCAGGGAGAATTTAGAAAACAAATAAAACAAAAAAAGGCTTTCTATGGCCCACTGAGTGAGAGATGACGCACACAGGAGTCAGGAGTGGCACACAAGCCCAAAGGCCAATATTAATCTCCCATTTTTTTTTAAGGGAGAATTTATAAAACCAAAAAAAAATAAATAAATAGGCTTTCTATGGCCCACTATTTGTGAGAGAGATGGCACGCTCAGGACTGGCACACAAGCCCAGAGGCCAATATTAATCTCCCACTTTTTTTTTTTTTCCAGGGAAAATTTATAAACCCAATAAAAAAAATAATAAATAGGCTTTCTATGGCCCACTATCTGAGAGACAGAGAGAGATGGCACGCTTAGGACTGGCACACAAGCCCAAAGGCCAATATTAATCTCCCATTTTTTTTTAAGGGAGAATTTATAAAACCAAAAAAAAATAAATAAATAGGCTTTCTATGGCCCACTATCTGAGAGAGAGAGATGGCACGCTTAGGACTGGCACACAAGCCAAAGGCCAATATTAATCTCCCACTGATTGATTTATTGATTTTTTCAGGTAGAATTTAGAACCCAAATAAAGCAAAAAAAAAAAAAATGGGCTTTCTATGGCCCACTGAGTGAGTGATGATGCACACAGGAGTCAGGAGTGGCACACAAGCCCTGAGGCCAATATTTTTCTCCCACTGATTGATGTAGTGATTTTTTCAAGTACATTTTAGAACCCAAATCAAGCAAAAAAATAAATAGGCTTTCTATGGCCCACTATTTGTGAGAGAGATGGCACGCTCAGGACTGGCACACAAGCCCAGAGGCCAATATTAATCTCCCACTTTTTTTTTTTTGGTTCCAGGGAAAATTTATAAACCCAATAAAAAAATAAATAAATAGGCTTTCTATGGCCCACTATCTGAGAGAGAGAGATGGCACGCTTAGGACTGGCACACAAGCCCAAAGGCCAATATTTTTCTCCCACTGATTGATGTAGTGATTTTTTCTGGTAGATTTTAGAACCAAAATCAAGCAAAAAAATAAATAGGCTTTCTATGGCCCACTGACTGAGAGATGGCACACACAGGAGTCAAGAGTGGCACACAAGCCCTGAGGCCAATATTTTTCTCCCACTGATTGATGTAGTGATTTTTTCAGGTAGATTTTATAACCCAAATCAAGCAAAAAAATAAATAGGCTTTCTATGGCCCACTGAGTGAGAGATGACACAGACAGGGATGGCACTCTAGCAGAAATGTCAATCTTAATCTCCCACAAAAAAAAAAAAAAAAAACAGGGAGTGTCCTTCAATTACTATCTCCCTGCAGTAATCTCAGCCAGGTATGGCAGGCAGCAATAAGGAGTGGACTGATGCACAAATTAAATAAAAAGTGTGTACAAACCAAAAAGATAGCTGTGCAGAAAGGAAGGAACAAGAGGATTTGTGCTTTGAAAAAAGCAGTTGGTTTGCACTGCGGCGTACACACAGCAATGCAGCTATCAGGGAGCCTTCTAGGGCAGCCCAATGAGCTACAGCGCTGAGGGGGAAAAAAAAAAAAAATGTAGCTTCCACTGTCCCTGCACACCGAAGGTGGTGTTGGGCAGTGGAAATCGCTACAGCACAAGCGGTTTGGTGCCTAACGCTATCCCTGCTTCTGACGAAGCGGCAGCAACCTCTCCCTAAGCTCAGATCAGCAGCAGTAACATGGCGGTTGGCGGGAACTCCCTTTTATAGCCCCTGTGACGCCGCAGACAGCAAGCCAATCACTGCAATGCCCTTCTCTAAGATGGTGGGGACCAGGACCTATGTCATCACGCTGCCCACACTCTACGTTTACCTTCATTGGCTGAGAAATGGCGCTTTTCGCGTCATTGAAACGTGACTTTGGCGCGAAAGTCGCGTACCGCATGGCCGACCCCGCACAGGGGTCGGATCGGGTTTCATGAAACCCGACTTTGCCAAAAGTCGGCGACTTTTGAAAATGAACAACCCGTTTCGCTCAACCCTAGTGGTGAGCACTTTCACCCAACCAGTGCTTCGCAGAAGTTTATAATGCAGAGCCGTAAAAATAAAAAATCATATTTTTTCACAAAAATAATCTTTTCGCCCCCAATTTTTTATTATCCCAAGGGTAAGAGAAGAAATTGGACTCCAAAAGTTGTTGTCCAATTTGTCCTGAGTACGCTGATACCTGATATGTGGGGTAAACGACTGTTTGGGCGCATGGTAGAGCTCGGAAGGGAAGGAGCGCCGTTTGACTTTTCAATGCAAAATTGACTGGAATTGAGATGGTACACCATGTCGCGTTTGGAGAGCCCCTGATATGCCTAAACATTAAAACCCCCCACAAGTGACCCCATATTGGAAACTAGACCTCCCAAGGAACTTATCTAGATGTGTTGTGAGAACTTTGAACCCCCAAGTGCTTCACTACAGTTTACAACGCAGAGCCGTGAAAATAAAAAATCTTTTTTTTCCCACAAAAAATGATTTTTAGCCCCCAAATTTTTATTTTCCCAAAGGTAGCAAGAGAACTTGGACCCCAAAACATGTTGTACAATTTGTCCCGAGTACGCTGATACCCCATATGTTGGGGTAAACCCCTGTTTGGGCACACGGGAGAGCTCAGAAGGGAAGGAGCACTGTTTTACTTTTTCAATGCAGAATTGGCTTGAATTGAGATCGGACGCCATGTCGCGTTTGTAGAGCCCCTGATGTGTCCAAACAGTGGAAACCCCCAATTCTAACTGAAACCCTAATCCAAACACACCCCTAACCCTAATCCCAACAGTAACCCTAACCACACCCCTAACCCTGACACACCCCTAACTAATCCAAACCCTATTCCCAACCGTAAATGTAATCCAAACCCTAACTTTAGCCCCCACCCTAACCCTAACTTTAGCCCCAACCCTAACACTAACTTTATCCCCAACCCTAACCCTAACTTTAGCCCCAACCCTAACCCTAACTTTAGCCCCAACCCTAACCCTGACTTTAGCTCCAACCCTAGCCCCAACCCTAACCCTACCCCTAGCCCTAACCCTAGCCCTAACCCTAGCCCTAACGGGAAAATGGAAATAAATACATTTTTTTATTTTTCCAGTTTGCACAGCACTCTGTCAGATCAGCGATCTGACTTACAGCACTGCAGGCTTACCAAGCGCCTGCTCTGAGCATGTACTTGGTAAGCCACCTACCTCCCTGCAGGACCCGGATGCCACGGCCATTTTGGATCCGGGCCTTGCTGCAGGGAGGAAGGTAGGAGACCCTCGCAGCAACGCGATCACATCGCGTTGCTGCGGGGGTCTCAGAGAAGCACGCAGGGAGCCACCTCCCTGCACGATGCTTCCCTGCACCACCGGCACACCGCTATCATGTTTGATCCCGGTGTGTCGGGGGTTAATGTGCCCCCAGCACGGGACGGGATAGTACGTCATATGGGATTAAGGGGTTTAGAAGATTAATGCCGCTTGATGCACCAGTAAAAATAGGCTCTGTGACTTTGAGTCACTCGTTCATAAATGAAACAAGATGAGTCTGCTTATGTGTCACACATCACATGGCCAGCTAGGGTTGTTAAATGTTACAATGACATTTCCCAGGGAATGTGTTATGAACAGGTAATTCAGAACCCCAATGGACATTGAAGTTCAGAGCACACAAAGTGACCTGACAGTTACCAAAAAACATAGGACGAGCTCTGAGACGTGGGAACTCTGCTGACCGCAATCCCTAATCCTATCCAACCACACTAGAGGTAGCCGTGGAGCGCTCCTGACCAGACCTATGCGCCTCGAGCACAGCCTGAGAAACTAGCTAGCCCTGAAGATAGAAAGATAAGCCTACCTTGCCTCAGAGAGATACCCCAAAGGAAAAGGCAGCCCCCCACATATAATGACTGTGAGTTGAGATGAAAATACAAACGCAGAGATGAAATAGATTTAGCAAAGTGAGACCCGACTAACTGAACAGACCGAGGATAGGAAAGATTGCTTTGCGGTCAACACAAAACCCTACAAACAACCACGCAGAGGGGGCAAAAAGACCCTCCGCACCGACTAACGGTACAGAGGTGCTCCCTCTGCGTCCCAGAGCTTCCAGCAAGCAAGAAAAACCAATAAAGCAAGCTGGACAGAAAAAATAGCAAACAAAAATAACACAAGCAAAACTTAGCTTATGCAGAGCAGACAGGCCACAGGAACGATCCAGGAGGAAGCAAGACCAATACTAGAACATTGACTGGAGGCCAGGATCAAAGCACTAGGTGGAGTTAAATAGAGCAGCACCTAACGACTTAACCTCATCACCTGAGGAAGGAAACTCAGAAGCCGCAGTACCACTCACATCCACCAACGGAAGCCCATAGACAGAATCAGCCAAAGTACCACTTGTGACCCCAGGAGGGAGCTTGACCACAGAATTCACAACAGTACCCCCCCCTTGAGGAGGGGCCACCGAACCCTCACCAGAGCCCCCAGGCCGACCAAGATGAGCCATATGAAAGGCACGACCACAGGAGGGAGCTCTGCCACGGAATTCACAACAGGAATGTATTTGTAGTGGTTGAAAGAAGTGTTAAAATTGAAAATTGCTTCAAAAATCTGCGCCTGAACTAACCCCAAGTGGGGGAGGAAATTTTCGGTCTGAGGTTAATTATTTGGCCTTACAGGCAAGTAATTAAGGATGGTCCTTAACTCTAGTAATTCACCGAGCTATGTGTCAGCAAGTCTCAGAATAAATGTGGCTAAAAAAAGGCTTAGGCCTGACTATGTTTTACATCTGCCTGTGGAAAGTTAAGTAGACTAGGTGCTCAGCCCACAGAAGAAAATATTCCCCCAAATGTATAAATTGGAAAAAAAAAGCAAAACTGAAATCATGAGCCAGCACACCCATGCACATTAATACTGTGGCAAATGACATACAAATATAACCTAGAGTCACGAGTATGCCGCATTCTGCTGGGATCTGATGTGGTCCATCTGAGATTAAAAGTTCACGGTGATTACCTGAGCAGAGGTTCTCATTAAAACCTTCATGAGTTAACAAGTTTCTTGTGCTATAGAAAGGGTTTAGAGTTCCTTGTGGTTTATTGGATGTGCTGCTTATTGGAACCACACCCTTCCATGATACAAATCTGTGTCTGGCTTCCCTCCTTGCAAGCAATAGAATCTTCATTCTGCTGTTCCTGACTTCATTGGAGAAAGTGTTCTGGAGAGTTGGCCTTGTCATCTTGAGACCATGGCATGCGATTTGTTGTGAATACCTCTACCCTCCCCTTCTGACATTCCTTCATATTGCTTTTCTGCATTTTTACTGTGTACCTATTTCCCCCTTGTATTTTGCTCTGTGTGTCTGTCGTTTGATAGGGTAATACCAATGCAAAATCTGTCCAGCCAGTGTTACTCTTTTACTCCTCACCCTTTCCTCCCTGGGGAGAGGATGAAAGCTGTGTATAATTTGTTTGGTAGCACAGAGAGCTACGAGTCCCAGGCATCTCCACTTTCAGTCGTAACCCTGGGGACAGGGATAGACAGGGGCCTCCCTAGACTAAGGGACAGTCTAGGATCCCCAATTCCCCAACTTTCCTATAGTCACAGCGTGACACCTAGATTAAGTAAATATGCAGTAGTAATACATGTAAAAAACACAGGTTAACTAGATCACTAATTGTACTGTAACATGCAGAAGATTCTTGCCAGATTTGACACTGTCCCAGTCATGCTGAATTTACTCACGTTGAATGTACATTGTATTTTTTTGCAGTGTTGAGTTTATTCACATTAACGGTGTTAGGGCTAGCGGAATGCACCGAGTAAATATAGATGTTTTATTGTAATTGATGTGTTCGCAGCCCGGGGTCCACCGTGCAGGAGAACCTGCTGCTAGCAATGGCGGCACTATATGGCGGTATGAACTAGCTCTGTTATTTCACAGAGTAGAAATGAAAGCAAAGCACTGCGCCCTGTTAGACTTCACAGAGGCACAGGCTAACTGCCCAACAGAGAGCAGTCAGTGGTCATGCATGCACACAAAACTCCTCGCCGGAGGTGCCAGCATTCTAGGGGCTTAATTCAGCCAGGTCCCTGAATACATACAAACACAAAATCTCCTCGCCGGAGGTGCCAGCATTCTAGGGGCTTATTTCAACCGGGTCCCTGAACACAATCTTACATGACCACACTGGCGCAAAGCACATAACTTAGAAAGATACTAGCGCATGGCCGTGCTGCCATGCGAGCCTTAAATAGTTGCAGCACATAAAGGACCTTCCTAGAAGGACCAATGAGAGGCTGCTACAGAGCCTGAGCACCTACAGGACCTTCCTGAAGGAACAATGGATCTAGCTGTAGTATCTGAACATGTGACCCTCGATCTCCACTGACAGATCTTACTCTGGGCATGCTCACAACGAGAAAAGCAGGACTTAGTCCTAGAAGAACTAGAGAAAAAAGGAATGTAGTCAGCTTACCGGTCTTAGACGAAATCCCCAGACCTGCCAACGCCCAGCACGGTTCGGGGTGAGCGCCCACAGCAAATGAAGACAAGAAGAGAAATGATCCAGCTGGAGGTGGAGGCAGTTCAGACTTTGTGAGACTTTATTATACAACTAAAGCAATAAAAAAATTCTTCCACAAGAAAAATCTTTACATAGCCAACACCTGGCACACCAGTGAGGAGGATCAACGCGTTTCAACTATGAAGTCTTACTCATGACCTACCTCATGATTTTTCTTGTGGAAGAATTTTTTATTGTTTTAGTTGTATAATAAAGTCTCACAAAGTCTGAACTGCCTCCACCTCCAGCTGGATCATTTCTCTTTTAGTCCTAGAAGCGTCTGCTCGCCGCTGCCAATCACTGGCTTCAATGGCAGAAGCAGGAAAAGCATCAGTAACTCTTTGAACAGAGTCAGACGCTGGGACTGACGTCTCCACTGAGCAGGCTCCACTGCGGCAGAAGAAGAATGGGAGACCGCAGCAGAGATGGCCTTAGATTCCCACTGAGCAGAGGCGGGAACTCAACCCCTAACATTACCCCCCCTCCTAGGGTCCCCCCCTTCTTGGGCCTTGCTACGCGCGAAGGCAGCAATGAGCTGCGGAGCCTGAATGTGCTCAGCAGGCTCCCAGGACCTGTCCTCAGGACCATAGCCTTTCCACTCCACCAAATAAAATTTTTTGACACGTATCACCTTGCACCTCAAAATAACGTTCACCTCGTAATCGTCCGTAGACGAACCCGATGTCCCTGCAGATGACTCAGAAAACCGGGACATGTATATGGGCTTAAGGAGGGACACATGAAAGGTGTCGGTGATACCTAGGCGTGGAGGAAGGGCCAGACGGTAGACCACAGGATTAACCTGTTCGAGGACCTTGAAGGGACCCAAGTAGCGAGGTACAAACTTAGTAGACTCAACACGCAGTCTGATGTTACGGGCGGAGAGCCACACTAAGTCGCCAGGAGCAAAGGTCGGGGCAGGGCGCCGATGTGCATCGGTGGAGGACCTCATTCTCTCCTTGGAGGCCCGGATGGCATCCTGAGTGCGGTCCCAAATGTCCCGTGCCTCTACTGCCCAGTCTGCCACCCTGGAGTCAGCAGAAGACACGGGCATAGGCACAGGAACCTGCGGATGCTGGCTGTAATTAAGGAGGAAAGGAGTCTGACCGGTGGAATCGGCTACAGCTTTGTTAAGTGCAAACTCTGCCCATGGTAACAAGGATGCCCAGTCATCCTGCCTGGCAGAAACAAAATGCCGTAGATATGTGACCAAGGTCAGATTGGCCCTCTCAACCAACCCATTCGTCTCGGGATAATAAGCCGAGGAGAGATTCAACTCAATACTGAGTAGACGACAAAGCTCTCTCCAGAATCGAGACGCAAACTGTAGACCCCGGTCACTGACAATCTTTTCCGGCATACCGTGTAGGCGAAAGATATGCTTGATGAACAACGCTGCCAGAGAACGTGTAGAAGGTAGCCGTAGAAGAGGCACCAAGTGAACCATTTTGGAAAAATGGTCGGTGATCACCCAGATAATGGTGCAGCTACGAGTCTTGGGTAAGCCTACCACAACGTCCATCCCAACCATCTCCCAGGGCCTGTCCGCCACCGGCAGGGGGTAAAGCAACCCAGCTGGCCGCTGCCAAGGAGACTTGTTCTTGGTGCAAGAGACACACGCCCGAACATAGTCTGCGACATCACGAGCCATATACGGTCACCAGTATGTCCTCGCCAGTAACTCAGATGTCCTTTTGGAACCAAAATGTCCACCCACCCTGGACGAGTGAGCCCAAGAGAGAACCTCCGGTTGCAAACTGGATGGTACAAAAGTCTTGCCTGGAGGCACAGACTCTAGCGAAATTGGGGCCCCAGTTCTCAGGCTCTCGGGGGGGACAATAAGTCGAGGTTCCTCTTCCTCCTCCTCAGATGATACAACGGAGTGAGAGAGAGCGTCGGCACGAATGTTCTTCTCGGCAGAAAGAAAATGGAGGGTGAAATGAAAGCGGGAGAAGAACAAGGACCATCTGGCCTGGCGAGAATTAAACCGCTGGGCTGTCTGCAGGTATACCAAATTCTTGTGATCTGTGAAGACTTGGAAGGGAAAACGAGCTCCCTCCAAGAGATGTCTCCACTCCGAGAAAGCCAACTTCATGGCTAGCAACTCCCTGCCCCCGATGGACTAATTCCTCTCTGCTGGTGAGAAGGTCTTAGAGAAGAAGAAGCAAAGATGCTTCCGACCTTGAGCATCCTTTTGGAAAAGGACTTCTCCAGCACCAACAGATGAGGCATCCACCTCAATTATAAATGGCTTGTCTACATCGGGGCGATGTAGGATGGGAGCGCTAGCGAAGTGTGACTTAATGGAGCTAAAGGCCTTAGAGACCTCCTCAGACCACAATTTGGGATTTGCTCCCTTCTTGGTGAGGGCAACCAAGGGAGCTACCAAAGTTGAGAAGTGTGGAATGAACTGGCGATAGTAATTAATGAACCCCATAAAGCGCTGCACCGCTTTAAGAGAATGGGGTTCATGCCAGTCCATCACAGCCTGAAGTTTGGCAGAATCCACAGCCAATTCCTGGGCAAAGATGATATAGCCTAGGAAATGTATGGATTCCTGCTCGAACACACACTTCTCCAACTTGGCATAGAGGGAGGAGGTCTAAGACTTTGCAAACATCTCTCTGGTGGGAGTCTATATCTGGAGAGTAGATGAGAATATCATCCAGATAGACTATTACAGAGGTGGAGAGCATATCCCAGAAGATGTCGTTCACAAAGTCTTGGAAAATGGCTGGGGCATTACAGAGCCCGAAGGGCATCACCAGATATTCATAGTGCTCATCCCTGGTGTTAAAAGCCGTCTTCCATTCATCCCCCTCACGGATGCGAATCAGGTTGTAAGCACCTCACAGATCTAATTTAGTAAATACCCTTGCTCCCCGAAGCCTATCAAAAAGCTCAGATATCAGGGGCAAAGGATACTTATTCTTAACGGTGATGGCGTTAAGACCCCTGTAATCTATGCATGGATATAGTTCCCCATTCTTCTTCTGCATGAAAAAGACCCCAGCCCCAGCAGGTGACACTGACTTCCTGATGAACCCTCTTGCCAGATTCTCTTGAATGTACTGAGACATTGCCTCCATCTCCGGGAGAGATAATGGATAGACTCGACCCCAGGGAGGCTCAGAACCAAGCAAGAGATCAATAGGACAGTCATAGGGGCGGTGAGGCGGAAGGGTCTCCGTCACCTTTTTGGAGAACACGTCCGCATAAGACCAATATTGCTTGGGGAGAGAGGATAGATCTGCGGGTACCTCAGTAGTAGCAACCTGAACGCACTCCCTCTGACACCTACCCCCACAAGATTCACCCCATCCCAAAATTCTGCCTGAGGACCACTCGATATGAGGAGAGTGGTACCGTAGCCAGGGTATCCCCAACAGGACCTCATCAATTCCCTCAGGAATGACGAGGAGAGATATAATCTCCTGATGGGATGGCGACATGGACAGAGTAAAAGGGATGGTCTGGTGTGTTATCTGTGAGAGCAGTGTCGACCCATTCACCACTCATACTGTTACTGGTTGAGCTAGCATTACCAGGGGTATTGCGTGACGTTGAGCAAAGGCAGAATACATAAAATTGCCCTCCGCCCCAGAATCCACGCAGAGCTCTACCGAGTGGGTGGATGAGCCTATAGTAATTGTCCCCTTAAAGGACAATTTGGAGGCAAACGTCACCGTGTCTAGTGTACATACACCTGCTACCACTAGACGCTGACGTTTCCTCAACCGGTGGGGACATCTGGTGACAAGATGTCCTGACTGCTGGCAAACATGACAGACCTTGAGTGCACAAGCGGTCCGGGACTTAGATCCAGCTCATGACTCTTCCATGGCCTCATGTGACTCAGGGACCAGGACCGGAGATTCCAGAGGTTTGGCAAAGGTGGGAGCCAGCCGAAACCTCTGTCTACACTGGGCTCCCTCTAACCTCCGCTCGTTAAAAAGGAGTGGAGACAGCTATTAACTCCTCCAGTGTGGCAGGAAACTCCCTAGTGGCCAGAGCGTCCTTCACGTGATCAGCCAGCCCCCTCCAAAATATGGGGATAAGAGCTTTATCCGACCACTCCAGCTCAGATGTTAGGGTACGGAAGTGGACGGCAAAATGGCTGATCAAGGACAAACCCTGAGTCAATGCCAGCAGTTGGAGCGCCGTGTCATGGGTGACTCGAGGTCCTAAAAAGACCTGTTTTAGAGTGCTCAGGAACAGCGGAGCACTCTGCACCACATGATCGCCACGCTCCCACAGCGGCGTAGCTCATTCCAGCGCCCTGTCGATAAGAGGGACACAATAAATCCCACCTTTGCCCGCTCTGTGGGAAAGCGTGCAGCCAGGAGCTCGATGTAAACAGAGCACTGACTCACGAAACCCTTACAAGATTTACTATCTCCAGAAAAATTTTCTGGCAGCGGGAGGTGAGATAATGTCGGAACAGGGGTGACAGTGGACAAGGTTGCTGCAGCCACGCTTTCAGCCTGTACAGCAACTGCGGTAACATCCACAGCTGAGGTTGTGCTCTCGACAGCCGCCAACCTACCCTCCAGCTGCTAGATATACCGCAAGGACTGCTGTATGTCCGCCATTTACTAGCCAGACCCTGGTGCTAGTATTCTGTTAGGGCTAGTGGAAGGCACCGAGTAAATATAGATGTTTTATTGTAATTGATGCGTTCGCAGCCCGGGGTCCACCGTGCAGGAGAAAATGCTGCAAGCAATGGCGGCACTATATGGCGGTATGAACTAGCTCTGTTATTTCACAGAGTAGCCGTGAAAGAAAAGCACTGCGCCCTGTTAGACTTCACACAGGCACAGGCTAACTGCCCAACAGAGAGCAGTCAGTGGTCATGCATGCACACAAAACTCCTCGCCGGAGGTGCCAGCATTCTAGGGGCTTATTTCAGCCGTGTCCCTGAACACAATCTTACATGACCACACTGGCGCAAATCACATAACTTAGAAATATACTAGAGCATGACTGTGCGGCCATGAGAGCCTTAAATAGTTGCAGCACGTACATGACCTTCCTAGAAGGACCACTGAGAGGCTGCTACAGAGCCTGAGCACCTACAGGACCTTCCTGAAAGACCAATGGATCTAGCTGTAGTATCTGAACATGTGACCCTCGATCTCCACTGAGAGATCTTACTCTGGGCATGCTCAGAACGAGAAAAGCAGGACTTAGTCCTAGAAGCATCTGCTCGCCGCTGCCCAGCACTGGCTTCAATGGCAGAAGCAGGAAAAGCATCAGTAACTCTTTGTACAGAGTCAGACTGAGTGAGATACTGGGACTGACGTCTCCGCTGAGCAGGCTCCACTGCGGCAGGAGAAGAATGGGAGACCCCAGCAGAGATGGCCCGAGATTTCCCCTGTGCAGAGGTGGGAACTCGACCCCTAACAAACGGTATTTGCCTGCAGAATTTTCTGCACAGAATCTGCATCTCTTGCCGGAAAAGTCCACGCGAATTTTATTCTTTTTTGATGCAGATTTTCGTGTGTTTTTTCATGTGGATTTGTATGCGTTTTTGAAAGCTAAAAAAAGATCTATTATTGAACAAATAAAAAAAATTGTGATGCCATTTCTTGTCCAACCTCCTAATTTACATACTCCATTGAAAAATAATGTTTACACACACAGATAAATCTATGGATAATAGATAGATAGATAGATACAGTTAGGTCCATATATATTTGGACAGAGACAACATTTTTCTAATTTTGGTTATAGACATTACCACAATGCATTTTAAGCAAAACAATTCAGATGCAGTTGAAGTTCAGACTTTCAGCTTTCATTTGAGGGTATCCACATTAAAATTGGATGAAGGGTTTAGGAGTTTCAGCTCCTTAACATGTGCCACCCTGTTTTTAAAGGGACCAAAAGTAATTGGACAGAGTCAATAATTTTAAATTAAATGTTCATTTTTAGTACTTGGGTTGAAAACCCTTTGTTGGCAATGACTGCCTGAAGTTTTGAACTCATGGACATCACCAGATGCTGTGTTCCCTCCTTTTTGAAGCTCTGCCAGGCCTTCACTGCGGTGGTTTTCAGTTGCTGTTTGTTTGTGGGCCTTTCTGTCTGAAGTTTAGTCTTTAACAAGTGAAATGCATGCTCAATTGGGTTGAGATCAGGTGACTGACTTGGCCATTCAAGAATATTCCACTTCTTTGCTTTAATAAACTCCTGGGTTGCTTTGGCTTTATGTTTTGGGTCATTGTCCATCTGTAGTATGAAACGACGACCAATCAGTTTGGCTGCATTTGGCTGGATCTGAGCGCACAGTATGTCTCTGAATACCTCAGAATTCATTCGGCTGCTTCTGTCCTGTGTCACATCATCAATAAACACTAGTGACCCAGTGCCACTGGCAGCCATGCATGCCCAAGCCATCACACTGCCTCTGCCATGTTTTACAGATGATGTGGTATGCTTTGGATCATGAGCTGTACCACGCCTTTGCCATACTTTTCTCTTTCCATCATTCTGGTAGAGGTTGATGTTGGTTTCATCTGTCCAAAGAATGTTCTTCCAGAACTGTGCTGGCTTTTTTAGATGTTTTTTAGCAGAGTCCAGTCTAGCCTTTTTATTCTTGATGCTTTATAGTGGCTTGCACCGTGCAGTGAACCCTCTGTATTTACTTTCATGCAGTCTTCTCTTTATGGTAGATTTGGATATTGATAAGCCGACCTCCTGGAGAGTGTTGGTCACTTGGTTGGCTGTTGTGAAGGGGTTTCTCTTCACCATGGAGATTATTCTGTGATCATCCACCACTGTTGTCTTCCGTGGGCGCCCAGGTCTTTTTGCATTGATGAGTTCACCAGAGCTTTCTTTCTTTCTCAGGATGTACCAAACTGTAGATGTTGCCATTCCTAATATTGTAGCAATTTCTCAGATGGGTTTTTTCTGTTTTCGCAGCTTAAGGATGGCTTGTTTCACCTGCATGGAGAGCTTCTTTGACCACATGTTTTCTTCCCAGCAAAACCTTCCAAATGCGTGCACCATACCTCAAATCAACTCCAGGCCTTTTATCTGCTTAATTGAGAATTACATAACGAAGGAATTGCCCACACCTGTCTATGAAATAGCCTTGGAGTCAACTGTCCAATTACTTTTGGTCCCTTTAAAAACAGGGTGGCACATGTTAAGGAGCTGAAACTCCTAAACCCTTCATCCAATTTTAATGTGGATACCCTCAAATGAAAGCTGAAAGTCTGAACTTCAACTGCATCTGAATTGTTTTGTTTAAAATTCATTGTGGTAATGTCTATAACCAAAATTAGAAAAATGTTGTCTGTCCAAATATATATGGACCTAACTGTAGATAGATAGATAGATAGATAATACCAAGCTTGATGTTTAGTAATAAACATAATAAAATGGTACATAAAGAGATAAAGAAGATACACACACAAAATCTGCATTAGGCCGGGGTCACACTTGTGAGAAACTCGCACGAGTCTCTCGCATCAATACCCGGCACTGCCACCGGCACTCGAGACTGAAGCGTTTAGCTGCATTGAAATGCATGCAGCCACACACTCCAGTCCCGAGTTCCGGCGGCAGTGCAGGGTATTGATGCGAGAGACTCGTGTAAGTTTTTCACAAGTGTGAACCCGGCTTTAAATGCAATTTCTGTTTAATTTATAAAAAAAATGAAAAAAAAAATGGCATGGGTTCCCGCGCAATTTTCTGTGCCAGAGTGGGAAAGCCAGGGATGATGTTTATAGCCTGGGAAGGGGTTAATACCCATTGATCTTCCCAGGCTATAAATATTAGCCCCCGGCTGTATATATAGCCTTTACTGGCTATTAAAATAGGGAGACCTCCCCAAAAAGCGACATGTTGTCCCCCTATAATTAATATCCAGAAAAGACTATGCAGACCGCTGTGGGCTCTTATTTATAGCCTAGGAAGGGACCATGGATATTGCCCCCCCAGCTACAAACACCAGCACCCAGACGCCCCAGAAATGGCACATCTGTAAAATGTGCCATTTCCAGCACTTAGCCTCTCTCTTCCCACTGCCCTGTAATGGTGGCATATGGGACAATAGGGGGTTAATGTCACCTTTGAATTGTAAAGTGACATTAAACCTGCTTAGTAATGGAGAGGCATCAATAAGACACCTATCCATTAATAATCCTATAGTTGTTAATAAGTTAAATAAACACACACATGCAGGATAAAGTATTTTAATGAAATAAAACACCACACAGTTATGCCATCTTTATATTTCTGCCAATCCATGTGATGCCCTCGATCGCCTGCAAAAAAGAAAAAATAATAAACCAACACAAATACTCCCTGGTCCGATGCAGTCCATTTCATAATGAGTGTCCCATGACGATCTCTCCTATAGAGCTGTCACATCAGGAGATGTGACGTGACAGCTCTATAGGCCTCCAGTGACACACTGACAAGAGACAATGGCTCATGGAGTGTTATCACTGAGGGTTCAATGGCCCCTCACTTTACGGCACAGCTGCGTGAAAATTTTCCCACGCAGTGGTGCCGCAAGTGACAGTATGAACTTTACTGTACTCACAGTAGTGGTGGGATACAGTGCGGAAGGATACCTTCCGTCATTGTATCCTGGAGCCCCTGGAGAGCTTTCGCATCTGCCGATGTGACAGCTCTCCACGGGAGATCGTCGTGGGACACTCGTTATTAAATGGATTACATCGGAACAGGGAGTATATAGTGGTATATTATTTTAATTTTTTTTTCCAGGTGATCGAGAGCTTCGTGGACTAAGTATATGGTGAGTATGTACTGTATGTTGTATGTACTGTATGTACTGTATGTCTATGTGTGTTTTTGTTTTTTTTTTAGACTTGAACACAGTAGCCGGATGATGGGATTACTACTGTCCCATCATATGGCTACCTGTCACTGTAGAAGGCATATCTGGATGGGACTAGTAGTCCCATCGAACGATGCCTGCCTACACACAGAGACGTATACACACACAGCCCTGCACACACATACATACAGCCCCGCACACCCACGCACACACAAAGACACACACAAACACCTGCACACAGACACGCACATCTTCTCTGCACACACACACAGTCTCCGCCCACACACTCTTCCCCTCCGATCTGCATCATTTCTTGCACGAACCTCCGCAGCAAATCTACAGATCTTTTTTAAACCTGCAGTTTTGGTGTGGAATAGCCTGACACAATAGAAGTCAATGGGTGCAGAAACGCTGCAATTCAAAAGAATTGACATGCTGTGGAAAAAAAAATACTGTGATTCCACATGTTTTTTTCAGCAGCATGTGCCTACCAAATGTCAATTTCAAATAGACTAACACTGCTTGTTCACTACACTGCGGATTTGATGCAATTCTACACATCCAAAAACACTGCGGATCAACATCAAAATCTGCAACGTGTGTACATAGCCTAATGATTTAAAAAAAATTATATATATATTTACCAGATGTATGTAAGGATAAAATTAATTTGATACAAAAGAAAAACTCCCCAATAAATGTGTCCTTTGCCAACATTTGTTGAGAGTCTTATTAAATGTGTTAAGTGTAAAGTGCAATATACCATGTTGGAAAAATAACATGTTCACTAAAGTTAAGAAATATGAAGCTGACATTTCAATGCCTGCAATTTATCTGCATTGTGCAGTCTTTCTTTAAAATTTCACATGGGTGATTTTTTCTTTGTTTCAATATATTGTAGCGTTTCCCTTAATTCAGGTCTTGGGGGACACTCGCTTGGCACGGGATTAACGCATACAGTTCTTTTCCCCATACCAGGGGTTACCTCTTAGGAGCTCCTGCTCCACAGGTTGACTCCATGTCAGTCCAAGGTCCACAACAGGACCGTCCAGGTCGATGGTCTCACAGTGCTTCCAGGATGACTCCACTCCCTGGAGCCTCCAACACTGACCATCCAGGTCGATGGTCTCACAGTGCTTCCAGGATGACTCCACTCCCTGGAGCCTCCAACACTGACCATCCAGGTCGATGGTCTCACAGTGCTTCCAGGACGACTCCATTCCCAGGAGCCTCCAACACTGACCGTCCAGGACCTACAGCACACAGGCTACTCAGTGCCAAAGCCCAACCATGTGCTATTCAGGAATTCCCAGGATTTCCAACACAGGCTTCCAGGGCCTTGCACTTGGACCATTCAGATCCAAACACAGGAACATGTGACCCGCACCCTGGTCACATTATATATCTTTTAACCACCCCCCTGGGTGGGAGTGTGGATGTGTGGCTAGTTTGTCCCGCCCATCTCACATAACTAGCCTAGTAAGTCTCCCTTCATAACTATACAAACTCTTGAGGGACTACAGGTCCCAGAAAAACAACATTACATCAGACTTACCACGCAGACTCCCTCTGCGACACATATAGGCCATTCACAACTCTGCCAGTCACTGTTTCATCACATTTATGCCTCCAAACACATCTTGAAGTGCACACACAGTGCCCCCTGGCTATAACGTGGGTCAGTGCACCACAATATGGACAAAGAAATAGTTAATACTTTGAGAAGAGATGAAGAAAACAAAAGACAATATGTTAATGTTAACAAGTATCCTGATTTGTTACATAATTATATTTTTATATGCCATTAATGTGTATTTAATTACTAAACAATATTTTAATTGAATTTACTTTTCTATTGGTTCTCCAATAGAGTAGGTGGTATGTAATAAATCAGCATTCCCATGTTATGGCATGCTATAATTAGAAACGATTGTATGAAGGGCATAAATGGTTTATTACTTTGGATGGTTTTATCTGCTATTTGCACTGAAATAAAGTTGTATTCATCTGATCCCATCTCATTGCTGAATTTTACTTTTATCTAAGTGAAAACTTATTATCCATGTGGCTCAACATTGTACAGATTGCTTTTAGTCCAATAGACCAACTGCACCACATTTCCAATAAATGCAATCTGTCAGCAGGTTTTTGCTATGTAATTTGAGAGCACCATGGTGTAGGTGCAGAGACCCTGATAAAAGGGATGTGTCATTTAATGGGCTGTGTTTTGCTGTTTTAATATAATCAGTGGTTTATCAGCAGGAGATTCTCACTACAGGACAACTGAGAAACACCAAAAACACAACACTTTTTAGAAAGGATTTAAAAACTTTTTTATTATGATTAATATAAACACCAACAAAAAATGGGTAAGGACTAGTGTTGAGTGATACCGTCCGATACTTTAAAGTATCGGTATCGGATAGTATCGGCCGATACCCGAAAAATATCGGATATCGCCGATTCCGATATCCGATACCAATACAAGTCAATGGGACATCAAGTATCGGAAGGTATTTTCATGGTTCCCAGGGTCTGAAGGAGAGGAAACTCTCCTTCAGGCCCTGGGATCCATAGGGATAAGTAAAATAAAGAATTAAAATAAAAAATATTGATATATTTACCTCTCCGGCGGCCCCTGAACTCAGCGCGGGTAACCGGCAGGCTTCTTTGTTCAAAATCAGCGCTTTTAGGACCTGAGAATCACGTCCCGGCTTCTGATTGGTCGCGGGCCGCCCATGTGACCGCCACGCGACCAATCACAAGCCGCGACGTCACCGCAAGCTATTAACGCGCTCATTTTTAAAAATGAGCGCGTTAATGGCTTTCAAAGACGTAGCGGCTTGTGATTGGTCGCGTGGCCGCGACCAATCACAAGCCGCGACGTCACCGCAAGCTATTAACGCGCTCATTTTTAAAAATGAGCGCGTTAATGACTTTCAAAGACGTAGCGGCTTGTGATTGGTCGCGGCCACGCGACCAATCACAAGCCGCTACGTCTTTGAAAGTCATTAACGCGCTCATTTTTAAAAATGAGCGCGTTAATAGCTTGCGGTGACGTCGCGGCTTGTGATTGGTCGCGGCCACGCGACCAATCACAAGCCGCTACGTCTTTGAAAGTCATTAACGCGCTCATTTTTAAAAATGAGCGCGTTAATAGCTTGCGGTGACGTCGCGGCTTGTGATTGGTCGCGGCCACGCGACCAATCACAAGCCGCTACGTCTTTGAAAGCCATTAACGCGCTCATTTTTAAAAATGAGCGCGTTAATAGCTTGCGGTGACGTCGCGGCTTGTGATTGGTCGCGGCCACGCGACCAATCACAAGCCGCTACGTCTTTGAAAGCCATTAACGCGCTCATTTTTAAAAATGAGCGCGTTAATAGCTTGCGGTGACGTCGCGGCTTGTGATTGGTCGCGGCCACGCGACCAATCACAAGCCGCTACGTCTTTGAAAGCCATTAACGCGCTCATTTTTAAAAATGAGCGCGTTAATAGCTTGCGGTGACGTCGCGGCTTGTGATTGGTCGCGGCCACGCGACCAATCACAAGCCGCTACGTCTTTGAAAGTCATTAACGCGCTCATTTTTAAAAATGAGCGCGTTAATAGCTTGCGGTGACGTCGCGGCTTGTGATTGGTCGCGGCCACGCGACCAATCACAAGCCGCTACGTCTTTGAAAGCCATTAACGCGCTCATTTTTAAAAATGAGCGCGTTAATAGCTTGCGGTGACGTCGCGGCTTGTGATTGGTCGCGGCCACGCGACCAATCACAAGCCGCTACGTCTTTGAAAGCCATTAACGCGCTCATTTTTAAAAATGAGCGCGTTAATAGCTTGCGGTGACGTCGCGGCTTGTGATTGGTCGCGGCCACGCGACCAATCACAAGCCGCTACGTCTTTGAAAGCCATTAACGCGCTCATTTTTAAAAATGAGCGCGTTAATAGCTTGCGGTGACGTAGCGGCTTGTGATTGGTCGCGGCCACGCGACCAATCACAAGCCGCTACGTCTTTGAAAGCCATTAACGCGCTCATTTTTAAAAATGAGCGCGTTAATAGCTTGCGGTGACGTCGCGGCTTGTGATTGGTCGCGGCCACGCGACCAATCACAAGCCGCTACGTCTTTGAAAGTCATTAACGCGCTCATTTTTAAAAATGAGCGCGTTAATAGCTTGCGGTGACGTCGCGGCTTGTGATTGGTCGCGGCCACGCGACCAATCACAAGCCGCTACGTCTTTGAAAGCCATTAACGCGCTCATTTTTAAAAATGAGCGCGTTAATAGCTTGCGGTGACGTCGCGGCTTGTGATTGGTCGCGGCCACGCGACCAATCACAAGCCGCTACGTCTTTGAAAGCCATTAACGCGCTCATTTTTAAAAATGAGCGCGTTAATAGCTTGCGGTGACGTCGCGGCTTGTGATTGGTCGCGGCCACGCGACCAATCACAAGCCGCTACGTCTTTGAAAGCCATTAACGCGCTCATTTTTAAAAATGAGCGCGTTAATAGCTTGCGGTGACGTAGCGGCTTGTGATTGGTCGCGGCCACGCGACCAATCACAAGCCGCTACGTCTTTGAAAGCCATTAACGCGCTCATTTTTAAAAATGAGCGCGTTAATAGCTTGCGGTGACGTCGCGGCTTGTGATTGGTTGCGGCCACGCGACCAATCACAAGCCGCTACGTCTTTGAAAGTCATTAACGCGCTCATTTTTAAAAATGAGCGCGTTAATAGCTTGCGGTGACGTCGTGGCTTGTGATTGGTCGCGGCCACGCGACCAATCACAAGCCGCTACGTCTTTGAAAGCCATTAACGCGCTCATTTTTAAAAATGAGCGCGTTAATAGCTTGCGGTGACGTAGCGGCTTGTGATTGGTCGCGTGGCCGCGACCATTCACAAGCCGCTACGTCTTTGAAAGTCATTAACGCGCTCATTTTTAAAAATGAGCGCGTTAATAGCTTGCGGTGACGTCGCGGCTTGTGATTGGTCGCGGCCACGCGACCAATCACAAGCCGCTACGTCTTTGAAAGCCATTAACGCGATCATTTTCAAAAATGAGCGCGTTAATAGCTTGCGGTGACGTCGCGGCTTGTGATTGGTCGCGGCCACGCGACCAATCACAAGCCGCTACGTCTTTGAAAGCCATTAACGCGCTCATTTTTAAAAATGAGCGCGTTAATAGCTTGCGGTGACGTCGCGGCTTGTGATTGGTCGCGGCCACGCGACCAATCACAAGCCGCTACGTCTTTGAAAGCCATTAACGCGCTCATTTTTAAAAATGAGCGCGTTAATAGCTTGCGGTGACGTAGCGGCTTGTGATTGGTCGCGGCCACGCGACCAATCACAAGCCGCTACGTCTTTGAAAGCCATTAACGCGCTCATTTTTAAAAATGAGCGCGTTAATAGCTTGCGGTGACGTCGCGGCTTGTGATTGGTCGCGGCCACGCGACCAATCACAAGCCGCTACGTCTTTGAAAGCCATTAACACGCTCATTTTCAAAAATGAGCGCGTTAATAGCTTGCGGTGACGTCGCGGCTTGTGATTGGTCGCGGCCACGCGACCAATCACAAGCCGCTACGTCTTTGAAAGCCATTAACGCGCTCATTTTTAAAAATGAGCGCGTTAATAGCTTGCGGTGACGTCGCGGCTTGTGATTGGTCGCGTGGCCGCGACCAATCACAAGCCGCTACGTCTTTGAAAGTCATTAACGTGCTCATTTTTAAAAATGAGCGCGTTAATAGCTTGCGGTGACGTCGCGGCTTGTGATTGGTCGCGGCCACGCGACCAATCACAAGCCGCTACGTCTTTGAAAGCCATTAACGTGCTCATTTTCAAAAATGAGCGCGTTAATAGCTTGCGGTGACGTTGCGGCTTGTGATTGGTCGCGGCCACGCGACCAATCACAAGCCGCTACGTCTTTGAAAGCCATTAACGCGCTCATTTTTAAAAATGAGCGCGTTAATAGCTTGCGGTGACGTCGCGGCTTGTGATTGGTCGCGGCCACGCGACCAATCACAAGCCGCTACGTCTTTGAAAGCCATTAACGCGCTCATTTTTAAAAATGAGCGCGTTAATAGCTTGCGGTGACGTTGCGGCTTGTGATTGGTCGCGGCCACGCGACCAATCACAAGCCGCTACGTCTTTGAAAGCCATTAACGCGCTCATTTTTAAAAATGAGCGCGTTAATAGGTTGCGGTGACGTCGCGGCTTGTGATTGGTCGCGTGGCCGCGACCAATCACAAGCCGCTACGTCTTTGAAAGTCATTAACGTGCTCATTTTTAAAAATGAGCGCGTTAATAGCTTGCGGTGACGTCGCGGCTTGTGATTGGTCGCGGCCACGCGACCAATCACAAGCCGCTACGTCTTTGAAAGCCATTAATGCGCTCATTTTTAAAAATGAGCGCGTTAATAGCTTGCGGTGACGTCGCGGCTTGTGATTGGTCGCGGCCACGCGACCAATCACAAGCCGCTACGTCTTTGAAAGCCATTAACGCGCTCATTTTTAAAAATGAGCGCGTTAATAGCTTGCGGTGACGTCGCGGCTTGTGATTGGTCGCGGCCACGCGACCAATCACAAGCCGCTACGTCTTTGAAAGCCATTAACGCGCTCATTTTTAAAAATGAGCGCGTTAATAGCTTGCAGTGACGTCGCGGCTTGTGATTGGTCGCGGCCACGCGACCAATCACAAGCCGCTACGTCTTTGAAAGCCATTAACGCGCTCATTTTTAAAAATGAGCGCGTTAATAGCTTGCGGTGACGTAGCGGCTTGTGATTGGTCGCGGCCACGCGACCAATCACAAGCCGCTACGTCTTTGAAAGCCATTAACGCGCTCATTTTTAAAAATGAGCGCGTTAATAGCTTGCGGTGACGTCGCGGCTTGTGATTGGTCGCGGCCACGCGACCAATCACAAGCCGCTACGTCTTTGAAAGTCATTAACGCGCTCATTTTTAAAAATGAGCGCGTTAATAGCTTGCGGTGACGTCGCGGCTTGTGATTGGTCGCGGCCACGCGACCAATCACAAGCCGCTACGTCTTTGAAAGCCATTAACGCGCTCATTTTTAAAAATGAGCGCGCTAATAGCTTGCGGTGACGTAGCGGCTTGTGATTGGTCGCGGCCACGCGACCAATCACAAGCCGCTACGTCTTTGAAAGCCATTAACGCGCTCATTTTTAAAAATGAGCGCGTTAATAGCTTGCGGTGACGTCGCGGCTTGTGATTGGTCGCGGCCACGCGACCAATCACAAGCCGCTACGTCTTTGAAAGCCATTAACGCGCTCATTTTCAAAAATGAGCGCGTTAATAGCTTGCGGTGACGTCGCGGCTTGTGATTGGTCGCGGCCACGCGACCAATCACAAGCCGCTACGTCTTTGAAAGCCATTAACGCGCTCATTTTTAAAAATGAGCGCGTTAATAGCTTGCGGTGACGTCGCGGCTTGTGATTGGTCGCGTGGCCGCGACCAATCACAAGCCGCTACGTCTTTGAAAGTCATTAACGCGCTCATTTTTAAAAATGAGCGCGTTAATAGCTTGCGGTGACGTCGCGGCTTGTGATTGGTCGCGGCCACGCGACCAATCACAAGCCGCTACGTCTTTGAAAGCCATTAACGTGCTCATTTTCAAAAATGAGCGCGTTAATAGCTTGCGGTGACGTTGCGGCTTGTGATTGGTCGCGGCCACGCGACCAATCACAAGCCGCTACGTCTTTGAAAGCCATTAACGCGCTCATTTTTAAAAATGAGCGCGTTAATAGCTTGCGGTGACGTCGCGGCTTGTGATTGGTTGCGGCCACGCGACCAATCACAAGCCGCTACGTCTTTGAAAGCCATTAACGCGCTCATTTTTAAAAATGAGCGCGTTAATAGCTTGCGGTGACGTCGCGGCTTGTGATTGGTCGCGGCCACGCGACCAATCACAAGCCGCTACGTCTTTGAAAGCCATTAACGCGCTCATTTTTAAAAATGAGCGCGTTAATAGGTTGCGGTGACGTCGCGGCTTGTGATTGGTCGCGTGGCCGCGACCAATCACAAGCCGCTACGTCTTTGAAAGTCATTAACGTGCTCATTTTTAAAAATGAGCGCGTTAATAGCTTGCGGTGACGTCGCGGCTTGTGATTGGTCGCGGCCACGCGACCAATCACAAGCCGCTACGTCTTTGAAAGCCATTAACGCGCTCATTTTTAAAAATGAGCGCGTTAATAGCTTGCGGTGACGTCGCGGCTTGTGATTGGTCGCGGCCACGCGACCAATCACAAGCCGCTACGTCTTTGAAAGCCATTAACGCGCTCATTTTTAAAAATGAGCGCGTTAATAGCTTGCGGTGACGTCGCGGCTTGTGATTGGTCGCGGCTACGCGACCAATCACAAGCCGCTACGTCTTTGAAAGCCATTAACGCGCTCATTTTTAAAAATGAGCGCGTTAATAGCTTGCGGTGACGTAGCGGCTTGTGATTGGTCGCGGCCACGCGACCAATCACAAGCCGCTACGTCTTTGAAAGCCATTAACGCGCTCATTTTTAAAAATGAGCGCGTTAGTAGCTTGCGGTGACGTCGCGGCTTGTGATTGGTCGCGGCCACGCGACCAATCACAAGCCGCTACGTCTTTGAAAGTCATTAACGCGCTCATTTTTAAAAATGAGCGCGTTAATAGCTTGCGGTGACGTCGCGGCTTGTGATTGGTCGCGGCCACGCGACCAATCACAAGCCGCTACGTCTTTGAAAGCCATTAACGCGCTCATTTTTAAAAATGAGCGCGTTAATAGCTTGCGGTGACGTAGCGGCTTGTGATTGGTCGCGTGACCGCGACCAATCACAAGCCGCTACGTCTTTGAAAGCCATTAACGCGCTCATTTTTATAAATGAGCGCGTTAATAGCTTGCGGTGACGTCGCGGCTTGTGATTGGTCGCGTGGCCGCGACCAATCACAAGCCGCTACGTCTTTGAAAGTCATTAACGCGCTCATTTTTAAAAATGAGCGCGTTAATAGCTTGCGGTGACGTCGCGGCTTGTGATTGGTCGCGGCCACGCGACCAATCACAAGCCGCTACGTCTTTGAAAGCCATTAACGCGCTCATTTTTAAAAATGAGCGCGTTAATAGCTTGCGGTGACGTCGCGGCTTGTGATTGGTCGCGGCCACGCGACCAATCACAAGCCGCTACGTCTTTGAAAGCCATTAACGCGCTCATTTTTAAAAATGAGCGCGTTAATAGCTTGCGGTGACGTCGCGGCTTGTGATTGGTCGCGGCCACGCGACCAATCACAAGCCGCTACGTCTTTGAAAGCCGTTAACGCGCTCATTTTTAAAAATGAGCGCGTTAATAGCTTGCGGTGACGTCGCGGCTTGTGATTGGTCGCGGCCACGCGACCAATCACAAGCCGCTACGTCTTTGAAAGCCATTAACGCGCTCATTTTCAAAAATGAGCGCGTTAATAGCTTGCGGTGACGTTGCGGCTTGTGATTGGTCGCGTGGCCGCGACCAATCACAAGCCGCTACGTCTTTGAAAGTCATTAACGCGCTCATTTTTCAAAAATGAGCGCACTAATAGCTTGCGGTGATGTCGCGGCTTGTGATTGGTCGCGTGGCGGTCACATGGGCGGCCCGCGACCAATCAGAAGCCGGGACGTGATTCTCAGGTCCTAAAAGCGCTGATTTTGAACAACGAAGCCTGCCGGTTACCCGCGCTGAGTCCAGGGGCCGCCGGAGAGGTAAATATATCAATATTTTTTATTTTAATTCTTTATTTTACACATCTCTATGTATCCGATACCGATACCCGATACCACAAAAGTATCGGATCTCGGTATCGGAATTCCGATACCGCAAGTATCGGCCGATACCCGATACTTGCGGTATCGGAATGCTCAACACTAGTAAGGACAAGTACAGGAAAAAATGGTGGGTATGCCTGTGGGGCAAGGGGCGCATGAGGCACTGCAGAAGTGTATAATTTAATCAATCATAAAATATACAAATGATAATATGTTGATTCCATAATATTAATACATGTGCATAAAGGATAACGAGCCAACATAATATAACTGCTCAGTCCATTTAGAAAAAGAAACCAGTACACTATCAGATAAAGGGTAATAGCAGCATTTATACATATAGATATGGAGGAAAGTGCAGATAGACTTATTAAATAAGATACAATAACTAGATATAGGTAATACACAACCAGCTATAGGACAAGAGCAGACGTAAAGGTAAACAAGCGTATAATAGAAAAGACAGTGTTATACTAGTGGAATTACTGGCAGAGCCAGGGACCCTCCACACTCGACGCGCGTTTCCCTGTGGAAAGCTTAGTCCAGGACAACTGGTCTCATGCCTCTTAGTCCAACCACACCCACCAACACTGAATAGCATCTCTGTGTTACTATATTATGTACACAGAAAGCTGTGATGTGGGCAGATTATACAAAGTTCACAGTCTGACCTCAGCTAGATCTGCAGCAGAGAAAACAGTGACCCCATCACAGCTGCTCCACCAAGTAAACTAAGTGATACATCACTGGAAATGGAGTTTAATTGAATAGCAGCTACCTCATGCTGCTATCCGATTACATATCAAAATATGGTGACATGTTCCCTTTAATGGTTTTCTAACACTATATATTCCGTATATTTGGAATTATTTGGACATTTTTTTTTTTACTTTGGTAATTTTACCTAATTGCACTGAGGTATCAAAACTTTTATATTTTTAATATTCATCACAGATCTAGATAGAAGACTAATAAAAGTTGAATGTATAGTATAATCAGCTATGTGGTGTATGCCTGCACAGAACATTTACTGCTGATACTATGTAGTTATGAAACATATGAATTATGTGCTTAGTTAGAAATGTTTGACATCACAGATAAAAGTCCATTTACTTATTTTGAAGGTTATCTGTTGAATGAGCCTTATTATGGTTATTAATCAAAGTTTTCTCTTATATGGCAAAGCTATTTTCCGCTTCAGGTCATAGAACACAACACAAGCAGGGCAGATTTATTGACTTGAGACTTCTAAGTCCTAGAGCATCTATTTCTTTAGCATGTGTGTTAACCCTTTCATGACCGGTGGGTGTTTGGGGTCTCCATCCCCACAGAGCCAAATTTTACCTTTCGCAATTATGTATTCTAAAAATGATTTTTTTTTGCTTTCTTAGTCTATCGCTATTTTTTTTTAAGCAACATATTGATATTGCGGATTCATCTTATTTAATATTGCTCGACGTGTCAATTTATTTTTTTAGGTCTTATTTATGAAAAAAATTGTAGTAGGAAAATTTGCAGAATCTTGTTCAAATGTTAATGCTGTTTTAAAGCAAATTGTTAAATGAATAATATTAAACAGGAGCATATCTTTAGTGGATTCAGGCTTGGCAGTCACACAAAGTCCTTAGAGAATAGGGTGCCCAAAAAGTAATTTTAGCCCATATGTGGACACCAATACTATATAAATTCTGTGACAGTTGGGAACTTGTTAGAGATTTTGCCTTGGGTCCATGATCTTCAGTTTATAACATTGCCAAACATTGATATTCAATTTATTTCTGTCCACAGTAAGGTCAAATAAATGTGTATTGTTACTATGAAATTTGTAATATAAACTGATGTTGTATTTTTTTACATGTAGCCTCTAAATTCGACATTTACATGCAACATCTTGACATAGAAAAATAAGTATAGAACTTTTTTGCGCTCCTAAAAGTCAATAGACGCTAAAGATCAAGTCCTCCACCTCTCTTAATATTTGCACATTTAAATTCCTAGGGAAGCAGTGCATGGTCTTTATGTCTCTCTACACTGACTTGACAGTATCTATTAGGAGCTATATTACCTCTTATCTCCCCTGTCAGAGGTCTCTAACTTATGCAAATTAGTTCTCCTGATTTTCACTGATGGGCAAACATCCTAAAACATGTATCTGCAAATAGAAACTCTGGTTTGGCTTTTTACTATAAGGCAGTGTTCCCCAAGTCCGGTCCTCAAGAGCCACCAACAGGTCATGTCTTCAGGATCTCCTTAGTATTGCACAGGTGATGGAATTATTGTCTGTGCAGGTGATGCAATTATCACCTGTGCAATACTAAGGAAATCCTGAAAACATGACCTGTTGGTGGCTCTTGAGGACCGGAGTTGGGGAACACTGCTCTAAGTCATGTGGCAAGACCTTTAAAGGATTGTTGCTGGTTTTAGAATTGCTAGGTCTAATAGGTTTCTGGTAAAAGGGAGGACAGGAAAAAAGCTCATCGATCTAAATGTAAATGTATACTATGGTCGTAGGTGAATATAGGTGGCACTCACCTTTTATAACTCTTGATACCTTGCATATAGGTCACTTGGGACCATTAGGTGTTCAAAGGTGGATTTTTTCTGTGGTCGGTATGCTGCAAATCCCTGGTAGCTAGTACATCACTCAGACCAAGTAGCCATAGGAATGTTATCCAATAGAATTTCTACCAGACTATTTGCACTCCCGTGTATATATATAGAAGTACTTTTTCTTGAGAAATAATATAAACCTTTTTTGGATAATAAGAATCCTAGGATCCTACACCCACGGGAGCGCAAATAGCCTGGTATAAAGTTTATAGGTCTAATAGGTAGCACTAGAGTTAAACCTATCATCCTCTCAGAAGAGGCTATTTGTATATTTACATTTCTGGGAGGGGGAAATTGTCCATGAAAATGGTATCATCACATTTTGTCAAATATTGATGTTAGAGATTTTTTATTTGTAATATGAATGCTTATTAACATAGTTATTTACTTTTTTCTCTTTTTATAAAATTATGTTATGCAGTATAATAAGAATTATTATCTTTTTTGTCAGATGGCATCCATTCCTTCATATCATGTTTTTGTTAAACATTAGATGAAATGCTGGCGCAGCGCTGGCAATATGTGAACCTTGTCTTTCTTGCGTTTTTCCACCATGCGTTTTTTTTTTTAAAACGCATGCGTTTTAAAACGCAAGTGTGAAACCAGCCTAATAGAGGCATTATTAATCCTGTCCTGACTTTGGATTCAATGATACATGTTATTTGCTAAGATGTTGCCACAAATAGCTGTTCCAGTACTAGCTGTAACCGGTAAAGTTACCGCGTGAGCCCAAACGAACTGAGCAGCAATAGTCAAAGTTGGTGCTAGCCCCAATCTTGGCTGTTTAACCACATAAACACATTCATTATGTGAAAATAAATCTAAAAAGTACACATATTTGATATTGCCGCATCTGTAACAACCCAAGCAAAAAAAGCTGTCATATAGCTTATATGCTTGTTTAAAAAAAATAGGTAAAAATGTTAGGAGTCGAGTCTCCTCTGCTGCACAGGGGGAATCTTGATCCGTCTCCGCTGCAGTCTCCCATTCTCCTCCAGCCGCAGTGGAGTCTGCTCAGCAGGGACGTCGCTCCCAGTGTCTTGCTCGCTCTCACTCTGTACAGAGAGTTACTGCTGCTTCTTCAGCTCCTGCCATTAAAGTCAGTGCTGGTCAGCGGCGAGCGGACTTCCCTGGGACTAAGTCCTTGTTTGCGCACACTGAGCATGCCCAGAGCAAGATCTCCCGTTGGAGATCGAGGGTCATGTGCTCTGGCTCTGCAGCGCATTCCATTGGTCCTCTTGGCAGGTCTTGGAAGGGCAAAGTTTCTGTGGCCACTTCCTGTCCTGCAATTATATAAACTGCGCATGACCGCACGGCCATGCGCTAGTGTACATTTGAATACGTGTGTTTGTTGTGAGTGCAAGTCGTTCATTAAATACCCCTACCCTACTGTATGACTGTTCGCGTATGGAGTATGGCTGCTATCTAGCGCCCAACAAATCACTCAACGTGTCACACACGTATCAGCGTCTATTGCTGTGACCGCCAGTGCGGCGCCACGCGCCAGTAGTGCGCTTCCTAACCCACGTCTGGGTGCTTAGTGGTGCCTGCCAGCACGGCACAGTTAGCACTTCGGTGCTCTAATTATAAGTGTTGCCTTTACACACCCAGTTGAGGTGCTGTGCCAGCAAGGGTCTAATCGGACTTCAATCCTAGTTGGGGTTAAGTTCGCTGACTGCTTGCTCGCCTTCTATGTGCGGTACCGCGATCCTGTGACGCAACAGGATCGCTTCCTTCACGTTGGGTGAGGTTTAACCCACGTGTGTACTCTTATGAGTACCGCCATATAGTCCGTCGTTACTTAGCAGCAGGTTCCATCTCTGCACGGTGGACCCCGGGCTGCGAACGCACCATACACTATCAGCCCTAACAAAAAATCACAGCAAAAATGCTGTATTTTAAGTTACATAGTAACATAGTTAGTAAGGCCGAAAAAAGACATTTGTCCATCCAGTTCAGCCTATATTCCATCATAATAAATACCCAGATATCATAATAAATACCCAGATTACATTGCCATGCACAAAGTTGAATAAAGCACATGCAAAAAGATATATGTAAAAAAAGTAGTATTATTGAAAATGAAAGCTTATGCACAAAAAACAAGCCTTCACATTGGCAGAAAAAAAAATATAGGTCTCAGAATATGGATAAACATTTTTTTATTTTTAACAAAAATGATCTAAGTGTGTAAGAGGAGTAAAGCATGAAAAAACTGGGTAAATTTGGTTTCACTACAATTATACTGACCTGTGGAATAAAGTTGTCTCATCATTTAAAAAGTCCAATGAAAGGCATAAAAAAATAAATGAATAGATCAATTTTTTAACTCAAGCTGATTTGTTTAATATTGTTCCTAAAATTCACACTAATGCTATGTTCCCTTTCATGCTATCTCTACAGAAAAGAAGATTAAGACATGTAAAGCACCATTGAGTACATGGCGCTATATAAATGTATAATAATAAAAATCAATAAAAATAATAATTATTAAGACATTCACTATCATGAGTCATCTTGAAGCATACCTGGCCTCCTTCCTGGAGGTGTCTCACCTTATTAGGTTTGCAGAAAAGCACAGTCGACCATGCTTTTGTGCTCCTATGAAAATATGGACACGGTGAGAGAAAGTCTTCTGGGTCAAAAGTGACTCAATCCGCCTCGTTCAGTTAAGTAGTTCCATGTGAGATTGTGTCTGGATTATGTGTTTAGGATATCTACATGGAAACCCTGACATAAGCGCTCAGTTTAGAGCACAAAAACAATGTAAACCAAACCTTAAAAGCAATCCCAAATTTTCTGAACCTAAAAACTTTGTGCTCCCAAATCAGAAATGCGTTCACTTGTTTCAGCGTATTTAACCCCTTCAAGACCCAGCCTATTTTGACCTTAAAGACCTTGCCGTTTTTTGCAATTCTGACCAGTGTCCCTTTATGAGGTAATAACTCAGGAACGCTTCAACGGATCCTAGCGGTTCTGAGATTGTTTTTTCGTGACATATTGGGCTTCATGTTAGTGGTAAATTTAGGTCAATAAATTCTGCATTTATTTGTGATAAACACGGAAATTTGGCGAAAATTTTGAAAATTTCGCAATTTTCACATTTTGAATTTTTATTCTGTTAAACCAGAGAGATATGTGACACAAAATAGTTAATAAATAACATTTCCCACATGTTTACTTTACATCAGCACAATTTTGGAAACAAAATTTTTTTTTGTTAGGAAGTTATAAGGGTTAAAATTCGACCAGCGATTTGTCATTTTTACAACGAAATTTACAAAACCATTTTTTTTAGGGACCACCTCACATTTGAAGTCAGTTTGAGGGGTCTATATGGCTGAAAATACCCAAAAGTGACACCATTCTAAAAACTGCACCCCTCAAGGTACTCAAAACCACATTCAAGAAGTTTATTAACCCTTCAGGTGCTTCACAGCAGCAGAAGCAACATGGAAGGAAAAAATGAACATTTAACTTTTTAGTCACAAAAATTATCTTTTAGCAACAATTTTTTTATTTTCCCAATGGTAAAAGGAGAAACTGAACCACGAAAGTTGTTGTCCAATTTGTCCTGAGTACGCTGATACCTCATATGTGGGGGTAAACCACTGTTTTGGCGCACGGCAGGGCTTGGAAGGGAAGGAGCGCCATTTGACTTTTTGAATCAAAAATTGGCTCCACTCTTTAGCGGACACCATGTCACGTTTGGAGAGCCCCCGTGTGCCTAAAAATTGGAGCTCCCCCACAAGTGACCCCATTTTGGAAACTAGACGCCCCAAGGAACTTATCTAGATGCATAGTGAGCACTTTGAACCCCCAGGTGCTTCACAAATTGATCCGTAAAAATGAAAAAGTACTTTTTTTTCACAAAAAAATTCTTTTAGCCTCAATTTTTTCATTTTCACATGGGCAACAGGATAAAATGGATCCTAAAATGTGTTGGGCAATTTCTCCTGAGTACACCAATACCTCACATGTGGAGGTAAACCACTGTTTGGGCACATGGTAAGGCTCGGAAGGGAAGGAGCGCCATTTGACTTTTTGAATGAAAAATTATTTCCATCGTTAGCGGACACCATGTCGCGTTTGGATAGCTCCTGTGTGCCTAAACATTGGCGCTCCCCCACAAGTGACCCCATTTTGGAAACTAGACCCCCCAAGGAACTAATTTAGATGCCTAGTGAGCACTTTAAACCCTCAGGTGCTTCACAAATTGATCTGTAAAAATGAAAAAGTACTTTTTTTTCACAAAAAAATTCTTTTCGCCTCAATTTTTTCATTTTCACATGGGCAGTAGGATAAAATGGATCATAAAATTTGTTGGGCAATTTCTCCCGAGTACGCCGATACCTCATATGTGGGGGTAAACCACTGTTTGGGCACTCGGCAGGGCTCGGAAGAGAAGGCGCGCCATTTGACTTTTTGAATGGAAAATTAGCTCCAATTGTTAGCGGACACCATGTCGCGTTTGGAGAGCCCCTGTGTGCCTAAACATTGGAGCTCCCGCACAAGTGACCCCATTTTGGAAACTAGACCCCCCAAGGAACTTATCTAGATGCATATTGAGCACTTTAAACCCCCAGGTGCTTCACAGAAGTTTATAACGCAGAGCCATGAAAATAAAAAATAATTTTTCTTTCCTCAAAAATGATTTTTTAGCCTGGAATTTCCTATTTTGCCAAGGATAATAGGAGAAATTGGACCCCAAATATTGTTGTCCAGTTTGTCCTGAGTACGCTGATACCCCATATGTGGGGGTAAACCACTGTTTGGGCGCACGGCAGGGCTCGGAAGGGATGGCACGCCATTTGGCTTTTTAAATGGAAAATTAGCTCCAATCATTAGCGGACACCATGTCACGTTTGGAGAGCCCCTGTGTGCCTAAACATTGGAGATCCCCCAGAAATGACACCATTTTAGAAACTAGACCCCCAAAGGAACTAATCTAGATGTGTGGTGAGGACTTTGAACCCCCAAGTGCTTCACAGAAGTTTATAACGCAGAGCCATGAAAAAAAAAAAAAAAATTATTTTCTCAAAAATGATCTTTTAGCCTGCAATTTTTTATTTTCCCAAGGGTAACAGGAGAAATTTGACCCCAAAAGTTGTTGTCCAGTTTCTCCTGAGTACGCTGATACCCCATATGTGGGGGTAAATCACTGTTTGGGCACATGCCGGGGCTCGGAAGTGAAGTAGTGACGTTTTGAAATGCAGACTTTGATGGAATGCTCTGTGGGCGTCACGTTGCGTTTGCAGAGCCCCTGATGTGGCTTAACAGTAGAAACCCCCCACAAGTGACCCCATTTTGGAAACTAGACCCCCAAAGGAACTTATCTAGATGTGTGGTGAGCACTTTGAACCCCCAAGTGCTTCATAGAAGTTTATAATGCAGAGCCGTGAAAATAATAAATACGTTTTCTTTCCTCAAAAATAATTATTTAGCCCAGAGTTTTTTATTTTTCCCAAGGGTAACAGGAGAAATTTGACCCCAATATTTGTTGTCCAGTTTCTCCTGAGTACGGTGATACCCCATATGTGGGGGTAAACTACTGTTTGGGCACATGCCGGGGCTTGGAATTGAAGTAGTGACGTTTTGAAATGCAGACTTTGATGGAATGCTCTGCGGGCGTCACGTTGCGTTTGCAGAGCCCCTGATGTGCCTAAACAGTAGAAACCCCCCACAAGTGACCCCATTTTGGAAACTAGACCCTGAAAGGAACTTATCTAGATGTGTGGTGAGCACTTTGAACCCCCAAGTGCTTCATAGAAGTTTATAATGCAGAGCCGTGAAAATAATAAATACGTTTTCTTTCCTCAAAAATAATTATTTAGCCCAGAATTTTTTATTTTCCCAAGGGTTACAGGAGAAATTGGACCCCAAAAGTTGTTGTCCAGTTTCTCCTGAGTACGCTGATACCCCATATGTGGGGGTAAACCACTGTTTGGGCACACGTCGGGGCTCAGAAGGGAAGTAGTGACTTTTGAAATGCAGACTTTGATGGAATGGTCTGCGGGTGTCACGTTGCGTTTGCAGAGCCCCTGGTGTGCCTAAACAGTAGAAACCCCCCACAAGTGACCCCATTTTAGAAACTAGACCCCCCAAGGAACTTATCTAGATATGTGGTGAGCACTTTGAACCCCCAAGTGCTTCACAGACGTTTACAACACAGATCCGTGAAAATAAAAAATCATTTTTCTTTCCTCAAAAATTATGTTTTAGCAAGCATTTTTTTAGATTCACAAGGGTAACAGGAGAAATTGGACCCCAGTAATTGTTGCGCAGTTTGTCCTGAGTATGCTGGTACCCCATATGTGGGGGTAAACCACTGTTTGGGCACACGTCAGGGCTCGGAAGTGAGGGAGCACCATTTGACTTTTTGAATACGAGATTGGCTGGAATCAATGGTGGCGCCATGTTGCGTTTGGAGACCCCTGATGTGCCTAAACAGTGGTAACCCCTCAATTCTAACTCCAACACTAACCCCAACACACCCCTAACCCTAATCCCAACTGTAGCCATAATCCTAATCACAACCCTAACCCCAACACACCCCTAACCACAACACTAATTCCAACCCTAACCCTAAGGCTATGTGCCCACGTTGCGGATTCGTGTGAGATATTTCCGCACCATTTTTGAAAAATCTGCGGGTAAAAGGCACTGTGTTTTACCTGCGGATTTTCCGCGGATTTCCAGTGTTTTTTGTGCGGATTTCACCTGCGGATTCCTATTGAGGAACAGGTGTAAAACGCTGCGGAATCCGCACAAAGAATTCACATGCTGCGGAAAATACAACGCAGCGTTCCCGCGCGGTATTTTCCGCATCACGGGCACAGCGGATTTGTTTTTTCATATGTTTACATGGTACTGTAAACCTGATGGAACACTGCTGCGAATCCGCAGCCAAATCCGCACCGTGTGCACATAGCCTAATTCTAAAGGTATGTGCACACGCTGCGGAAAACGCTGCGGATCCGCAGCAGTTTCCCATGAGTGTACAGTTCAATGTAAACCTATGGGAAACAAAAATCGCTGTACACATGCTGCGGAAAAACTGCACGGAAACGCAGCGGTTTACATTCCGCAGCATGTCACTTCTTTGTGCGGATTCCGCAGCGGTTTTACAACTGCTCCAATAGAAAATCGCAATTGTAAAACCGCAGTGAAATGCGCAGAAAAAAACGCGGTAAATCCGCCATAAATCCGCAGCGGTTTAGCACTGCGGATTTATCAAATCCGCAGCGGAAAAATCCGCAGAGGACCAGAATACGTGTGCACATTCCTAACCCTAACCCTACCCCTAACCCTACCCCTAACCCTAGCCCTAACCCTAACCCTACCCCTAACCCTACCCCTACCCCTAACCCTACCCCTAACCCTACCCCTAACCCTAACCCTAGCCCTAACCCTAACCCTATTCTAACATTAGTGGAAAAAAAAAAATTTCTTTATTTTTTTATTGTCCCTACCTATGGGGGTGACAAAGGGGGGGGGTCATTTATTATTTTTTTTATTTTGATCACTGAGAGAGATTATATCTCAGTGATCAAAATGCACTTTGGAACGAATCTGCCGGCCGGCAGATTCGGCGGGCGCACTGCACATGCGCCCGCCATTTTGGAAGATGGCGGCGCCCGGGAGAAGACGGACGGGACCACGGCTGGATCGGTAAGTATGATAGGGTGGGGGGGGACCACGGGGGGGGGGATCGGAGCACGGGGGGGGGGATCGGAGCACGGGGGGGGGAATCGGAGCGCGGGAGGGGTGGAACGGAGCGCGGGGGGCGTGGAACGGAGCACGGGGGGGCTGGAATGGAGCACGGGGGGGTGGAACGGAGCACGGGGGGGGGTGGATCGGAGTGCAGGGGGGGTGATTGGAGCACGGGGGGGTGATTGGAGCACGGGGGGAGCGGACACGAGCACGGGGGGGAGCGGAGCACAGGGCGGAGGGGAGCCGGAGCAGTGTACCGGCCAGATCGGGGGGGTGGGGGGGCGATCGGAGGGGTGGGGTGGGGGCACACTAGTATTTCCAGCCATGGCCGATGATATTTCAGCATCGGCCATGGCTGGATTGTAATATTTCACCCGTTATAATGGGTGAAATATTACAAATCGCTCTGATTGGCAGTTTCACTTTCAACAGCCAATCAGAGCGATCGTAGCCACGAGGGGGTGAAGCCACCCCCCCTGGGCTAAACTACCACTCCCCCTGTCCCTGCAGATCGGGTGAAATGGGAGTTAACCCTTTCACCCGATCTGCAGGGACGCGATCTTTCCATGACGCCGCATAGGCGTCATGGGTCGGATTGGCACCGACTTTCATGACGCCTACGTGGCGTCAAAGGTCGGGAAGGGGTTAAACTGCAGTTGAAATTCACATGTTGGGCATTGCTGTAACAGGGAGCATCCACTTAAAAATTGCAGGATGCGTGTGTCCAGAAACATAAGCTAGGAATAATGCAATGGAACTAAGCTGGCATATTTTCAATTTAAATTTATCAAAAGCAATTGTGTTCTTTTTTCTGTAAAACATTTGTAGAATAAAATTAATAATTGTAATAGTAGATGAATTCCCAAATGGGTGTTGCTTCCAAAATGGGGTCACTTGAGCAAGGTCCTCTCTCTGTCGCCTGTAAAATGTATGCTCTTATGATCCGTGGTGTCCTCTCTCTCCGGTCAAATGTCTTATTTTCAGTAGAGTCCTCTCTTTCTTGCCTGTAAACTGTAAACTCTTATGGTCAGAGGGGTTCTCTCTCAATCTCCCCCCTCCCCTATGAGTATTTTCCGAGCAATTACAATCTTTTGAGCATTGAAATTGGCACAAATTTATTCACTGCAAATCAATTTGGGGGAGAAGGGTCAGGGAATTCAAATTTAAAAAGATTCAATCATCTCTGGTAGAAATGTAATTTATTTTATCTTCATTGCCCAATGTCATATGCCCAATATGTTGTGGTATCAACTTTAGAGGCATAGTTAGGCTTTTGGTTCAGAGGGGGAAAACTTCTGAATGGGCCTGTGAAGGATCTGCACCTCACCACCCCACCTGACCTCAATATTAGGTCATCGGGATCAAGTGGTAAGTTCTCCCCAATTGTACCAGGGTGATGTCCTGCACCCTCTGGAGACAAGTAAGGTCAGCTGGGCACCGTTTTATACAGACTTCCCAATCCACACTGGCCCAGGAAGGCTCAGGGAGTGAGAGGACCACTGACGTGGTAAGACACTCACCCATAACCCTGACAGGCTGAGAGACCCCTTTCACTATATCCATTGAAAAAGAACCTTATCAGCCCAGTAGAACTGTCACCAGTTTCTCATTTGATATAAGACCAATCCATTAACAGGAATTATCAGTAGCATTTAACATTAAACCGAGAAATGGACATGTGGATTTGTGAATCAAGATAAAAGAGCATCGCAAGGTTAAATTAAATATTTAATCGCCTTTAGGGCACATTGGACAATAGAAAAAAATGTCCAGCTTCACCGAATCCGTGAAAAAAAGTTTTCTTTATTCACAAACTTAAACATGGAGGATACAAACTTCAGCACAAACCATATTGGTACGAATCTCAACGCGTTTGTGGAGACTAAGCTCCCTCAATCATTGACATTTTTTTCTTTTGGATTCTACACGCTTGGACACAGCGGGTCTGTGCTCCTGAAACTCAGCTTATGCATCACGGGTGAGCTGGTCTATATTCCTTCACATTGGACACTACAGTATATACACTGTTATGACCTGGTGGTCAGGACAATAATGGACCTGGTGGTTAAGAGCACACGGAATGACCTGATAGTTACTGATAATATAGGACGAGCTCTGGGACGTGGGAACTCTGCTGACCGCAATCCCTAATCCTACCACAACACACTAGAAATAGCCGTGGATTGCTCCTAACGCTCCCTATGCAACTCGTCACAGCCTAAGGAACTAGCTAGCCCTGAAGATAGAAAAATAAAGCCTACCTTGCCTCAGAGAAATTCCCCAAAGGAAAAGGGAGCCCCCCACATATAATGACTGTGAGTAAAGATGAAAATACAAACACAGAGATGAAATAGATTTAGCAAAGTGAGGCCCGACTTACTGAACAGACCGAGGATAGGAAAGGTAGCTTTGCGGTCAGCACAAAAACCTACAAAAAGACCACGCAGAGGGCGCAAAAAGACCCTCCGCACCGACTCACGGTGTCCCAGAGCTTCCAGCAAGCAAGACAACAAACAAAATAGCAAGCTGGACATAAAAATAGCAAACCAGAGAAAAACAAGCAGGCACTTAGCTTCTGCTGGGAAGACAGGTCACAAGAACGATCCAGGAGTGAACAAGACCAATACTGGAACATTGACAGGTGGCATGGAGCAAAGATCTAAGTGGAGTTAAATAGAGCAGCCAGCTAACGAATTAACCTCGTCACCTGTGGAAGGAAGCTCAGAAACACCCACAGCCACCAGAGGAATTCCATGGATAGAACCAGCCGAAGTACCATTCATGACCACAGGAGGGAACCCGACAACAGAATTCACAACAGTACCCCCCCTTGAGGAGGGGTCACCGAACCCTCACCAGAGCCCCCAGGCCGACCAGGATGAGCCAAATGAAAGGCACAAACCAGATCTGCAGCATGAACATCAGAGGCAAAAACCCAGGAATTATCTTCCTGACCATAACCCTTCCACTTGACCAGGTATTGGAGTTTCCGTCTCGAAATACGAGAATCCAAAATCTTCTCCACCACATACTCCAACTCCCCCTCAACCAACACCGGGGCAGGAGGATCAACGGATGGGACCACAGGCGCCACGTATCTCCGCAATAACGACCTATGGAACACATTATGGGTGGCAAAAGAAGCAGGAAGGGCCAAACGAAATGACACAGGATTGATAACCTCAGAAATCTTATACAGACCAATGAAACGAGGCTTAAACTTAGGAGAGGAAACCTTCATAGGAACATAACGAGACGACAACAAAATCAAATCCCCAACACGAAGTCGGGGACCCACACAGCGCCGGCGGTTAGTGAAACGTTGAGCCTTCTCCTGGGACAATGTCAAATTGTCCACCACATGAGTCCAAATCTGCTGCAACCTATCCACCACAGTATCTACACCAGGACAGTCCGAAGACTCAACCTGCCCTGAAGAGAAACGCGGATGGAAACCAGAATTGCAGAAAAACGGCGAAACCAAAGTAGCCGAGCTGGCCCGATTATTAAGGGCGAACTCAGCCAACGGCAAAAAGGACACCCAATCATCCTGATCAGCAGAAACAAAGCATCTCAGATATGTTTCCAAAGTCTGATTAGTTCGTTCGGTTTGGCCATTTCTCTGAGGATGGAAAGCCATGGAAAAAGACAAATCAATGCCCATCCTAGCACAAAAAGATCGCCAAAACCTGGAAACAAACTGGGAACCTCTGTCAGAAACGATGTTCTCCAGGATACCATGTAAACGAACCACATGCTGGAAAAATAATGGCACCAAATCAGAGGAGGAAGGCAATTTAGACAAAGGAACCAAATGGACCATCTTAGAAAAGCGATCACAAACCACCCAAATGACCGACATCTTTTGAGAGACGGGGAGATCCGAAATAAAATCCATAGAAATATGCTTCCAGGGCCTCTTCGGGACTGGCAAGGGCAAAAGCAACCCACTGGCACGAGAGCAGCAGGGCTTAGCCCGAGCACAAGTCCCACAGGACTGCACAAAAGAACGCACATCCCGTGACAAAGACGGCCACCAAAAGGATCTAGCCACCAAATCTCTGGTACCAAAGATTCCAGGATGCCCAGCCAACACTGAACAATGAATCTCAGAGATAACTCTACTAGTCCATCTATCAGGGACAAACAGTTTCTCCGCTGGGCAACGGTCAGGTCCATCAGCCTGAAATTTTTGCAGCACCCGCCGCAAATCAGGGGAGATGGCAGACAAAATTACCCCCTCTTTGAGAATATCCGCCGGCTCAGGAACACCCGGAGAGTCAGGCACAAAACTCCTTGACAGGGCATCAGCCTTCACATTCTTAGAGCCCGGAAGGTACGAAACCACAAAATCAAAACGGGAGAAAAATAACGACCATCGAGCCTGTCTCGGATTCAATCGTTTGGCAGACTCAAGATAAGTCAAATTCTTGTGATCTGTCAAGACCACCACGCGATGCTTGGCTCCTTCAAGCCAATGACACCACTCCTCGAATGCCCACTTCATGGCCAACAACTCTCGATTGCCAACATCATAATTGCGTTCAGCAGGCGAAAACTTTCTAGAAAAGAAAGCACATGGCTTCATCACCGAGCCATCAGAACTTCTCTGCGACAAAACAGCCCCAGCTCCAATCTCAGAAGCATCAACCTCAACCTGAAACGGGAGCGAAACATCTGGCTGGCACAACACAGGGGCAGAAGAAAAACGACGCTTCAACTCCTGAAAAGCCTCTACAGCTGCAGAAGACCAATTGACCACATCAGCACCCTTCTTGGTCAAATCAGTCAACGGTTTAGCAACAGTAAAAAAATTAGCGATGAAGCGCCGATAAAAATTAGCAAAGCCCAGGAACTTTTGCAGGCTCTTCACAGATGTCGGCTGAGTCCAATCGTAAATGGCCTGGACTTTAACAGGGTCCATCTCAATAGTAGAAGGGGAAAAAATGAACCCCAAAAATGAAACCTTCTGAACTCCAAAGAGACACTTTGACCCCTTCACAAACAAGGAATTTGCACGAAGGACCTGGAACACCATTCTGACCTGCTTCACATGAGACTCCCAATCATCCGAAAAGACCAAAATATCATCCAAATACACAATCAGGAATTTATCCAGGTACTCTCGGAAGATGTCATGCATAAAGGACTGAAATACTGATGGAGCATTGGAAAGCCCGAATGGCATAACCAGGTACTCAAAATGGCCCTCGGGCGTATTAAATGCTGTTTTCCATTCATCGCCTTGTTTAATACGCACAAGATTATACGCCCCTCGAAGATCTATCTTGGTGAACCAACTAGCCCCTTTAATACAAGCAAACAAATCAGACAGCAACGGCAAAGGATACTGAAATTTGACTGTAATTTTATTGAGAAGGCAGTAATCAATACAAGGTCTCAAAGAACCATCCTTCTTGGCCACAAAAAAAGAACCCTGGTCCTAACGGTGATGACGACGGGCGAATATGGCCTTTCTCCAAGGATTCCTTTATATAACTCCGCATAGCGGAGTGTTCTGGCACAGATAAATTGAACAATCGGCCCTTAGGAAACTTACTACCAGGAATCAAATTAATTGCACAGTCTCAATCCCTATGAGGAGGTAGGGCACTGGCTTTGGGCTCATCAAATACATCCCGATAATCCGACAAAAACTCTGGAACTTCAGAAGGAGTGGAAGACGAAATAGACAAAAATGAAACATCACCATGTACCCCCTGGCAACCCCAGCTGGACACAGACATAGATTTCCAGTCCAATACTGGATTATGGACCTGTAGCCATGGCAACCCCAAAACGACCACATCATGCAGATTATGCAACACCAGAAAGCGGATATCCTCCTGATGTACAGGAGCCATGCACATGGTCAATTGGGTCCAGTACTGAGGCTTATTCTTGGCCAAAGGCGTAGCATCAATTCCTCTCAATGGAATAGGATACTGCAAGGGCTCCAAGAAAAAAACACAGCGCCTAGCATACTCCAAGTCCATCAAATTCAGGGCAGCGCCTGAATCCACAAATGCCATAACAGAATAGGATGACAAAGAGCAAATCAGAGTAATGGACAATAGTAATTTAGACTGTACCGTACCAATGGTGGCAGACCTAGCGAACCGCTTAGTGCGCTTAGGACAATCGGAGATAGCATGAGTGGAATCACCACAGTAAAAACATAGCCCATTCAGACGTCTGTGTTCTTGCCGTTCAGCTCTGGTCAAAGTCCTATCACATTGCATAGGCTCAGGCCCATGCTCAGATAGTACCGTCAAATGGTGCACAGCTTTACGCTCACGCAAGCGTCGATCGATCTGAATGGCCAAAGACATAGACTCATTCAGACCAGCAGGCATGGGAAATCCCACCATGACATCCTTAAGGGCTTCAGAGAGACCCTTTCTGAAGATTGCTGCCAGGACACATTCATTCCACTGAGTGAGCACACTTTCTAAACTTCTGACAATCTATCTCCGCTTCATCCTGACCCTGGCACAGAGCCAGCAAGATTTTCTCTGCCTGATCCACTGAATTAGGTTCGTCATAAAGCAATCCAAGCGCCAGGAAAAACGCATCAACATCACGCAATGCCGGATCCCCTGGCGTAAGGGAAAATGCCCAGTCTTGAGGGTCACCACGTAACAAAGAAATAATGATCTTTACTTGTTGAACAGGTTCACCTGAGGAGCGAGGTTTCAAGGCAAGAAACAATTTACAATTATTTTTGAAATTCAAGAACTTAGATCTATCACCAAAAAGAAATCAGGAATTGGAATCCTAGGCTCTGACATCGAATTCTGAACCACAAAATCTTGAATGTTTTGTACAGTTATAGTGAGATTATCCATCAAAGAGGACAGACCTTGAATGTCCATGTCTACACCTGTGTCCTGAACCACCCAGAGGTTAAGGGGAAAAGAGAGACAAAACACGCTGCAAAGAAAAAAAAATGGTCTCAGAACTTCCCTTATCCCTCTATTGAGATGCATTAGTACTTTGGGCCACCTGTACTGTTATGACCTGGTGGTCAGGACAATAATGGACCTGGTGGTTAAGAGCACACGGAATGACCTGATAGTTACTGATAATATAGGATGAGCTCTGGTACGTGGGAACTCTGCTGACCGCAATCCCTAATCCCATCACAACACACTAGAAATAGCCGTGGATTGCTCCTAACGCTCCCTATGCAACTCGGCACAGTCTAAGGAACTAGCTAGCCCTGAAGATAGAAAAATAAAGCCTACCTTGCTTCAGAGAAATTCCCCAAAGGAAAAGGCAGCCCCCCACATATAATGACTGTGAGTAAAGATGAAAATACAAACACAGAGATGAAATAGATTTAGCAAAGTGAGGCCCGACTTACTGAACAGACCGAGGATAGGAAAGGTAGCTTTGCGGTCAGCACAAAACCATACAAAAAGACCACGCAGAGGGCGCAAAAAGACCCTCTGCGTCCCAGAGCTTCCAGCAAGCAAGACAACAAACAAAATAGCAAGCTGGACAGAAAAATAGCAAACCAGAGAAAAACAAGCAGGCACTTAGCTTCTGCTGGGAAGACAGGTCACAAGAACGATCCAGGAGTGAACAAGACCAATACTGGAACATTGACAGGTGGCATGGAGCAAAGATCTAAGTGGAGTTAAATAGAGCAGCCAGCTAACGAATTAACCTCGTCACCTGTGGAAGGAAGCTCAGAAACACCCAGCGCCACCAGAGGAATTCCATGGATAGAACCAGCCGAAGTACCATTCATGACCACAGGAGGGAGCCCGACAACAGAATTCACAACAATACACTATGGTTTTATATATATATATGTATATATATATATATATATATATAAACCGTAAAAAATTGGAACAGCACAATGCTCACCGGTGGGTGCCTAGCCTCCCGGGCAGAATGGTCCACTCATCTGCCCACATAGATACAAAAATCAGCAAATGAAAGCAGCACTCCACAGAGATGTGGGTTCAATAAAGTCACATTTTTCACCTTTGAAAGGATTTGGAGTGCTGCCTTCATTTGCTGATTTTTATATGTATATATATATAAATATATATATATATATATATATATATATATATATATATATATATATATATATATACAATGGTCAGATATGCAAATACAATTGAAGTACAACAGATATAAGCAGATACTAATAGCCAGTTAACAGTCAGATGAAAGGCCTGGTTTGCAGGGGAGGGGCTGCCACATGGTAGGCTTGAGGTCCCTTCTGTTGCTTGAGTTCTCCCCACACGATATGTCGTTGAGACCTCCCCAGAGAAAAAACACTCGGAATAGCTATGCAGGAGCATTTAACCCCTCTGGGTCACTCCCCACCTGCCCTCTGGACTGCACCTAAATCCCTCCCTTAGTCTCTGCAGCTGCAAAACTCCAAAACCTATGAAAAATCATAACTTCTTTTTGGATGGTTTTCAGTTCTGGAGCCATCGATCAACCTGGGCCCCTTCTATGCTTTAAGACCAAACATAACTTTATTACCTGGCTTCTTGAAGCTTTTCTATGTATCTCCATACCCCTGGGAAATAGAATGGATCCAGACCCTGGAAGGAATTCAGTCTGGTCTGGAGATCTCGGAAATGTACACAATGTATGGCAAAAAATGGGATATACGACACTCCTAGTTAAGTGACTCTGTTACATACTGTAACTAGGGTTTCAACCCATAATCCAATAGTAGCAATAAACCTGAGTGACAAGTTTATTGCTACGATGTATGGCTAGGATGTTTAGTATCTCCATAATGCCTTATGAAATCATAGTTGTCTGAACAAAGCATGGTCTCCACAAGACAGCACGTCTTTTGTTTTGCTCTGAGCTGAACAAGGTGTCAGTTCTGTCACTCACAGCCCTTTGTCTCTCAACACCACTGCTGCTGGTTGGTTTTCTGTTACAACTGCACACTGAAGGGTTTTTTATAATCCTATGCCAAATAGGACACAAATGATTGATATGGAATTATATCTCCAATATTCTTCACAGGGCCCTTAACCAGTTAACACTGATTACAACTATGGTGGCACACTCTAATAGTGGATGTAGGAGAACTTCAGCAGATGACCTGGCTGTTACTAAAAAAAATCTCTATCGAAAGACCAACACTGTTATTACTGCCATATGGTGACCATATAGTGGTGGATACCAGTCCTGCAGAGCATGTAAGAGATTACAGTACAATCACTGACAGTGACTGGCAGCTGACTTTCTTTCTGCTGGAGTCATTCACTTTTCCTGTCTTTTCCATCTGGCTGAATCCAACATGACAATTTCTCCCACCTCGGACTTGGCTCCAGAGGCTACAACAAAGACGTATATGACTTCTCAGATTTCCAGTGCTGTCCCCATCTATCCTCAACCTGCTGAAGCTCCTTATCCTGCTGATACACCAATGCTGAACTTTTGAGCCGTATGTGTCCCTATTACTGCACCTGCCTTGTGGAACTGTGTGCTCTCTAGATGGTAAAACAAACCTCTAGAATATATTTATTCCAGGTGCCAGTGCTCTAGAAAAAGCAGTGCACACATTTTTCATCCTAGAAAGTAATAATGCCCTAATGTGTGCTCTTTTGACAGTCACAATATCCTGAGTTCCCCTGTAACAAAAATGCCCACTTAACATTTAGTAATGTTCAGAGTCCCCCTGTATAGCTCCCCTATACATAGTTTGATGCACACTCATACATAGTATAATAAACCCCTCATTATATAGGACCACCACACAGTAAATATCGCCCCCCCCCCCAGTAGCCCCCAAAATGATGGCACCAACACCGTGTGATGGCCTCCTCACTGTAGGATGGCCCACACTGTAATATTCACACTGCATGACGGCGCCCTAAATAGACTACATATAGTAAAATGAACTCCCCTTAGTCCTCCATACAGTATAATGCACTCCACATAGGCCTCAATACAGTGTAATTCACTCCCTATAGGAATCTACACAATATAATGCACTTCTTATAGGCCTCTGTACAGTATAACGCACTTCCCATAAGCCTCCATACTGTATAATTCAGTCCTCCTAATCTTCCATATAGTATAATGCACTCGCCAAGGTGTTCCATATTGGATAATGCACTCTCCATAGGCCTTCATGTAGTATAATGCCCTCCCCATATGTCTACATATAATATAGTGCACTCCCATAGTCCTCAATGTAGTATGATGCACGGCCTATTGTTCTTTATATAGTATAGCGCATACCCATACACAGCCCAAAGTCCTTCATATAGCATAATGCACACAACATAGTCCTCAATATAGTACAATGCACTTCTCATATGCCTCCATATAGTATAATTCACTCCCCATAGACCTCCATATAGTATAATGCACATCATAGTCTTCAATATAGTGTAATGCACTACCCATAGTAATACATAAAGTGTAATGCACTCCCCATAGTGTTCAGTATAGTATAATGCTCTACCCATAGTCCTCCAAATAGTGCAATGTACTCCCCAAAGGACTCTATATAGTATAATGCATGCCCAATAGGTCTCTACATAGTATAATGCACTCCCCATACTCCTCAATATGAATTTCTCCTTCTTGTTCTCCCACTGCTCAGATCTCTGCAGCGAGCTCTCTGAGATTCCGCACATCTCAGCACAACGGTCGCCATGTAGTAACGTTACAGTTGCGACGATGTAGTAAATCAGCCATCATATACTATGAAAGATATGTGCTTGGAATGGGTACTGGTATGACATATGTCGGTAAAGGGTTAGTAACCAATTAGCATCAGTAGGTTCTGAGCAGCAGTTCCAACAGCTATATTCACTGTCAACATCCAGCCGCCACTGGAGCTTAAAGCAGCTGATTGATTAGGTGTGCCTGTTGTCAGACCCCACCAATCTTATATTGATAGGTCATCAATATCATAATTGCAAAACAGAAGAGGAAAATTTAGCACTCACCAATCCGTAAAAACAGTAATTTATTTTTATTTAGAAAACATAAATGTGGCATGCAGGGGATAACAGGTGGCATTAAGCACAATGGGTGTTCTTCCAACCCTTCTACGGGTCCTAGCAAGTGGGTGACATAAAGCTACATTCTTTTTGAGAAGTAATGTGTCAGACGTCATCATTTCAGTTACAGTGCACACAATCAGAAAACTGACATTACATTATAAAAGTACTGACAAATCAATCCTGTCATTCAAACCTAATGGACCTTGGGCATTATGATGAATAATCCATCTGGCTTATTTTTTTACCGGTAATTTATGGTTATCTCCACCTTGTCATGGGTAATTCACTCTTTCTAAAACCTACAAAGCGCAGAGTTTGTGGATAAGATCCATGGCATTCCTAGATATGTTTAATCAGGATGGAACAGCCCTTCCCTTTGGTAATTGATCAATAATGCTCACGAAACCAGATAAATTAGGGGCCTAATACTTTTACCACCATGATAAAAATTATGAGGGCACAAAATAAAGTAGATCACAAAATTAGTGCTTCAAGGTATAAATTATGATACATGATATGCACGTTTTTTTTTTTAAACGTGGTCAATTTAAAGAGCGCTATGGCTATAGAGCGCACTGTATACCACGTGAGAAAGGTAGCAGTCCGCTGCCCAAATGCATAGTGGTTCAATAAAAAGTTTGTTTACCACCAAAATATTGAAGTGTGCTCTATAGCCATAGTGCTCCTTAAATTGACCACAGTTTTTCCAAAAAAACATTTACATTCCCCTTAAAGAATTGTGGCTGGAGCAGTTTGGGGCCATAGAGTTTATCTCCAGGCAACAGGACCTGAAGTGACATCACATCCTGAAAAGTGGCATCACGTGACTGGATCTTGGGCCCACGTGACCAGACCAGGAAGCACAGCACAGGAGCAGTCCCGGAGCAACAGAGCAGGAGTGCACGGAGACGTTCACTACTGGAGTTGTGCAGGGGTGCACAACCCTTCCAGGTGAGAGGCTAATCCCTCACCTTCCATTGAAACATCCCAATCACACCACCTGGTGCTTCTCATGCTGTGCTCTTCCTTGTTTATTGTCTTACATGATATGCACTGTAACCTATTTGTAAGAGGTTATTAGTAGATATGAGCGAACTTGTTCGGGAAACGTTGCCAATTTCAAATTTGGCATGAACATAGCAGATTTGGATCCATGTTCAGTTTCCCAAGCACTTTTCCTTAAAGTCGGCAAAATTCGAGCACAGTTTGGTAAATGATTGTGTTTCAGATAATGCTTTTATTAGGACTTTGGCAAGGATAGTGGTTCTGTTTGATGAATGGAGAAGACATGTTTTATGAAGGGAGGGGTGTGTAAAGATAAGAGGAGCTGCAGTATTGTTTTTTCTTTAATAACTGACTGTAAATTCCAGCAGCCAATGAGGGCGCAGAAACCATCCACAATGTCATGACACAAGGGCTTCTGTCATTGGCTGCCAAAGTCACATGTCTCTCTCCCTGTAAGAAGCAGACATGTTGCTTTCCTGGAGCCACTTTCTCAGTGCAACAGTACAGAGATGCCGTTCCTGCTGGCAGGAGTTAACATTTCCTCCTAAAAATCATTTGGACGAATACTGTGTTGGGACCAGGATTCATGAGGCCCTATTTAATAATCAAAAACATTAAGCCCAAAATTGGGGTTCAGTCAGGAGGCCCCATTTGCTAATTAAAATTGTATGGACTAATACTGTGTTGCAGTCAGGACTCAGGAGGTCATAGTATCATATTATTAAGGTTGAAGGAAGACTTTAAGTCCATCTAGTTCAACCCATAGCCTAACCTAACATGCCCTAACATGTTGATCCAGAGGAAGGCAAAAAAAAACCATGTGGCAAATAGTGAGCTCCACTTTGGGGAAAAAAATTCCTTCCCGACTCCACATACGGCAATCAGACTAGTTCCCTGGATCAACTCCCTATCAAGGAATCTAGTATATATACCCTGTAACATTATACTTTTCAAGAAAGGTATCCAGTCCCCTCTTAAATTTAAGCAATGAATCACTCATTACAACATCATATGGCAGAGAGTTCCATAGTCTCACTGCTCTTACAGTAAAGATCCCGCGTCTGTTATTATGCCTAAACCTTCTTTCCTCCAGAAGTAGAGGATGCCCCCTTGTCACTGTCTCAGGTCTATGATTAAAAAGATCATCAGAAAGGTCTTTGTACTGTCCCCTCAGATATTTATACATTAAAATAAGATCACCCCTTAGTCTTCGTTTTTCTAAATTAAATAGCCCCAAGTGTAATAACTAGGGTTGAGCGACTTTTACTTTTTTAAGGTCGAGTCGAGTGAAATCGGCTGATTATCATGAAAAGTCGGGGTCGGGGATCGACCGAAATACGAAACCCAATGCAAGTCAATGGGAAATATGTAATCCGTATGGCATCCGTACTGCGAGATTTTCTCGCAGGCTTGCAAAACCGACATACGGACATACAATGGATCTATGTGCTCAAAAAATCATAAAAACATATGTACTGTATATATATATATATATATATATGTCATTGAGACACACACATATATATATATATATATATATATATGTATATATTTATATTTACTTCAGCGCGATATAGCAGAAAAGCCGGTAATTCAATTGCCGGCTTTTCATTTCTCCTTGCTAAACCCGACATGATATGAGACATGGTTTACATACAGTAAACCATGTCATATTCCCATTTTTTTTGCATATTACACACTACTAATGTTAGTAGTGTGTATGTGCAAAATTTGGGCGCTGAAGCTATTAAATTTAAGGGTTAAATCGCGGAAAAAATTGGCGTGGGCTCCCGCGCAATTTTCTCCACCAGAGTGGTAAAGCCAGTGACTGAGGGCAGATATTAATAGCCTAGAGAGGGTCCACAGTTATTGCCCCCCCTGGCTTAAAACATCTGCCCCCAGCCACCCCAGAAAAGGCACATCTGGAAGATGCGCCTATTCTGGCACTTGGCCACTCTCTTCCCACTCCTGTGTAGCGGTGGGATATGGGGTAATGAAGGGTTAATGTCACCTTGCTATTGTAAGGTGACATTAAGGCCGGCTTCACACTTGCGAGTTTTACGGACGTAAGAGCGCAGAAACTACGTCCGTAAAACTCGCAAAAAATACGGCACAATTATTCTCTATGCCCCTGCTCCTATCTGCCGTATTTTACTGATCAGTATTATACGGCTTTCTACGGCCGTACAAAATCGCAGCATGCTGCGTTTGTCACCGTACTGCGCAAGAAATACGCCAATGAAAGTCTATGGAAGCGTGAAAAATACGGATTACACACGGACAAGCAGTGTGACTTGCGAGAAATACGCAGCGCTGTTAGAGAGAAAAGCCGGCAATTCAGTGCGGTGTACAGTAAAATCACACTGACAGCTTACAGTAGAATAGGTAGAATAAATGTGTACACATAGAATAGGTATATATATATATATGTCAGTGAGACACATATATGTATATATATTAATATTTATTCCAGCGCTATACAGCTTGAAAGCCGGTAATTCAATTACCGGCTTTTTCTTTCTCCTTCCTAAAACCCAACATGATTTGAGACATGGTTTACATACAGTAAACCATGTCTTCTCTCCATTTTTTTTGCAGATTCCACACTACTAATGTCAGTAGAGTGTATCTGCAAAATTTGGCCGTTCTAGCTCTTAAAATAAAGGGTTAAATGGCGGAAAAAATTGGCGTGGGCTCCCGCGCAATTTTCTCCGCCAGAGTAGTAAAGCCAGTGACTGAGGGCAGATATTAATAGCCTGGAGAGGGTCCATGGTTATTGCCCCCCCCTGGCTAAAAATATCTGCCCCCAGCCACCCCAGAAAAGGCACATCTGGAAGATGCGCCTATTCTGGCACTTGGCCACTCTCTTCCCATTCCCGTGTAGCGGTGGGATATGGGGTAATGAAGGGTTAATGCCATCTTGCTATTGTAAGGTGACATTAAGCCTAATTAATAATGGAGAGGCGTCAATTATGACACCTATCCATTATTAATCCAATTGTAGTAAAGGGTTAAATAAAACACAAACACATTATTTAAAATTATTTTAATGAAATAAAAACAATGGTTGTTGGAGTATTTTATTCTACGCCCAATCCAGTCACTGAAGACCCTCGTTCTGTGAAAGAAAAAACATAATAAACCAACAATATACTTACCCTCCGCAGATCTGTAACGTCCAACGATGTAAATCCTTCTGAAGGGGTTAAAACATTTTGCAGCAAGGAGTTCCGCTAATGCAGGCTGCTCCTCGCTGCAAAATCCCGGGGAATGAGTCTAAATATAGATCAATGAGCTATATTTAGCTTCATTTGTGGTGAGGCGCCCTCTGCTGGATGTTCATAGATCGTGGGAACTTACCTAGAAAGCTCCCAGGCTTTAACCCCTTCAGAAGGATTTACATCGTTGGACGTTACAGATCTGCGGAGGGTAAGTATATTGTTGGTTTATTATGTTTTTTCTTTCACAGAACGAGGGTCTTCAGTGACTGGATTGGGCGTAGAATAAAATACTCCAACAACCATTGTTTTTATTTCATTAAAATAATTTTAAATAATGTGTGTTAGGGGTCGAGTTCCCGCTTCTGCACTGGGGGAATCTCGAGCCACTTCCGCTGCGGTCTCCCATTCTTGTCCAGCCGCAGTGGATCCTGCTCAGCAAGGACGTCGGTCCCAGCGTCTTGCTCATTCTCACTCTGTTCAGAGAGTTAGTGCTGCTTCTCCAGTCTCTGCCATTAAAGTCAGTACTGGTCAGCAGCGAGCGGACTTCTCTGGGACTAAGTCCTTGTCTGCATGTACTGAGCATGCCCAGCGTAAGGTCTCCCGTTGGAGATCGAGGGTCATGTGCTCAGGCTCTGCAGCACATTCCATTGGTCCTCTTGGCAGGTCCTAGAAGGGCAAAAGTGCTGTGGCCACTTCCTGTGCTGCTCCTATATAAACTGCGCATGACCGCACGGCCATGCGCTAGTATTGTCTTGTTATTATGTGTGTGTGTAGATGGATGTATGTCGAAGGATGAAAGCTCCTAAATATCCCTCCCTAGTGTTGTTGACTGTTCGCGGATGATGGTAGCTATCTAGCGCCCGACTTGCCATCTACACGATACACACATCTCAGCGTCCTATAGCTGTGCCTGCCAGTACGGCGCCGTGCGCTTGCCTTGCACTTTCCATACCCGAGTCTGGGTGGTTAGTGGCGTCCGTTAGTGCGGCATCGCTCGCACTCTTGTGCACATATTTGTCCTAAGGTTCTCTACACACCCAGTTGCGGTGTTACGCCAGCAAGGGTCTAATCGGGCTTCAATCCCTTCTGGGGTTAAGTCCGCTGACCACTTGCTCGCGCTCTAGTGCGGTACTGCGGTCCTGTGAGTTAACAGGATCGCTTTCTTCACGCTGGGTGAGGTTTAACCCACGCGTGTATACTTTAGTGTACCGCCATATTGTCTGCCAATTACTAGCAGCAGGTCTCCACCTGCACGGTGGACCCCGGACTGCGAACGCACCTTTATCATTTCTGTCTTGGTGCGTTCCGCCAGTCCTAACAGAATACTAGCGCCAGGGTCTGGCTAGTAAAATGGCGGACGACCAGCGTTTACAGCGGTACATCCAGCAGCTGGAGGGAAGGTTGGCGGCTCTTGAGCGTACAACCTCAGCTGTGGATGTCACCGCTGTAGCTGTGCAGGCTGCAAGTGTAGCCGCAGCCAGTTTGTCCACTGCCACCCCTGCTCCGACTTTATCCCGTCTCCCACTACCTGACAAGTTTGCTGGAGAGAGCAAACATTGTCGTGGATTCGTGAGCCAGTGCTCTATCCATCTCGAGCTCCTGGCTGCACGTTTTCCTACAGAGCGGGCTAAGGTGGGATTTATTGTCTCGCTGTTGTCGGGCAGGGCGTTGGAGTGGGCTACGCCGCTGTGGGAGCGTGATGATCATGTGGTGCAGAGTGCTCCGTTGTTTCTGGGCACGCTGAAAAAGGTCTTTCTAGGACCTCAACTCACCCATGATACAGCGCTCCAACTACTGGCATTAACTCAGGGTGAGTCCTTGGTCAGCCATTTTTCCGTCCGATTCCGTACTTTAGCTTCCGAGCTGGAGTGGTCGGATAAAGCCCTTATCCCCATATTCTGGAGGGGCCTGGCTGACCATGTTAAGGACGCTCTGGCCACTAGGGAGATTCCTGCCACACTGGAGGAGTTAATATCTATTTCTACTCGTATAGACCTCCGTTTTAACGAGCGGAGGTTGGAACGAGCCCAGTGTAGGCAGAGGTTTCGGCTGGCTCCTACCTTCGCCAAACCTTTGAAATCTCCAGTCCAGGCATCTGAGTCACATGAGACCTTGGAGGTGACACGAGCGGGATCCAAGTCTCAGTCCGCTCGTGCACATAAGGTTCGTCATGTTTGCCAGCAGTCAGGATGTCTTGCCTCCAAGAGTCCTCAGTGGTCGGGGAAACATCAGCGTCTAGTGGCAGTTGGAGGAGGTACACTAGACACGGCGACGTTTGCCTCAAAGTTGTCCTTCAAGGGGACAATTACCATAGGCCCATCCACTCTCACGGTCGAGCTATGCTTGGATTCTGGGGCAGAGGGTAACTTTATGTCCTCCGCCTTTGCCCAGCGTCACGCAATACCCTTGGTGATGCTCGCCCAGCCAGTGACCGTTCGAGTGGTAAATGGGTCAACACTACCTTCACAGATTACCCACCAAACCATTCCTTTCACCCTATCTGTGTCTCCATCACATCAGGAGATAATCTCCCTATTAGTCATTCCTGAGGGAATTGATGAGGTCCTGTTGGGGATGCCATGGCTTCGCTACCATTCTCCTCATATTGAGTGGTCCTCTGGGAGAATTTTGGGATGGAGTAAATCCTGTGAGGGTAGATGTCAGAGGGAGTGCGTTCAGGTTGCTACTACACAGGTACCCGCAGATCTTTCCTCTCTCCCCAAGCACTATTGGTCCCATGCAGACGTGTTCTCCAAAAGAGCTGCGGAGACCCTTCCGCCTCACCGCCCCTATGACTGTCCTATTGACCTCTTGCCTGGTGCTGAGCCTCCCCGGGGTCGAGTCTACCCGTTATCTCTCCCGGAGACGGAGGCAATGTCCCAGTATATTCAGGAGAATCTGGCAAGAGGATTCATTAGGAAGTCAGTGTCACCGGCAGGGGCTGGGTTCTTCTTCGTACAGAAGAAGACTGGAGACTTACGTCCATGTATAGACTACAGGGGTCTTAACGCCATTACCGTTAAGAACAAGTACCCATTACCCCTGATATCTGAGCTCTTTGATAGGCTACGGGGAGCAAAGGTATTTACAAAGTTAGATCTGCGGGGTGCTTACAACCTGATTCGCATCCGTGAGGGGGATGAATGGAAGACGGCTTTTAACACCAGGGATGGGCACTATGAATATCTAGTGATGCCCTTTGGGCTCTGTAATGCCCCAGCCGTTTTCCAAGACTTTGTGAACGACATCTTTCGGGATATGCTCACCACCTCGGTCGTAGTCTATCTGGATGACATTCTCATCTACTCTCCAGATATAGACTCCCATCGGAGAGATGTTCGCAAAGTCTTCGACCTCTTACGGGCAAACTCCCTCTACGCTAAGTTGGAGAAGTGTGTGTTTGAGCAGGAGTCCTTGCCTTTCCTTGGTTATATCATTTCTGCCCAGGGTTTGGCTATGGATCCTGCCAAGCTACAGGCTGTAATGGACTGGCAGGAACCCCATTCTCTTAAAGCGGTGCAGCGCTTTATGGGGTTCATTAATTATTATCGCCAGTTCATTCCACACTTCTCAACTTTGGTAGCTCCCTTGGTCGCCCTCACCAAGAAGGGAGCAAATCCCAAGTTGTGGTCAGAGGAGGTCTCCAAGGCCTTTCTCTTGATTAAGTCACACTTCGCTAGCGCTCCCATCCTACATCGCCCCGATGTAGATAAACCATTCATCTTGGAGGTGGATGCCTCATCCGTTGGTGCTGGAGCAGTCCTTTTCCAAAAGGATGCTCAAGGTCGGAAGCATCCTTGCTTCTTCTTCTCCAAGACCTTCACACCAGCGGAGAGGAATTATTCCATCGGGGACAGGGAGTTGCTAGCCATGAAGTTGGCTTTTTCAGAGTGGAGACACCTCTTGGAGGGAGCTCGCTTTCCCTTCCAAGTCTTCACTGACCACAAGAACTTGGTGTATATACAGACGGCCCAGCGGCTGAATTCTCGCCAGGCTAGATGGTCCCTGTTCTTCTCCCGGTTCCATTTTACTCTCCATTTTCTCTCCGGGGAGAAGAACGTTCGTGCCGACGCTCTCTCCCGCTCCGTAGTGTCATCTGAGGAGGAGGAGGAGGAGCCTCGGCTTATTGTCCCTTCTGAGAGCCTGAGAACTGTAGCTCCGGTTTCGCTAGAGTCTGTGCCCCCGGGCAAGACTTTCGTGCCAGCTAACTTGCGACCGGAGGTTCTCTCTTGGGCTCACTCCTCCAGAGTGGGGGGGCATTTTGGGACCAAGAGGACATCAGAGCTTTTGGCGAGAACATACTGGTGGCCGCATATGGCCCGAGATGTCAGGGACTACATTCAGGCGTGCGTTTCTTGCGCCCAGAATCGGTCTCCTCGGCAACGGCCTGCTGGGTTGCTTTACCCTCTACCGGTGGCAGACAGGCCCTGGGAGATGGTCGGGATGGACTTTGTGGTGGGTCTACCCAAGTCGCGTGGCTGCTCCATTATTTGGGTTGTCACTGACCATTTCTCTAAGATGGTGCATTTGGTGCCGCTTCCTCGGTTACCCTCAGCACGGGCCTTGGCGGTGTTGTTCGTTAAACACGTTTTCCGTTTGCATGGTATGCCTGATAAAATTGTCAGCGATCGGGGTCCCCAGTTCGCATCTCGGTTTTGGAGAGAGCTCTGCCGTTTACTCAGCATAGAGTTAAACCTCTCCTCTGCTTACCATCCCGAGACGAATGGGTTGGTGGAGAGAACCAACCAGACTCTGGTGACATATTTGCGACATTTCGTCTCTGCCAGGCAGGATGACTGGGCATCTTTGCTACCTTGGGCGGAATTTGCCCTGAACAACGCCGTAGCCGATTCCACTGGTCAAACTCCTTTTCTCCTTAATTACGGCCAGCATCCGCGTGTCCCTGTGCCCATGCCCGTGTCCTCCACCGATTCTAGGGTGGCAGACTGGGCGGTGGAGGCACGTGACATCTGGGACCGCACACAGGATGCTATCCGGGCCTCCAAGGAGAGAATGAGGGTTTCGGCTGATACACACCGGCGCCCCGCTCCGGTCTTTGCTCCCGGCGACTTAGTGTGGCTCTCCGCCCGTAACATCAGGCTGCGAGTTGAGTCCACTAAGTTTGCTCCTCGCTACATTGGCCCGTTTAAAGTTCTGGAACAGGTCAACCCTGTGGTTTACCGTTTGGCCATTCCTCCACGCCTTGGTATCACCGATACCTTTCACGTTTCCCTCTTAAAGCCCGTTTGTTTGTCTCGGTTTTCTGAGTCATCTGCTGGGACATCGGGTTCATCCACGGATGAATTTGAGGTGAATGCTATTGTGGGAAGCAAGGTGGTACGTGGCAAAAAATTTTATTTGGTGGATTGGAAGGGTCATGGTCCAGAGGATAGAACCTGGGAGCCTGTGGAGCACATTCGGGCTCCGCAGCTCATTGCTGCCTTTGAACGTAGCGAGGCCCAAGGAGGGGGGGGCCCTAGGAGGGGGGGTAATGTTAGGGGTCGAGTTCCCGCTTCTGCACTGGGGGAATCTCGAGCCACTTCCGCTGCGGTCTCCCATTCTTGTCCAGCCGCAGTGGATCCTGCTCAGCAAGGACGTCGGTCCCAGCGTCTTGCTCATTCTCACTCTGTTCAGAGAGTTAGTGCTGCTTCTCCAGTCTCTGCCATTAAAGTCAGTACTGGTCAGCAGCGAGCGGACTTCTCTGGGACTAAGTCCTTGTCTGCATGTACTGAGCATGCCCAGCGTAAGGTCTCCCGTTGGAGATCGAGGGTCATGTGCTCAGGCTCTGCAGCACATTCCATTGGTCCTCTTGGCAGGTCCTAGAAGGGCAAAAGTGCTGTGGCCACTTCCTGTGCTGCTCCTATATAAACTGCGCATGACCGCACGGCCATGCGCTAGTATTGTCTTGTTATTATGTGTGTGTGTAGATGGATGTATGTCGAAGGATGAAAGCTCCTAAATATCCCTCCCTAGTGTTGTTGACTGTTCGCGGATGATGGTAGCTATCTAGCGCCCGACTTGCCATCTACACGATACACACATCTCAGCGTCCTATAGCTGTGCCTGCCAGTACGGCGCCGTGCGCTTGCCTTGCACTTTCCATACCCGAGTCTGGGTGGTTAGTGGCGTCCGTTAGTGCGGCATCGCTCGCACTCTTGTGCACATATTTGTCCTAAGGTTCTCTACACACCCAGTTGCGGTGTTACGCCAGCAAGGGTCTAATCGGGCTTCAATCCCTTCTGGGGTTAAGTCCGCTGACCACTTGCTCGCGCTCTAGTGCGGTACTGCGGTCCTGTGAGTTAACAGGATCGCTTTCTTCACGCTGGGTGAGGTTTAACCCACGCGTGTATACTTTAGTGTACCGCCATATTGTCTGCCAATTACTAGCAGCAGGTCTCCACCTGCACGGTGGACCCCGGACTGCGAACGCACCTTTATCATTTCTGTCTTGGTGCGTTCCGCCAGTCCTAACAATGTGTTTGTGTTTTATTTAACCCTTTACTACAATTGGATTAATAATGGATAGGTGTCATAATTGACGCCTCTCCATTATTAATTAGGCTTAATGTCACCTTACAATAGCAAGGTGGCATTAACCCTTCATTACCCCATATCCCACCGCTACACGGGAATGGGAAGAGAGTGGCCAAGTGCCAGAATAGGCGCATCTTCCAGATTTGCCTTTTCTGGGGTGGCTGGGGGCAGATATTTTTAGCCAGGGGGGGGCCAATAACCATGGACCCTCTCCAGGCTATTAATATCTGCCCTCAGTCACTGGCTTTACTACTCTGGCGGAGAAAATTGCGCGGGAGCCCACGCCAATTTTTTCCGCCATTTAACCCTTTATTTTAAGAGCTAGAACGGCCAAATTTTGCAGATACACTCTACTGACATTAGTAGTGTGGAATCTGCAAAAAAATTGAGAGAAGACATGGTTTACTGTATGTAAACCATGTCTCAAATCATGTCGGGTTTTAGGAAGGAGAAAGAAAAAGCCGGTAATTGAATTACCGGCTTTCAAGCTGTATAGCGCTGGAAAAATAGTAATATATATACATATATGTGTCTACTGACATATATGTATATATATATATATATATATATATATAGACAGTATATATATATATTTTTTTCTTTTTGGGACACATGGATCATTTCTATAGCGGTATGTTGGTTTTGCAAGCCTGCGAGAAAACCACGCAGTACGGATGCCATACGGATTACATACGGAGGATGCCATGCGCAAAAAACGCTGACACACCCTGCCTACGGAGGAGCTACGGACCACTATTTTCGGGACATTTCAGCATATTACGGCCGTAATATACGGACCGTATTTTCATACGCTGAGTATGAAGCCGGCCTTAGCCAGATTAATAATGGAGAGGCGTCAATTATGACACCTATCCATTATTAACCCTAGAACGCATGACGTTAAAAATATACATATTAACGTATTGGGGGCCTTTTAGGCCCCCATTCACATAATGTAGAAAAACACACTTAAATAACTTTCACAAGTTTATTTCAAAATTGCTCAATAAAATATGAATCGTGGACAAAATTTTAATTATTATTTTTCACAGAAAACAACAAAAATCTTTTTTTTCACAAATTTCACACAAAGACATGAAAACACATAAAAACGCATAGAAATCTATAGCAAGCTAGCTGCAGCTACATTTTTATTCTAACTTTATTTTCTATTATATTAGTCTTCCAAACAATTCTGACATGTTATTTTTTCAGAAGTTTTATGCAATTTTTGATAAATATGATCCAGATATAACTGATAGGGGCTAATTTGTCTGATTCAAACCTCGCTGCACGAGTTCGCGTATAATCAAAGCGAATGATTCTTCTAATTTCCTCATATCTGCCCACTGACATTGTTGCCTTATAGTGTGGATCAGAAAGTGGGTCCAGAAATAATTCTCGTATTGGGACATCATATGATTTTTGACTCCCTGCCAGCAGTAAAAGTCCAATATATGCATAAAGTTCCTCTTTTGAGATATTTTTCCAGGACTTATTTTTTGCAGAAGCGATACGTCTTCATTCTAGGTTTGAACATAATAGGACTTCTTCTGCAATATTGTCAGAAAAATAAGTACAGAATACATCTTTAGGGGTAAAGTAACTGGGACTTCCCACAGCTCCTTGAGCCTGTCTCACAATATTGTGTGTTGGAGTACGTCCGACTAATGTAGGATTACTGTCCCAAAAAACATTCGTTTTGGATGTTCTGCTTATCACTTCTTGAAGATCCACTAGATTCACTTCTTCATCATCAGAAGAATCACTGTATGAGGATGTTTGATTAGCTGGTGGCAGATATTCTTCATCAGACAAAGATAGTTCACTTTCATTATCGCTTTGAAACATAATCGCTTCAATCTCTTGGTCAGTCAGACACTTGGAGGAAGAGTGTGCCATTGCTGACTAGTTGTTAGCAAACTAAAAGAAAAAACAATGAACAGAATCAGGGTTGTCAACTCTTTGCTTGTGTGTGACACACTGTAAGTGTAATGTCCCCCCTTCTTCCTCTCACCCTCAGCAGCTCTTACCTTTTATACTTTTAGGTGGTGTACAATTCTCTGGATTTTTGTGGCTCACAAGCTCTAGCCTGTGCAATCTTCTTAGAAACAGAAACTGAAAATGAATCAGAATTCCTCTCAACAGCTTATCTTATCACAGGTCCTTCAGCAATTAGCTAACAGTGTATACTGTCCTCAGTACTCTATACACAGCTCATTACTGTGTTCCGAAGGACCTGAGGTGATGTCATGGCCTTATCACTCCCTCCAAAAATCACATGACATCCTCACATGTTATTATCCACACCCTGGCCCCTCCACCAGCATTACTGAGTACAAATAAAGTAACTTGAGACACAAACACTACTGAGAACATGACAAAAATAGCGGGGGCCTAGAAGGCCCCCAATTCGTACAGATGTAGTTTTCACCAAACAAGCATTGTTACACCATAATGCCTATGAAAAAAATTATATGAACAACTGGATATTATCAACAACGACATACTTGAAGAATACCTGGAGTTTCAAAATTCTATCTAAAGTAATTTTGCAGATAATAGCAAAAATGTAAGCATGGGGGCCTAAAAGGCCCCAAATATACATTGTAGGGTTAATCCAATAGTATGAAATGGTTAAAAAACACACACAATACAGCAAAGTATTTTAATGAAATAAACACATGTTGTTGTAATATTTTATTCCACTCTCAATCCACCTGAAGACCCTCGACCTGTAACAAAGTAAAAATAATAAACCAACAATATCTCATACCTTCCGTCGATCTGTCCCACGATGTAAATCCATCTGAAGGGGTTAAAATATTTTACAGGCTGGAGCCCTGCTATAATACAGCTGTGCTCATGCCTGTAAAACCCCGGGGAATGACGGTAATGTAAGTCAATGACCTGTAGTTACCGTCAGTCACAGAGATGCGCCCTCTGCTGGATGTCTTCATATGACCTCGAGCGTGGGAACTTTTCTGAATATTTTCCCAGCCTCGAGGTCATATGAGGATATCCAGCAGAGGGCGCATCACCGTGAATGAAGGTAACTACAGGTCATTGACCTACTTTCCATTCATTTGCTGGGGTTTTACTGGCATGAGCACATCTGCATTAGCAGAGCTCCTGCCTGTAAAATAATTTAACCCCTTCAGATGGATTTACATCGAGGGACGTGACAGATCATCGGAAGGTATGGGATATTGTTGGTTTATTATTTTTAATTTGTTACAGGTCGAGGGTCTTCAGGTGGATTGAGAGTGGAATAAAATATTACAACAACCTGTGTGTTTATTTCATTAAAATACTTTGCAATATTGTGTGTGTGTTTTTTTAACCATTTTATACTATTGGATTAATAATGGATAGGTGTCATAATTGACGCCTCTCCATTATTAATCTGGCTTAATGTCACCTTACAATAGCAAGGTGACATTAACCCTTCATTGCCCCATATCCCACCGCTACACGGGAGTGGGAAGAGAGTGGCCAAGTGCCAGAATAGGCACATCTTCCAGATGTGCCTTTTCTGGGGTGGCTGGGGGCAGATGTTTTTAGCCAGGGGGGCAATAACCGTGGACTCTCTCTAGGCTATTAATATCTGCCCTCAGTCACTGGCTTTACCACTCTGGCGGAGAAAATTGCGCAAGAGCCCACGCAAATTTTTTCCGCGATTTAACCCTTAAATTTAATAGCTACAGCGCCCACATTTTGCACATACACACTACTAACATTAGTAGTGTGTAATATGCAAAAAAAATGGGAATATGACATGGTTTACTGTATGTAAACCATGTCTCATATCATGTCGGGTTTAGAAAGATGAAATGAATAGCCGGCAATTGAATTACCGGCTTTTCTGCTATATCGCGCTGAAGTAAATATAAATATATATATATATGTGTCTCAATGACATATATATATATAAAAATGGCGCTGAACGTGTCATACGAAACCCAACTTTGGTGCGAAGATCGCCGACCACATGGCCGATCCCACACTAGGATCGGGTCGGGTTTCATGAAACCCGACTTTGCCAAAAGTCGGCGACTTTTGAATTTGTCCGATCTGTTTCCCTCAACCCTAGTAATAACCTATCTTGGTATTGCAGACCCCCCAGTCCTCTAATAACCTTGATCGCTCTTCTCTGCACCCACTCTAGTTCAGATATGTCTTTCTTATACACCGGAGACAAGAACTGTGCACAGTATTCTAAGTGTGGTCGAACTAGTGACTTGCATAGAGGTAAAATTATGTTCTCCTCATGTGCATCTATGCCTCTTTTAATGCATCCCATTATTTTATTTGCCTTTGTAGAAGCTGCCTGACACTGGCCACTGAACATGAGTTTGTCATCCACCCATACACCCAGGTCTTTTTCTTTGACGATTTTGCCCAGAGTTTTAGAATTAAGCGCATAGTTATACATCTTATTACTTCTACCCAAGTGCATGACCTTACATTTATCCCTATTAAAGCTCATTTGCCATTTATCAGCCCAAGCTTCCAGTTTACATAAATCATCATGTAATATAAAATTGTCCTCCTCTGTATTGATTACCCTGCAGAGTTTAGTGTCATCTGCAAACATTGAAATTGTGCTCTGAATGCCCCCTACAAAGTCATTAATAAATATGTTAAAAAGAAGAGGGCCCAATACTGACCCCTGTGGTACCCCACCGCTAACCGCGACCCAGTCCAAGTGTGCTCCATTAATAACCACCCTTTGTTTCCTATCCCCATTTTTTCCTATTAACATTAGTTAATCACAATTGTTAGCCCTAATATTGGGGTGCAGCCAGGAGGCCCCATTTTCTAATCAGAATCTTTAGAGCTGATAGTGTTGTGCAGGCCAGAGTCCACATTTCCTAGTCAAAATCGTTTGGACCAATACTGTGATGCAGTGATGCAGTTAGGACTCAGGAGGCCCCATTAGCTATTCAAAATCATTAAGGCTAATATTGGCATGCAACTAAAAGGCCCCATTTGTTAATCAAAATCATTAGGGTTAATAGTGTTGTGCAGGCTTGAGTTCACATTTCATTCAGTCAAAATTGATTGGGCTAATACTGTGTTGCAGTCCGGACTCAGGAGAAGCCATTTGCTAATTGTTGTTTTTTAGGCACACTCTCTTAGAAAATAAATACTGATAGTTCATTTAGTGACAGGTGACTTACTGCAGTGGGTGTAAGGTTATGAAACAGATGGTTAATAGAGTGGAAGGCTACATACAATATGAGTGGGAAAAAGCGATATCGTGGTGGAAGGGGTAATTGGCTTGGCTTTCGGCGTGTACGAGGGTTAGGTGGTAATGCTGCTGAAAGCTCCACTGAACAAACACCATCTCATGCTATCCAAAGGCAACTTACAATATCTGTTACTGGACCAGCTACTTGACTTCCTTTCTATGGCAGCCAAACAGCGGTGCACCTTATAGATGAGAGTAAGAAAGAGCATGTGATCAAGCGGATGGCAAGAGCTGCATCGAGTAGCCTCTCTTACTCTTCCTCCACCTTAACATCACACACAGTATAATACTCAGAGGTTGCACCTCAGACCTCTATGTCACAACTTTCTAACCACTCAACTGACTGTGTGAAACCACAGATGGGTCAGTCTTCAGAACTGTGCACACATTCTATTTCATAGGCATCAGAGGTGTTTTTCAAAGATTCGCAGAATACAGATGCCCCAAATTTTTTCCTGTGGGATCTGGGGCCGGGGTGAAGTAGAGTCCGAGCAAAATCTAGAGTCTCGTCAGCAGAGGTTAACCATCAGACATGGAGGTGATACTGATAAGACTCAGATGCTTTGGGCACATGTGGACTGAACTGTGCTTTCATGGCAGTAAGAGGAGGAAGGTGACTCTCTGGGCGAGGAGTGGGAGAACGCAAAGGAGAACAATGAGGTTGTAGGTGTAACTTGATGTGAAACCAGAGGCACGCAGCTAGAAACTAAGCATAGGAGGTGCAGGAGGAGGATTTAGACAAGGTGGTTATGTTGTGGCTTGCTGCACAGACACAAAGTGATGCAACCACAACAAGCACTGCACCCTCAAAAACAACAGTGGTGAAATCAGCACCATTTGTGAGTCTGCATTTCACAGGGGCGGCAAGGGTTGCCTAGCCTTGGCCATTTTTGAGACTGCAATGGAGGAGCCAACTCACGTTTTCTGACAACTTTGCAAAGAACGATTCAGTAGTAGCAAAAATTGCAATAATTTGACTACTACATTCATGAACCGGCACATGCACGATCAACATACCTTACTATGGGAATCTCAGTGCACTAAAATGCAGACCAGATGGCCTCACCAAACACCAGCTGTTCCATCAGCCACATGTGCTGCTTCTTCCTTCTCTGCCATCATGACAAGTGTTCTCACACAGGTCACCAGCTGCAGAACCTCCACTTCCTTACCTTCTACAGTTGGCTAAGTGAGAGCCTGTTAGCTGTTACAGAAATGGAGATGTACACTGTTTTGTTTCATCAAGTACAACACATCTTTCTCGATCCACCATAAAATCTCTGCCTGCAGCTCATTCACAGATCAGCAGTTTATCCTGTTCACCATAGTCCACCCTCTGTTAGTACAGCAGCCAACCCTCAGTCCAGCAGTTGTGGTCACGTAAAAGAATATTTCTTCCTACCCATGCCAAGGCTAAGAGCTTGAACTCCACCATTTCCAATCTGTTGGCTACGGAAATTGTGCCTTTCCACCTAGTGCTTAAATTAATATGCAATGGATATTGCAGTCACACGGCTCAAGAATTGTGGACAGCTATACAGGCCGAGTTTGATCAATGGCCATCTCTACTGAATCTGGAGCCAGGGAAGGCCGTGTGCAATAACGGTGCAAACCTGGTGGTTGCCCTAAGCCAGGGCAACCTCACACTCATGCATTGCATGGCACATGTCCTGAACTTGGTGGCACAGCTCTTTCTCTGCCACTATCCTGACCTGGATGTGTTGCACAGTTGCTGTGTTCTCACTTCTGCCGTTCGCACCCTGCAGGTCATGGACTTGCAATGCTACAGAAGTTTTTCAGCCTACCGATTAACCGTTTGATTTTCATTGTGCCAACACTGGGAATTCCACTCTGCACATGTTGCAGCAACTGTAGCAACAGTATGAGCCCTGGTGCAGTATGCCCTTTTGAATAGCCTGAGCAAATGCAGTAAGGATATTGTGCAAATCACACTTGCAGAGCAGGCACAGATGAAGAACCTCTGCACCCTTCTGCACAGTTTTGAAATGGCTATTAAGATGAATAGCACTGATGAAGCCATCATCAGCATCACTATTTCGGTCATCTACATGCTGGAGCACAATTTGAATAGTCTGGGTGAGGAGGTTGTGGTTCCAGAGGAAGAGTCGAAAGCAGTGGAAGATGCCGAAGGGACAATATCTCTACATTCCAGACTATACCTGTGCAGGCAAATGCCATGGGAGGGTGGCTTGCAGCGATCATGGGAGACTCATGGTAACAGACAAACTGTTAGTCAAGGTGCAGAAGCCAAGGAACTAATTGAGGCGGAAGTGGCAATGGGAGCGCAACAATCAGTAGATGAAAAGGATATTGATCCCTTCTCTGTTGTCCATGGTTGGTGGGTGGGTGTGGAGGAAGCAAGCTTGAGTGCTACCCCACCACCAAAACACAATGGACTTGGACCTCATGGAAGCGTCCGACACATAAGCGCCTTCTTGCTGCACTATCTGCAACATGATGTGCATATTGTTAGGATTAGAAATGATGCTGACTATTGGTTTACCCCTCTGTTAGATCCACGGTACAAGAGTAACTTTAGCCAGATGCTTCCCCACCTGGAAAAGGAAGCACGCATGCTGGAGTATCGAAACACGCTTGTATACAATCTTAAGAGTTGTGTTCCCCAGGACAGGATTGAGGCACACAGTGTGCATCACATTATAGACTTCCAATCCTGGGAGAGTCAAGGCGTCATCATGAAAAAAGCTCAATATCAATGCCATCAGTAGGAATCTGGAACCTTTTGCATTTTGGTCTTCAAAATTGGAAGAGTGGCCAGAGCTCGCCTGTCAAGCTTTTGATGTTTTGTCATGCTCAGCAGCCAGCGTTCTCTCAGAACATGTCTTCAGCGCTGCTGGTGGTGTCCTGATGGATAAGTGCATCCAGCTGTCCAATGAAAGTGTAGATGGCCTATCTTTCATCAAAATTAATAATTCATAGATATCCAATGACTTTTATTTCTCAGTCGCAGACTTTGCAGACTAGGCGATGGTGTCGTTATTAGTCTGCTACATTGATCTTACTTTATTGCAGTCTGTGACATTTTTGTCGTGCCTTCTGTGTGTACTGTTGCTACTACTACTGATGTTATAAACAATGTTTTTGAAATGTGGAGACTCCAAGTTGCGTCTCCATCTGGTTGGTTGCCTGTAGAGGAAGGTGTGTCAGAGGCCCACTATACTATTTCTACTCAGGGGAAATTGATGCCACTTCAGTGCTGTGTGACAATAATGTTTTGAAATGTGGAGACTCCAAGTTGAGTCTCCATCTGTTGGGTTGCCTGTAGTGGAAGTTGTGTTAGAGGCACATCATACTGTTTCTACTCTGGTGAAATTGAAGTCACTTTAGTGGTGTATGACAATAATTTTTTTTTAAATGTGGAGACTCCAAGTTGAGTCTCCATCTGGTAGATTGCCTGTAGTGGAAGGTATGTCAGAGGCTCATTATGCTGTTTCTACTCTGTGGAAATTTATGCCACATTAGTCATTTGTGACAATAATTCTTTGAAATGTGGAGGCTCCAAGTTGGGTCTCCATCTGGTGGGTTGCCTGTAGTAGGTGTATCAGACACACAATATATTGTTTCTACTCTGGGGACATTGATGCCACTTTAATGGTGTCTGGCAATATTTTTTTGGAAATGTCTGAAAAGCAAGTTGGGTCTCCTTCATGTGTGTTGCATGTTGCATATAGCAGTAGGGTTCCCAGACTGGCAGACCTGCACTTTCTTTCAGTCAACTACCCGTGTTACTATCCTTGCATTTTTTTAACAATAGCAGTCTACAAAACTAATGTTTGTGGCACTGGAGTGCACCAGGGAAAAAACAATTTGAGCTGCTGCATGAGGTATCAAGGCTCCCAGGAAAGAAGGCTTACACAGCTCCCTCACCCTCCTTGTCTTAATTTAAACTTCAATTTAAAGTTCTAAATGTTGACCCACACACTGATACCTTATGCAAGGCTCATGGCTGACTGCTTCTGTGCCATTATAAAATGTTTAACAGTCTCTGCCCCAAATTTTTGCAAAAGTTTGGATTCCAAGTTGGGTCTCCTTCAGGTGTGTTGCCTGAATTAAGCAGACCTCTTAGAGCAGCAGGCCTACACCCGTCACTCATTCTCCTTTTACTGATAAATGTTTCAGCTAGAAATGCTAGTCCAAGCTCTGTCCCATGCATCCATGCTGAGCAATTATACTATTTGTATCCTGAGTCGATATATGACAGTTTTTATGGTGTCTGCCCCTAGTTTGAGCTGTTTGGGAAGCTTTTTGTTCCCCCTCAAGGTGTTATCTATGCATTTGATTTTGCCTCCCATTTAATTCAGTGGGGTTTGGGTACATTCGACGAACCTTTCAGCAAACATGTTTGGTGTACATCAGGATGTTCTCCTAGCTGAAACAAACCTTCAAAGGTTTGCTCATCTCTAGTTATCAGCAAGGTAAAGACTACATAAAGATCAGTTACCACATTTCTAATTACATATTGGGCAGGTTTTTTCTAACCAATTCTTTGATTCTGATTTACAGATATTCTGAACTGGGATATCACCCAAAATTGTGACTTCTTCTATAGATATTCCATGTGTAAAAAAGAAAAGATATAGTTAGCACTCACCGTTCCTTAAAACTTCATGCTTTATTCAGATACTTAAAATATCATGGCTTTGAGAACGGGTTAACAGGGTGTGCGAGCCAGTGCTGACGATGGCCATTTCGCGCTGCAAGGCGCTTCACCAGGTTGACCCGTTGAAGCTCCGTGCAGTGCGAAACGGCCATTGTCAGCACTGGCTTGCACACCCTGTTAACCCATTCTCCAAGCCATGATACTTTAAGTATCTGAATAAAGCATGAAGTTTTAAGGTTCGGTGAGTGCTATCTATATCTTTTCTTTTTTGCACATGGAATGTCTTGTTTTTCTGGATGAGCACCCGGAGTCTTGAAGTATAACAGAAATCCAACGAAGAGGGTAACAACCGTGCATGTTGAGGTCTAGCCCAAAAGCGGTGCCATTTTATGAATTTCTTTTTTCTCTTCTATAGATATGTAATGGTTTAAGGCTAGCAATTTCAAACAGTTTTTTGTAACTTTCAATAAGGAAACAATTTCTATTTCTAGCTTAACGAATAATGTTATCCATGGGACCATATTTTAAAATTAATATAAATTGTCTATCCATTTCTTTTTTGGAAGCGATATTCTCATTATTCCTATTACTTTTGTTTTTACTAAGCAAATCTTTTTGGGATGCCCCACTTGTCCTTTCTAGGGCTTAATTTAAAATAGCATTTGTTACGTAACATATTTTTAAGTTTTTTAAGTTCATCTGCCTGTTCCAAAAATATCTAAGTATCATGATTTTTTTTTCGTAAGCTGAAAAATGTGCTATATGGGAGAGCCTGTTTAGTTTAGTATGGATGAGTACTAGCTTCAGTAAGATCTGAGCAGCATTTCTTAACAGCTATGGTCACTGTCAACATCCAGTCTCCTCTGGAGCTGAAAGCAACTGATTGATTAGGCTTGCCTGTTGTCACACCCCACCAATCTATTATTGATAGGTCATCAATATCATAAGCTAGTCCATTTAATACATTTACATATATTTTGTGTTTCTCTATTTGTATGTATCAAGTTTTTCTTTTTTCTCATTAGACCCAGTTATTATGTTTGTTTTAATGTTTTTGTCATAACACTAGTGAATCATAAAGAAGATAAAACTATAAGACCCAAGAAGGGGAATTGGGAATTCCAAAAGCACAAACAGTTTGGTTTGGCTCCTGTGGTGACATGACAAAACAATAACTGTTAATGGCTGTATCCAATTCTACTAACTGGAACTTATATGCTCAAGTAGCCATGCTATAAGCTATGGTTCAGCCTGTGTGGTGTAAGTACCAGAAAATACTATTAATTCTGTCATTGATTGCAAATATACATAACCTCCCGTGTAAGATAACAAATGTACAATTCTTCTGCTCTGGTACCTTATGAATAATTAATGGAAATGTTATTTCAGTATATGAGGTATTACAGCTGTGAACTCAGTAATCTGTGTGAGGATTTGTTGTGAATCTTTCAAGTGATAGAAACATATTGTAAAAAGATTTACAAGAATTGTTATTTGGTGCATATTTTGTGCTTATGTGTTGATAACTTTATATAAATATTCATCTCTGTTTTCTATATATACAGCTATTTTTTTTGAGTGACAATTCGAACAGGAAGAAAGAAAAGTCATAATTCTGGAAATCACAGAATGCTGGCATATCCCTTTATAATTGCCGACCAATAAAATGCCAGATGTGCTCGATGGGAGACAAGTCTGGAGACACTGCAGACCATGGTAACATATTTAAGCCACAGGGTGCTCACATTAGCATGAGTAACATGCGTCATGTTGAAATATGTCTCCTGGCACACTTTGAAGAAATGGACGTGCCACTGATTCCATGATTTATTCGTTCTGTTCTTGAAGTTGAAAATCACATAAGAAGACTAAAGCATCAAACAGTGAGTACACGAACCATTAGAGAGTGTTTGCACAACATTTTGCTATAAGCCAGATCATTACCAAAAAGGCCTTCATTAATCTCATGTCACCGCGCTCAAAGGTTACCATGGTTCAGAGCAAGACTAAAATTGAGGATTATCCTCTTCCACAATGAGTTCAGCTTTTGGTTTGACTCAATGATATTCACAGATTAGTCTAGAGACCATATGGGCTCCACCATAACTAGGCCGTCATGAGGGAATGTCACACCACTGCTATCCCAAGGATTATAGTATGGGGTGGCATAATGTATGGTAATCTGACCCCTGTAGTCTTCATTCCTGATACACTTACTTGGTGTCATGATCCAGTTCTGAGTTTATGTTCAGCTGTTTTATCTCTGGACTAGTCATGTGGGAGTTAATCCCCTCTACCTCACTTTGAAGCTGGTTGAGCTATTTAAGTCCTCTGCAGCCTGTGGGCCAGTGTCAGCTATAGTTCATGCTACATGGTTTGAGCACCTGACCTGGATCCCTGTACTAGTGTACCTCTTGCCTCTGACTGCCTGCACCCGTTTATTACTTGTTCCGACCTTTGGCCTGTACCCCGACTCCGTCTTACGTCTCACGTTTTGGTTACCTCGTTCCCGGTAGGCTCTGACGGCTTGCTTGTCCCCGACTATTCTTTGCTCACTCCTACCGTACCACACTGCTATCTCCGTGTATGACCTTGGCTTGTCTCACATCTCTTTCTTTACCTGTGACACCTGCGTTGTTGTTCAGTGTTGCTGCGCTGTGTGTACAACCTCCTTTCCTTAAACCAGTACCCCCTGGTGGAGGTTGATCTATACTGCACTGCAGCAGCACATTACACTTGGAATACATATTAGTATATACATAAATATATAGTGTGCTCAACTGAATTGGGTTACAGGTGTAGGTAACAGAGGCACACGTCTCTTATTTTAAACAGTTGATTATAAGTTGGGAATTTAGTAAAAAGTTTGCTTATCTTCCAGGAGCTGAATGGATCTCAAACCCTACTAACTTTTAATTGGGCAGGTTAGATTCAGTATAGGGCTGCGGTATTTATGCCCTTGAGAATAACACTCAGGACTGCAGTATTTACGCTGTAAAATACTTTAACTCTTGGCATAATAATCATAATACCGATATGAACAGAATCTATTACAAGGTTTTCATATTGTCTATAGTGTAGCCAATATTTTGTATCATCTATTGATTCTCCAAGGAAGCTTCGGAGATTAAATCTGGCAAACATTTATTGTATTGATATTACTGTAGTGAACCCCGGTTTTACCAAAATCCTTTGATCTCGGCTGAAGAACAGCAGTAGCATTTGACCATGCACAAATTTAATGTAATGTAGATTAACTATTTGACCTTTAACATGAAAAAAATATACAGACTAAAATGTTCAGTGGTAAGGTAAAATAATTGATAGTATGATTGATATACGTTTATAAAAATGATGTTACTAGAAAATATTCCTTTTTTTTGTAATTAACAAATTGCTAAAATTTATATGCACAAGTAATAATAACCTAGGAGAATTTAATTTGAAAAAAGAAATGTCAGGCAACAACTACTGTACGTAACCAGCAAGTCACTGTAAAATCTTAATTCTGAGCTTATAAAATAATGATAATAAAAGTAAAGGTCATAGTAAACCATAATTAGACATAGCATTATGTGAATAATAATAATAATAATAATAATAATAATAATAATAATAATAATAATATCAGAAACTAGCTTATATATGCATAAACCAGATACATCTTTTCTATATTTCTGTACCAGAAATGTTAGCTGTATTACTTTTGCAGTATCTTACTTTAGTATATTTATTTCTATTTCAGCAGATGTCATGTCAGGGTCAGGAAAAGCAGATGGATTTGCTGGTAAGAAGCCCTTATTTCTCAGCATCTAGTAAAAAGTCATGTCTATATGTTTTCATATTTTGGCAGTTTGCATGGAAACTATGAAGCCTGCATTAATTTCTAAGGACATGTTTGTTTACTAATAGTTCAAAAAGGATGACATGTAATAAAGACACTAGAAGACATCTGATCTGCTTAGACGACTGAGAAGTTTATTGCATTGATACACAAGCACATGCTCTGATTAAATCTTTAGTGCCCAGACAATACGTTGATTCATATTATAACAATGAATATAGATGGTAAATATTCCCCATTTGTTTATACTATAACATCCCTCTTGATAATGTCAGTGTGTGTCAGCTTAATTTTAGACCTATCCATTTTTTTGGCAAGTTTCTTATTTGTCATGAAAAATAATTGATGTTGGGTATAAGTAGAAATATGCTGCATGATAACATGTGAGTGACCTAAACTAGATTAATGACACAAAAACGACTGGCACATCCAAACTAGTGTGAATTGGTGGATACCAGGAGCAGCTACCTCCATATACAATATACAAAAAAAGGTTGCACTCTATCGTGCCAAAGCATGTCGAATATGAAATACATGAAATATGAATAGCAAAATGGCTTTTTGAACATTAGGAAAAATATTTGAGACGCTTTGCACAGAATTTGGCCAAATAGTGTGAACCCATCAACCATCGTCAAGGTGGTCTCATTAATCTGATGGGTCCCTGACCTCCATGTCCATATGTGAACACTTACCGAAGGCTAATGTCTGTATGCATGGGTCAATGTGGACACCACTCTCAGTAAAGCCTACATATATGGGTTGGCTGGAACCAAATGTGATTAGATGTAATTAAAAACCACATGATGTTAGGGGTCGAGTTCCCGCTTCTGCACAGGGGGAATCTCGAGCCACCTCCGCTGCGGTCTCCCATTCTTGTCCAGCCGCAGTGGAGTCTGCTCAGCAAGGATGTCGGTCCCAGCGTTTTGCTCATTCTCACTCTGTTCTGAGAGTTACTGCTGCTTCTCCAGTCTCTGCTATTAAAGTCTGTGCTGGTCAGCAGCGAGCGGACTTCTCTGGGACTAAGTCCTTGTCTGCACGTACTGAGCATGCCCAGCGTAAGGTCTCCCGTTGGAGATCGAGGGTCATGTGCTCAGGCTCTGCAGCACATTCCATTGGTCCTCTTGGCAGGTCCTAGAAGGGCAAAAGTGCTGTGGCCACTTCCTGTGCTGCTGCTATATAAACTGAGCATGACCGCACGGCCATGCGCTAGTATTGTCAAACAATTGCTAATGTGTGTATGTTGTGAGTGCAAGTCGTCCTTGGATACCCCTACCCTATAGTATGACTGTTCGCGGAAGGTGTATGGCTGCTACCTAGCGCCCGACTTATCCTACAGCACTAGTCACACATTATAGCGTCCAGTTGCTGTGACCGCCAGTACGGCGCCGTGCACTTCCTCTGTGCTTTCCTTACCCAAGCCTGGGTGGTTAGTGGCGTTCGTCAGTGCGGCACTGCATGCTCTTCTGTTTCATTTCACACCCAGTTGCGGTGTTGCGCCAGAAAGGGTCTAATCGGACTTCAATCCCAGTTGGGGTTGAGTTCGCTGACTACTTGCTCGCGCTTTAGGTGCGGTACCGCGGTCCTGTGCCTTAACAGGATTGCTTCTTTCACGCTGGGTGAGGTTAACCCACGCGTGTATACTCTAGTGTACCGCCATATAGTCTGCTAATTGCTAGCAGCAGGTTTTCACCTGCACGGTGGACCCCGGACTGCGAACGCATCTATACCATCTGTCTTGGTGCGTTCCGCCAGTCCTAACAGAATACTAGCGCCAGGGTCTGGCTAGTAAAATGGCGGACGACCAGCGTTTACAGCGGTACATCCAGCAGCTGGAGGGAAGGTTGGCAGCTCTTGAGCGTTCAACCTCAGCTGTGGATGTTACTGCTGTCGCTGTTCAGGCTGCAAGTGTGGCTGCAGCTATCTTGTCCACTGCTGCTCCTGTACCGACGCTATCTCGCCTCCCGCTACCAGAGAAATTTTCTGGTGACAGTAAGTCCTGTAGGGGTTTCGTGAGTCAGTGCTCAATACATCTCGAGCTTCTGGCCTCTCGTTTCCCTACAGAGCGGGCTAAGGTGGGCTTTATAATTTCCTTATTGTCGGACAGGGCGTTGCAGTGGGCTACGCCGCTGTGGGAGCGTGGCGATCATGTGGTGCAGAGTGCTCCGTTATTCCTGAGCACTCTGAAACAGGTCTTTCTAGGACCTCGTGTCACCCATGACACGGCGCTCCAACTGTTGGCACTGACTCAGGGCTCGTCCTTGGTCAGCCTTTTTGCCGTCCATTTCCGCACTCTGGCATCTGAGCTGGAGTGGTCGGATAAAGCCCTTATCCCTATATTTTGGAGGGGGCTGGCTGACCACGTTAAGGATGCTCTGGCCACTAGGGAGATTCCCGCCACACTGGAGGAGTTAATAGCAGTATCTACTCGCATTGACCTCCGTTTTCACGAGCGGAGGTTAGAGCGAGCCCAGTGTAGGCAGAGGTTTTGGCTGGCTCCCACCTTCGCCAAACCTTTGGAATCTCCAGTCCAGGCTCCTGAGTTACAGGAACCTAAGGTGGTGTCACGAGCGGGATCTAAGTCCCAGACCGCTCGTGCACTCCAGGGTTGCCATGTTTGCCAACAGTCTGGACATCTTGCCACCAGATGTCATCAGCGGTTGAGGAAACGTCAGCGTCTAGTGGTAGTAGGTGGCGGTGCACTAGACACTGCGACGTTTGCCTCCAAATTGTCCTTTAAGGGGACAATTACCTTTGGCTCATCCTCCCACTCGGTAGACCTCTGCATGGATTCTGGGGCGGAGGGCAATTTTATGTCTTCTGCCTTAGCCCAACGTCACGCAATACCCCTGGTTATGCTATCTCAACCAGTAACGGTACGAGTGGTGAATGGGTCGACACTCCCCGCACAGATAACACATCAGACCATCCCTGTTACTCTGTCCCTGTCGCCATCCCATCAGGAGATTATTTCTCTGCTCGTCATTCCTGAGGGTATTGATGAGGTCCTGTTGGGGATACCTTGGCTACGGTACCACTCTCCTCACATCGAGTGGTCCTCAGGCAGAATTCTGGGATGGGGTGAATCATGTGGGGGTAGGTGTCACCGAGAGTGCGTTCAGGTTGCTACTACTGAGGTACCCGCAGATCTATCCTCTCTCCCCAAGCAATATTGGTCTTACGCAGACGTGTTCTCCAAGAAGGCGGCGGAGACCCTTCCGCCCCATCACCCCTATGACTGTCCTATCGATCTCTTGCCTGGTGCGGAGCCTCCCCGGGGTCGAGTTTATCCATTATCTCTCCCGGAGACGGAGGCCATGTCTCAGTACATTCAAGAGAATCTGGCAAAAGGGTTTATCAGGAAGTCAGTGTCACTTGCTGGGGCAGGGTTCTTCTTCGTGCAGAAGAAGAATGGGGAGCTACGTCCATGTATAGACTACAGGGGTCTTAACGCTATCACCGTTAAGAACAAGTATCCTTTGCCTTTGATATCTGAGCTCTTCGATAGGCTTCGGGGAGCAAGGGTATTTACTAAATTAGATCTGCGGGGTGCTTACAACCTGATTCGCATCCGTGAGGGGGACGAATGGAAAACGGCGTTTAACACCAGAGATGGGCACTATGAGTATCTGGTGATGCCCTTCGGGCTCTGTAATGCCCCAGCCGTTTTTCAAGACTTTGTCAACGACATCTTCCGGGATATGCTTTCCACCTAAGTTGTAGTCTTTCTGGATGATATTCTCATCTTTTCCCCAGATATTGACTCCCACCGGAGAGATGTTGGCAGAGTCTTCGACCTCCTACGGGCAAACTCTCTTTACGCTAAGTTGGAGAAGTGTATGTTTGAGCAGGAGTCTTTGCCGTTCCTGGGCTATATCATCTCCGCCCAGGGATTGGCTATGGATCCTGCCAAACTACAGGCTGTGATGGACTGGCAAGAGCCCCATTCTCTTAAAGCGGTACAGCGCTTTATGGAGTTCATTAACTATTACCGCCAGTTCATTCCCCACTTCTCAACTCTGGTAGCTCCCTTGGTAGCCCTCACCAAGAAGGGAGCGAATCCTAAATTGTGGTCGGAAGAGGTCTCCAAGGCCTTCACTTCTATTAAGTCCCACTTTGCTAGCGCTCCCATCTTACATCGTCCCGATGTGGATAAGCCATTCCTAATGGAGGTGGATGCCTCGTCCGTTGGTGCTGGAGCAGTCCTCTACCAGAAGGATGCTCAAGGTCGGAAGCATCCATGCTTCTTCTTCTCTAAGACCTTCTCGCCAGCGGAGAGAAACTACTCCATCGGGGATAGGGAGCTGCTAGCAATGAAGTTGGCCTTTTCAGAGTGGAGACATCTTCTGGAAGGTGCGCGGTTTCCCTTCCAGGTTTACACTGACCACAAAAATTTGGTCTACTTACAGACAGCCCAGCTGCTAAATTCTCGCCAAGCCAGATGGTCCTTGTTCTTTTCCCAGTTCCACTTTTCTCTTCATTTTCTCGCCGGGGAGAAGAATGCTCTCTCTCGCTCCCTTATGTCAACTGAAGAGGAGGAAGAGGAGCCTCGGCTTATTGTTCCCTCTGAGAGCCTGAGAACCATAGCACCGGTTTCGCTTGAGTCTGTGCCTCCGGGCAAGACTTTTGTGCCCATTAATTTGCGACCGGAGGTTCTCTCTTGGGCTCATTCATCCAGAGTGGGTGGACACTTTGGGACAAAGAGGACATCTGAGCTACTGGCGAGGACGTACTGGTGGCCGCATATGGTCCGGGATGTCAGGGATTATATTCTGGCGTGTGTCTCCTGCGCCAAAAATAAATCTCCGCGTCAAAGGCCAGCTGGGTTGCTCTATCCCTTGCCGGTGGCAGATAGGCCCTGGGAGTTGGTCGGGATGGACTTTGTCGTGGGTTTTCCCAAGTCTCGCGGCTGTACCATCATTTGGGTCATCACCGATCATTTCTCGAAAATGGTGCATTTGGTGCCGCTACCACGGTTACCTTCTGCACGGGCCTTGGCTGCGTTGTTCATTAAGCACATCTTCCGCCTACATGGTATGCCTGACAAAATTGTCAGTGACCGGGGTCCCCAGTTTGCGTCTCGGTTCTGGAGAGAGCTGTGTCGTCTTCTCAGTATTGAGTTGAATCTCTCTTCCGCTTATCATCCCGAGACGAATGGGTTGGTAGAGAGGGCCAACCAGACCTTGGTCACATACCTGCGACATTTTGTTTCAGCCAGGATGACTGGGCATCCTTGCTATCATGGGCAGAGTTTGCGCTGAACAACGCCGTAGCCGACTCCACTGGACAAACCCCATTCCTCCTCAACTATGGTCAGCATCCACGGGTACCTGTGCCTATGCCCGTGTCTTCCGCAGACTCCAGGGTGGCAGACTGGGCTGTGGAGGCACGGGATATTTGGGACCGCACTCAGGATGCCATTCGGGCCTCTAAGGAGAGAATGAGGTCCTCCGCCGATGCTCATCGGCACCCCGCCCCGTCCTTTGCTCCTGGCGACTTGGTGTGGCTCTCCGCCCGTAACATCAGTCTGCGAGTTGAGTCCACTAAATTTGCTCCTCTCTACTTGGGTCCCTTCAAGGTCCTCGAACAGGTTAATCCTGTGGTCTACCATCTGGCCCTTCCTCCACGCCTTGGTATCACCGACACCTTTCATGTGTCCCTCCTTAAGCCTGTATACATGTCTCGGTTTTCTGAGTCATCTGCCGGGACATCGGGTTCGTCTACGGACGATTTCGAGGTGAACGCTATCTTGGGGTGCAAGGTGGTACGTGGCAAAAAAATTTTTTGGGTGGACTGGAAGGGTTACGGCCCTGAGGATAGGTCCTGGGAGCCTGCTGAGCACATTCGGGCTTCGCAGCTCATTGCTGCCTTCGAACGTAGCGAGGCCCAAGGAGGGGGGGTAATGTTAGGGGTCCAGTTCCCGCTTCTGCACGGGGGGCATCTCAAGCCACCTCTGCTGCGGTCTCCCATTCTTGTCCAGCCGCAGTGGAGTCTGCTCAGCAAGGACGTCGGTCCCAGCGTCTTGCTCATTCTCACTCTGTTCTGAGAGTTACTGCTGCTTCTCCAGTCTCTGCTATTAAAGTCTGTGCTGGTCAGCAGCGAGCGGACTTCTCTGGGACTAAGTCCTTGTCTGCACGTACTGAGCATGCCCAGCGTAAGGTCTCCCGTTGGAGATCGAGGGTCATGTGCTCAGGCTCTGCAGCACATTCCATTGGTCCTCTTGGCAGGTCCTAGAAGGGCAAAAGTGCTGTGGCCACTTCCTGTGCTGCTGCTATATAAACTGAGCATGACCGCACGGCCATGCGCTAGTATTGTCAAACAATTGCTAATGTGTGTATGTTGTGAGTGCAAGTCGTCCTTGGATACCCCTACCCTATAGTATGACTGTTCGCGGAAGGTGTATGGCTGCTACCTAGCGCCCGACTTATCCTACAGCACTAATCACACATTATAGCGTCCAGTTGCTGTGACCGCCAGTACGGCGCCGTGCACTTCCTCTGTGCTTTCCTTACCCAAGCCTGGGTGGTTAGTGGCGTTCGTCAGTGCGGCACTGCATGCTCTTCTGTTTCATTTCACACCCAGTTGCGGTGTTGCGCCAGAAAGGGTCTAATCGGACTTCAATCCCAGTTGGGGTTGAGTTCGCTGACTACTTGCTCGCGCTTTAGGTGCGGTACCGCGGTCCTGTGCCTTAACAGGATTGCTTCTTTCACGCTGGGTGAGGTTAACCCACGCGTGTATACTCTAGTGTACCGCCATATAGTCTGCTAATTGCTAGCAGCAGGTTTTCACCTGCACGGTGGACCCCGGACTGCGAACGCATCTATACCATCTGTCTTGGTGCGTTCCGCCAGTCCTAACACATGATGAAGGGAGGAGTGCTCAGTCAGTATGCTAACATAGAAATGACTAGATTAAAATAATTATTTGTGCTGACACAAAATAGAACATGGATTTTCATACATTACGCTAAAACAATGCAATGTAACAATGCTTTAAAATAACAGTGCTGAGTCCCAGACTGTAAACCCATATCACTTTCTTTAGTGCAATTTGATATGAAGTGTGACACCTTAATAATAAGTGAAAAATCAAATTGCATTAAGTTATAGTTTCATAGTTAATATGGTTGAATAGTGACTAATGATGACACATATCTATCAATTTCAACCCGAGGGATTGGAAATGATAAAGAAAATGGGGTATTTGTGCAACCATAATGCATGATCCATTGGCCCCAACAGAGCAAATCTTTCCCTCAAGATCCCAAATGTCGACCCACTGAACCAAACATTCATAAAATAACTTTGCACATTTACATTATTGTTTATTTTATTTTCATCTTAAAAAATCATCAAAGTTCTTTTTTGAAATATTAATTTCCACTGTGATCAGCTCTCGACGTAGACCATAGATAGTGACAGGTTAAGATTACCAAGTGGTGATCTGCTCCACCCGCACCTGTTAAAGGCACATAAAGGCTGATTAAATCATCCATCATCTGCCAGGAAATATGCGGGCTTGGCATGTGTCATACTGACCACACTATTGATATGAATGGTAACTCAGTGGTATCAAGCAGCCTGTTTTATAACATAGTACACCAATAGAGTTTTCATGTTTTTTAATATTAAAAAATAGTCCAAAGTTATCCCTTTTAGTCATTTCTGATCAGGCATAGCATTTTATGTAGAACATTGATTTATATTGATGGTGTCAGAGCAAACGTCACACTGCAGTGACTGAAACAAGTGATGAACCATATAGTCCATAACCCCTTCCACTTCTTACCCACTAATATGCTTGTTGTAAGCAAAGAAAGTCAAGTGTGGCCTGCGTTTGGCAGTACAATATTCGAATGACTGGTGCTAGCGGTGGTGGTGCTTCTGCTGTTCCTAGCGGCTTCCACACACTTAGACCTAATTCAGACTGCAGTGTTTTTTCATGCACTCAAAAATAGTATGTGTGTCATTGCTGTTTTGGATCAGTGTGTCATCAATGGTTTTCACGTATGGATAAAGAAATGAATACATTAAAAAACTTCTCCTATTCATTGCAGCGTTAAAAACAGACGACAGACTGAAGACAAATGGATGGCACATGGATGTCACCTGTGTGCTATGTGTTTTTCACTCTTAATCAGTGCTGCAAAAAAAAGACATGACTCCATGTATTTTGAACAGACTCACGGTCAAGTGAATAAAAACAGACATGTGCAACTCAAATGGGCATTTAATTTTCCTGAGAGGCCACATGAGAGGTCGTGACTGTTGTGGAGGGCTGAAACAATAGGTTGGAATTAATTTTTGCTTAATGTTAGTATTAACATATTAATTATAATAAGTTATATAACTATAAATTCTATCACTTAACATTAAGCAGAATTAAAGGGACACTGTCACCTGAATTTGGAGGGAACAATCTTCAGCCATGGAGGCGGGGTTTTGGGGTTTTTGATTCACCCTTTCCTTACCCTCTGGCTGCATGCTGGCTGCAATATTGGATTGAAGTTCATTCTCTGTCCTCCATAGTACACGCCTGCACATGCCTGCAATCTTGCCTTGTGCAGGCATGTACTACGGAGGACAGAGAATGAACGTCAATCCAATATTGCAGCCAGCATGCAGCCAGAGGGTAAGGAAAGGGTGAATCAAAAACCCCAAAACCCCGCCTCAATGGCTGAAGATTGTTCCCTCCAAATTCAGGTGACAGTGTCCCTTTAACTATTAACATCCCTCTATATACCATATGAGCCAACACACAGCTCTCTACATCCAATATGTGCCTCAGATATCCTCTCTATGCATTATATGAGCCTCCACATAGAATTCTATATACAATATGAGCCCCCACATAGCCTCATTCATTCTTTATGAGCCCCCACATAGCTTCTTCTACACAGTATGAGTCCCCATGTTGCCTCTTATATACGGCTTTAGCCCCCACATAGCCTTCTATATACATATACTAGCTGCACTACCCGGCTTCGCCCGGGTTAATAACTGCTGTTAGCAAAATAGAATGTGTTATCAAAAATTTATTCTGCACACAAAAACCACAAAACAAATAGATAGAAAGGTAATTATTAAAAGGCAAAAACTAAGCTAATAGAAGCATTTCACAACATGTATTTCATCTTGTTTTCATGTCTGCAAGCCTCGCTCTTTCTCCTCAGAAAGTTCATTGGCCCTTGGGGAAGCAGCTCTTGTTCTCTTGTCTGCAAGCCTCATTTCCCTCTGCTCAGAAAGTTCATTGGCTCTTGAGGAAGCAGCTGCTGTTCTCATGTGTGTCAGCATTGCTTCTCGGGCTTCACATTTTTCATTGGCCCATAATGCAGCTTTTCTTTTTGCATCAGCTGACATTCGTGCCATAGAATTCCTTTTCTTATGAGGCATTTTTGTGGTAAATACAGTCTGCAACTGGCAGTTTCTATATCCTCTCACATAGAGGTAATGTGAGTGACATCAGCCTTTACACCAACACACCCTAACTGACATGCTATTACCTCACACAAGCTTTGTTATACTAAGAAGTCCTTTGTTGCCTATATTAACCAATCAGAGCTCAGATTAATTAACTATAGCAAAATAGAAACTGAGCTGTGATTGGTTGTTATGGGCAGCCTGATAAATCCCCAGCCAACAGGAAGCCCTCCCCCTGGCAGTATATATTAGCTCACGCATACACATAATAGGTCATGTGACTGACAGCTGCCGTATTTCCTATATGGTACATTTGTTGCTCTTGCAGTTTGTCTGCTTATTAATCAGATTTTTATTTTTGAAGGATAATACCAGACTTGTGTATGAATTAGGGCGAGTTTCATGTGTCAAGTTGTGTGTGTTGAGTTGCGTGTGGCGACTTGCATGTAGCGACTTTTGTGAGATGAGTGTTGTGTGGTGACGTGTTTAGCAACTTTTTGTGTGTCGCGTTGCATGTGACAGGTTAGTGCAGCAAGTTGTGTGCAGCAAGTTTTGCACGTGGCGAGTTTTGCACGTGGCAAGTTTTATGTGTGGTGCGTTTTGAGTATGTGCAAGTTTTGTGTGAGGCAACTTTTGCATGTGTTGCAACTTTTGTGCATGTGGCAATTTTTCCGCGTGTGCAAGTTTTGCATGTGGCGAGTTTTGCATTAGGCAAATTTTTATGTGGCGAGGTTGATGTATGTGTGGTGAAATGTGTGCTGAGGGTGCTATATGTGTTCAAGCACATGGTAGTGTGTGGCGCATTTTGTGTGTGTGCTCATATCCCCATGTGTGGTGAGTACCCCATGTCAGGGCCCCACCTTGGCAACTGTACAGTATATACTCTTTGGCGCCATCGCTCTCATTCCTCCTTGTTCACATCTGGCAGCTGTCCATTTGCCTTCAACACTTTTCATTTAACTTTTTCCCCATTAGGTAGATAGGGCAAAATTGTTTTGTGAATTGGAAAGTGCGGGGTTAAAATGTCGCCTCACAACATAGCCTATGATGCTCTCGGGGTCCAGACATGTGACTGTGCAAAATTTTGTGGCTGTAGCTGTGACGGTGCATATGCCAATCCCGGACATACATACATACACACACACACACACACACACACACATTCAGCTTTATACATTAGATATGCTCAGTTGTGTTTAGTCTTTGATTAAAGGGGTATTCACATCTCCAAACTTCTCTCCCAATATGTAGTTTGTGTAGTAATAATAATAATAATAATAATAATAATAATAATAATAATAATATTAGCAAATACCTCCAGTAAGAAATGTAGTATAGTTTTTGTAATTCGCTATGTCTCTTTCCTCATGTGCAAACATTGCAGGACCTTAGGTATCCATGGTTACAACCACTAGCAACTAGCTAATTAACTATCATTATATCAGTGGCCGTCAACATGGATACCTAAGGTCCTGTAATGCCTGCACATGAGGAAAGAGACATAGCAAATCAGAAAAATTATACTACATTTGTAATTGGAGGAATTTGCTAATATTATTATTATACCTACTACATATGGGGAAAGGATCTTGGAGATGAGAATACCCCTTTAAAGAGTATCTATCAGTGGTCTGAGGCTGCTATTTACTAAGAAGAGTGGGCCATCTAAGTTCTAGCAATGCTATTTTTTATATATATCACCTGTTAACAAAAATGTTTACAAATGTCCTTAAATGTCCCTGACTTTTGAGCAAACATCGTGTACGAGCACTCAGTTATGGTATTCTGACATGCAGATACCACAACTCTCCGCAGCCTGCCTCATTGTGAAAGAGTAAGATCTTATGTGTTATTGCTCTTAGCACTAACCAGCACTGCTGCACACTGTAATAAATGGTTATTAAAAGTGGTTGTCCCCCTAGAAAAGTACGCTTTAATCAATAGATCTTGAAGTAATAGTACATTCCACAGTTGGAAGTTTTTCAAAAATTTTAATATGCTAATGTAATCTTATAAATATTCTCTAGTACACACTGTTATTTGCTGTGTCCGACCATGTAGAGCTACACCAATTTTTGGTCAGCACATACCACAGCTTTTGGCTGGTGAGGGAAGCATAAGTCAATTATTAAAACTGAGCATAAAGATAAAACCGCAGAGGCTCTGTAATATGTCACATATTTCCTTGCATATTTTATCACAGGAGTAAGCATTTCTGCCATTTTTCCAGTCCTCTAAGCTCATTGCAAATCAAGTCAATGACTAGCGTATAGTGTTGAGCGATACCTTCTGATATCGGAAAGTATCGGTATCGGATTGGATCGGCCGATATTCAAAAAATATCGGATATCGCCGATACCGATACCCGATACCAATGCAAGTCAATGGGACGAAAATATCGGAATTAAAATAAACCCTTTCTTTCCTTGTAGGTTCATTCTACATGAAGGAAAACAACTAAGAATAATGCAGGATGTATTGGGGGAGGTGGCAGAGACATTAAAGGCATAGAGATTTAGCCCAATCAAATAGAATAGTAGGAATTTATTTTTTTTTTTTTAAGACGTTCGGAGTTACAAAGATATTGACTATGTTAAGATTTTTTTTATTTTGTCAGATATTGATGTTTCACTACTTTCACGCCCTTCACCTTTTTTTTTACTTTTCCCACACTTTCTTCTTCATCGTCATCAGCATCTTTGACATCAACTTCTTCTTCACCTTATTCATCTTCTTCATCTTCTACCTATTTTTTTTTGTTACATTCTTCATATTCTTTTTATTCAACTATTATTCTTTTTCATATTCTACTTCTTCATCATATTCTTATTTGTGACAGGCATTCCTGTAGTTGTTATCTACAAAAGTTTGAAGATTACACCTTCCGTTCTGCCTGTCATAAAAGAGTTACATATGTCCGCTTTCAGTTTGGCCTGCAGCATCAGGCTTTATCCAGGGGCAATACGAGGAGGAACGGATTCACCCCCATACACTGCTTAGTCTTCTTCTGCTTATACAGTCATGGCCAAAAGTATTGACACCCCTGCAATTCTGTCAGATAATACTCATTTTCTTCCTAAAAATGATTGCAAACACAAATTATTTGGTATTATTATCTTCATTTAATTTGTCTTAAATGAAAAAACACGAAAATAATTGTTCTAAAGCCAAATTGGATATCATTCCGCACCAAACATAAAAAAGGGGGTGGACAAAAGTATTGGCACTGTTCGAAAAATCATGTGATGCTTCTCTAATTTGTGTAATTAACAGCACCTGTAACTTACTTGTGGCACCTAACAGGTGTTGGCAATAACTAAATCACACTTGCAGTCAGTTGACATGGATTAAAGTTCACTCAACCTCTGTCCTGTGTCCTTGTGTGTATCACGTTGAGCATGGAGAAAAGAAAGAAGACCAAAGAACTGTCTGAGGACTTGAGAAACCAAATTGTGAGGAAGTATGAGCAATCTCAAGGCTAGAAGTCCATCTCCAAAGACTTGAATGTTCCTGTGTCTACCGTGCGCATCAAGAAGTTTAAAGCCCATGGTACTCTGGCTAACCTCCCTAGATGTGGACAGAAAAGAAAAATTGACAAGAGATTTCAACGCAAGATTGTGCAGATGTTGGATAAAGAACCTCGACTAACATCCAAACAAGTTCAAGCTGCTCTGCAGTCCGAGGGTACAACAGTGTCAACCCATACTATCCGTCGGCGTCTGAATGAAAAGGGACTGTATTGTAGGAGACCCAGGAAGACCCCACTTCTTACCCCGAGACATAAAAAAGCCAGGCTGGAGTTTGCCAAAACTTACCTGAGAAAGCCTAAAACATTTTGGAAGAATGTTCTCTGGTCAGATGAGACAAAAGTAGAGCTTTTTGGGCAAAGGCATCAACATAGAGTTTACAGGAGAAAAAAAGAGGCATTCAAAGAAAAGAACACGGTCCCTACAGTCAAACATGGCGGAGGTTCCCTGATGTTTTGGGGTTGCTTTGCTGCCTCTGGCACTGGACTGCTTGACCGTGTGCATGGCATTATGAAGTCTGAAGACTACCAACAAATTTTGAAGCATAATGTAGGGCCCAGTGTGAGAAAGCTGGGTCTCCCTCAGAGGTCATAGGTCTTCCAGCAGGACAATGACCCAAAACACACTTCAAAAAGCACTAGAAAATGGTTTGAGAGAAAGCACTGGAGTCTTCTAAGGTGGCCAGCAATGAGTCCAGACCTGAATCCCATAGAACACCTGTGGAGAGATCTAAAAATGGCAGTTTGGAGAAGGCACCCTTCAAATATCAGGGACCTGGAGCAGTTTGCCAAAGAAGAATGGTCTAAAATTCCAGCAGAGCATTGTAAAAAACTCATTGATTGTTACCGGAAGCGATTGGTCGCAGTTATTTTGGCTAAAGGTTGTGCAACCAAGTATTACGTAGGCTGAGGGTGCCAATACTTTTGTCTGGCCCAATTTCTGGAGTTTTGTTTGAAATGATCAATGTTTTGCTTTTTGCTTCATTCTCTTTTGTGTTTTTTCATTTAAGACAAATTAAATGAAGATAATAATACCAAATAATGTGTGTTTGCAATCATTTTCAGGAAGAAAATTAGTATTATCTGACAGAATTGCAGGGGTGTCAATACTTTTGGCCATGACTGTAATTTAGATAATATCTTTTGCTCTGATATTAAGTGTTATGCTTAATGTTCTTCTGCTCTTTGTTCTGCAGCCTCTTGTTGTTAGGACTGGCGGAACGCACCAAGAGAGATGATATAGATGCGTTCGCAGTCCGGGGTCCACCGTGCAGGTGAAACCTGCTGCTAGGAAATGACAGACTATATGGCGGTATCCAAAAGTATACATGCCTGGGTTAAACCTCACCCAGCGTGAAGAAAGCGATCCTGTTGCGTCACAGGACCGCGGTACCGCACATAGAGCGCGAGCAAGTGGTCAGCGAACTTAACCCCAACAGGGATTGTAGTCCGATTAGACCCTTGCTGGCACTACAGCGCTACTGGGTGTGTAAGGAAATATATAATTATACCACCGAAGTGCGAACTGTGCCGTGCTGGCAGGTACCACTAAGCACCCAGACGTGGGTCAGGAAGCGCACACTGGCGCGTGGCACCGCACTGGCGGTCACAGCAATAGACGCTGATACGTGTGTGACACGTTGAGTGATTAGTTGGGCGCTAGATAGCAGCCATACACCATACGCGAACAGTCATACAATAGGGTAGGGGTATTTAATGAACGACTTGCACTCACAACAAACACACGTATTCAATTGTACACTAGCGCATGGCCGTGCGGTCATGCACAGTTTATATAGTTGCAGGACAGGAAGTGGCCACAGAAACTTTGCCCTTCCAAGACCTGCCAAGAGGACCAATAGAATGCGCTGCAGAGTCTGAGCACATGACCCTCGATCTCCAACGGGAGATCTTGCCCTGGGCATGCTCAGTGTGCGCAGACAAGGACTTAGTCCCAGAGAAGTCCACTCGCTGCTGACCAGCACTGACTTTAATGGCAGGAGCTTAAGAAGCAGCAGTAACTCTCTGAACAGAGTGAGACCGAGCAAGACGCTGGGACCGACGTCCCTGCTGAGCAGGCTCCACTGCGGCTGGATAGGAATGGGGGACCGCAGCGGAGACGGCTCGAGATTCCCCCTGTGCAGAAGCGGGAACTCGAGACCTAACATTACCCCCCCTCCTAGGGCCCCCCCCTCCTTGGGCCTCGCTACACTCGAAGGCAGCAATGAGCTGTGGGGCCCGAATGTTTTCAGCAGGCTCCCATGACCTGTTCTCTGGACCATAACCCTTCCAATCCACCAGATAGAACTTTTTGCCGCGTACCACCTTACACCCAAAAATAGCGTTCACCTCGTAATCGTCCGTAGACGAACCCGATGTCCCGGCAGATGACTCGGAAAACCGGGACATGTATACGGGTTTCAAGAGGGACACATGAAAGGTGTCGGTGATACCCAATCGTGGAGGAAGAGCCAGGCGGTAGACCACAGGATTAACCTGTTCGAGAACCTTGAAGAGACCCAAGTAGCCAGGAGCAAACTTAGTGGACTCAACTCGCAGCCTGATGTTACGGGCGGAGAGCCACACCAAGTCGCCAGGAGCAAAGGTCGGAGCGGGGACCTCATTCTCTCCTTGGAAGCCCGAATGGCATCCTGAGTGCGATCCCAAATGTCCCGTGCCTCCACAGCCCAGTCTGCCACCCTGGAATCGGCGGAAGACACGGGCATGGGCACAGGTACCCGCGGATGCTGACCATAGTTAAGGAGGAATGGAGTCTGTCCAGTGGAGTCGGCTACAGCATTGTTAAGAGCAAACTCCGCCCATGGTAGCAAAGATGCCCAGTCATCTTGCTTAGCAGAGACAAAATGTCGCAGATATGTGACCAAGGTCTGGTTGGCTCTCTCCACCAACCCATTCGTCTCGGGATGATATGCCGAAGAGAGATTCAACTCGATACTGAGAGGGCGACAAAGCTCTCTCCAGAACCGAGACGCAAACTGGGGACCCCGGTCACTGACAATTTTGTCTGGCATACCGTGAAGACGGAAGATGTGTTTAGCAAACAATGCTGCCAAGGCCCGTGCAGAAGGTAGCCGAGGAAGCGGCACCAAATGCACCATTTTAGAAAAATGGTCGGTGATAACCCAAATGACAGTACAGCCACATGACTTGGGCAAACCCACCACAAAGTCCATCCCGACCATCTCCCAGGGCCTGTCTGCCACAGGCAGAGGGTATAACAACCCAGCTGGCCGTTGACGGAGAGACTTATTTTTGGCACAAGAGACACATGCCCGAATGTAGTCTCCTACGTCACGAACCATATGTGGCCACCAATACATTCTCGCCAACAACTCAGATGTCCTCTTTGCCCCAAAGTGTCCACCCACTCTGGACGAATGAGCCCACAAGAGAACCTCCGGACGCAAATTGATGGGAACAAAAGTCTTGCCCGGAGGCACAGACTCAAGCAAAACCGGAGCTACGGTTCTCAGACTCTCTGAAGGGACAATGAGCCGAGGCTCATCCTCCTCCTCCACAGTTGACACCAGGGAGCGAGAGAGAGCGTCAGCACGAATGTTCTTCTTCCCGGCGAGATAATGTAGAGTGAAGTGGAACTGGGAGAAAAACAAGGACCATCTGGCCTGACGAGAATTCAGCCGCTGGGCTGTCTGTAAATAGACCAAATTCTTGTGGTCCGTGAAGACTTGGAATGGGAACTGAGCACCCTCCAAGAGATGTCTCCATTCCGAAAAGGCCAACTTCATTCCCAGCAGCTCCCTATCCCCGATGGAGTAATTTCTCTCCGCTGGTGAGAAGGTCTTTGAGAAGAAGAAGCATGGGTGCTTCCGACCTTGAGCATCCTTTTGATAGAGGACTGCTCCTGCACCAACGGATGAGGCATCCACCTCCATTAGGAATGGCTTATCCACATCGGGACGATGTAAGATGGGAGCGCTAGCAAAGTGGGACTTAATAGAAGTGAAGGCCTTGGAGACCTCTTCAGACCACAATTTAGGATTCGCTCCCTTCTTGGTGAGGGATACCAAGGGAGCTACCAGAGTTGAGAAGTGGGGGATGAACTGACGATAGTAATTTATGAACCCCATAAAGCGCTGCACCGCTTTCAGAGAATGGGGTTCCTGCCAGTCCATCACTGCCTGTAGTTTGGCAGGATCCATAGCCAATCCCTGGGCCGAGATGATGTAGCCCAGGAAAGGTAAAGACTCCTGCTCAAACATATACTTCTCCAACTTGGCATAGAGGGAGTTTGCCCGTAGGAGGTCGAAGACTTTGCAAACATCTCTCCGGTGGGAGTCAATATCTGGAGAGTAGATGAGAATATCATCCAGATAGACTACGACCGAGGTGGAAAGCATATCCTGGAAGATATCGTTCACAAAGTCTTGGAAAATGGCTGGGGCATTACAGAGCCCGAAGGGCATCACCAGATATTCATAGTGCCCATCCCTGGTGTTAAAGGCCGTCTTCCATTCGTCCCCCTCACAGATGCGAATCAGGTTGTAAGCACCCCGCAGATCTAATTTAGTAAATACCCTTGCTCCCCGAAGTCTATCGAATAACTCAGATATCAAGGGCAAAGGATACTTATTCTTAACGGTGATGGCGTTAAGACCCCTGTAGTCTATGCATGGGCGCAATTCCCCATTCTTCTTCTGCACGAAGAAGAACCCTGCCCCAGCAGGTGACACTGACTTCCTAATGAATCCTCTTGCCAGATTTTCCTGGATGTACTGTGACATTGCCTCCATCTCCGGGAGAGACAGCGGATAAACTCGACCCCGGGGAGTCTCAGCACCAGGCAAGAGATCAATAGGACAGTCATAGGGGCGATGAGGCGGAAGGACCTCCGCCGCCTTTTTGGAGAACACGTCTGCATAAGACCAATACTGCTTGGGGAGAGAGGATAGATCTGCGGGTACCTCAGTAGTAGCAACCTGAACGCACTCCCTCTGACACCTACCCCCACAAGATTCACCCCAACCCAGAATTCTGCCTGAGGACCACTCGATATGAGGAGAGTGGTACCGTAGCCAAGGTATTCCCAACAGGACCTCATCAATTCCTTCCGGAATGACGAGCAGAGAAATTATCTCCTGATGAGATGGCGACATGGACAGAGTAAAAGGGATGGTCTGGTGTGTTATCTGTGAGGGCAATGTCGACCCATTCACCACTCGCACCGTTACTGGTTGAGCAAGCATTACCAGGGGTATTGCGTGACGTTGGGCGAAGGCAGAAGACATAAAATTGCCCTCCGCCCCAGAATCCACGCAGAGCTCTACCGAGTGGGAGAATGAGCCAATAGTAATTGTCCCCCTAAAGGACAACTTAGAGGCAAACGTCGCCGTGTCTAGTGTACCTCCACCTACTACCACTAGACGCTGACGTTTCCTCGACCGCTGAGGACATCTGGTGGCTAGATGTCCTGACTGCTGGCAAACATGACAGACCCTGAGTGCACAAGCGGTCCGGGACTTAGATCCTGCTTGTGACACTTCCCTGGCCTCATGTGGCTCAGGAACCAGGACCGGAGATTCCAGAGGTTTGGCGAAAGTAGGAGCCAGTCGAAACATCTGCCTACACTGGGCTCGCTCTAACCTCCGCTCGTTAAAACGGAGGTCAATTCGAGTGGAGACAGTTATTAACTCCTCCAGTGTGGCAGGAATCTCCCTAGTGGCCAGAGCGTCCTCTACGTGGTCAGCCAAGCCCCTCCAAAATATGGGGATAAGAGCTTTATCCGACCAATCCAGCTCAGATGCTAAGGTGCGGAATTGGACGGCAAAATGACTCACCAAGGACTCACCCTGAGTTAATGCCAGCAATTGGAGCGCAGTATCATGGATGACTTGAGGTCCTAAAAAGACCTGTTTCAGAGCGCTCAGAAACAGCGGAGCACTCTGTACCACATGATCGCCACGCTCCCACAGCGGCGTAGCCCATTCCAACGCCCTGTCCGACAATAGAGACAGAATAAATCCCACCTTAGCCCACTCTGTGGGAAAACGTGCAGCCAGGAGCTCGAGGTGAATAGAGCACTGACTCACAAATCCCCTACAAAACTTGCTATCACCAGAAAATTTTTCTGGCAGCGGGAGGCGAGATAATGTCGGAACAGGGGTGGCAATGGATATAGTAGCTGCAGCCACGCTGGCAGCCTGTACAGCTACTGCAGTAACATCCACAGCTGAAGTCGCGCTCTCGAGAGCCGCCAACCTACCCTCCAGCTGCTTGATATACCGCAGAGATTGCTGTTTGTGTGTCATCACTAGCCAGACCCTGGCGCTAGTGTAATGTTAGGACTGGCGGAACGCACCAAGAGAGATGATATAGATGCGTTCGCAGTCCGGGGTCCACCGTGCAGGTGAAACCTGCTGCTAGGAAATGACAGACTATATGGCGGTATCCAAAAGTATACACGCGTGGGTTAAACCTCACCCAGCGTGAAGAAAGCGATCCTGTTGCATCACAGGACCGCGGTTCCGCACATAGAGCGCGAGCAAGTGGTCAGCGAACTTAACCCCAACAGGGATTGTAGTCCGATTAGACCCTTGCTGGCACTACACCGCTACTGGGTGTGTAAGGAAATATATAATTATAGCACCGAAGTGCGAACTGTGCCGTGCTGGCAGGTACCACTAAGCACCCAGACGTGGGTCAGGAAGCGCACACTGGCGCGTGGCACCGCACTGGCGGTCACAGCAATAGACGCTGATACGTGTGTGACACGTTGAGAGATTAGTCGGGCGCTAGATAGCAGCCATACACCATACGCGAACAGTCATACAATAGGGTAGGGGTATTTAATGAACGACTTGCATTCACAACAAACACACGTATTCAATTGTACACTAGCGCATGTCCGTGCGGTCATGCGCAGTTTATATAGTTGCAGGACAGGAAGTGGCCACAGAAACTTTGCCCTTCCAAGACCTGCCAAGAGGACCAATAGAATGCGCTGCAGAGTCTGAGCACATGACCCTCGATCTCCAACGGGAGATCTTGCCCTGGGCATGCTCAGTGTGCGCAGACAAGGACTTAGTCCCAGAGAAGTCCACTCGCTGCTGACCAGCACTGACTTTAATGGCAGGAGCTGAAGAAGCAGCAGTAACTCTCTGAACAGAGTGAGACCGAGCAAGACGCTGGGACCGACGTCCCTGCTGAGCAGGCTCCACTGTGGCTGGATAGGAATGGGGGACCGCAGCGGAGACGGCTCGAGATTCCCCCTATGCAGAAGCGGGAACTCGAGACCTAACACTTGTTCTTCTGCTTCTCGGTCTTCCATGTCGTCGTCTCCTGTTGTGAATTCTGTGGCAGAGCTCCCTCCTGTGGTCACAAGTGGTACTTCGGCTGATTCTCTCTGGGAGCTTCCGTTTGTGGAGGAAACTGGTACTGCTGCTTCTGAGTTTCCTCCCTCAGGTGATCTGGTGAGGTCGTTAGGTGCTTCTCTACTTAACCCCACCTAATGCTTTGATTCATGCTTCCTGTCAATGTTCCAGTGTTGGACTTGTGTTTCTCTGGATCATTCCTGTGGCCTGCTGCTCTGCATAGCTAAGTGCTTCTTTGCTATTTGTTGCTATTTTTTCTGTCCAGCTTGTCTATTTGTTTTGCTGGAAGCTCTGGGACGCAAAGGGTGTACCTCCGTGCCGTTAGTTCGGTACGGAGGGTCTTTTTGCCCCTTTGCGTGGTTTTCTTTAGGGTTTTGTGTAGACCGCAAAGTTATCTTTCCTATCCTCGTTCTGTCTAGAATATCGGGCCTCGCTTTGCTCAATCTATTTCATCCCTACGTTTGTCTTTTCATCTTACTCACAGTCATTATATGTGGGGGGCTGCCTTTTCCTTTGGGGTATTTCTCTGAGGCAAGGTAGGCTTATTTTTTCTATCTTCAGGCTAGTTAGTTTCTCAGGCTGTGCCGAGTTGCATAGGTAGCGTTAGGCGCAATCCACGGCTGCCTCTAGTTGTGTTTGGAGAGGATCAGGGATTGCGGTCTGCAGAGTTCCCACGTCTCAGAGCTCGTTCTATTATTTTGGGTTATTGTCAGATCACTGTATGTGCTCTGACCTCCATGTCCATTGTGATACTGAATTGCCTCTCACAACAGTACAGGAAGCCACAAGTACTAATGATTCTCAATAGAGGGAAAAAAGAAGTTCTGAGACCATTTTTTTTTCTCTGCACTTTGTTTTGTCTTTTTTTTCCCCTAGACATTTGGGTGGTTCAGTACACAGGTGTAGCGATGGACATTAGAAGTCTGTCTTCATTTGTGGATCAGCTCTCGGCAAGAGTACAAAAGATTCAAGACACTATTGATCAGAAATCTTTGTTAGAACCAAGAATTCCTGTCATGATCCCAATGGCAGGGGATCACAAAAGGATAAGCACAAAAACAAAACAAGCTCTAGGGTGATGGAACCTGAGCTGACCGCGATCCTGAACCTAAACACACAACTAGCAGTATCCGGGGAACGTGCCTACGATGATTCCTAGACGTCTCGCACCAGCCGAAGGATTAACTTCCCCTATTAGAAGAAACACAGACCTCACTTGCCTCCAGAGAAACACCCCACAGAAATAGCAGCCCCCCACATGTAATAACGGTGAAATGAGAGGAAAGCACATACGTAGTTATGAAAATAGAATCAGCAAAAATGAGGCCCGCTAAAGCTAGATAGCAGAGGATACAAAAGTAAACTGCGCGGTCAGCGAAAAACCCTTCAAAAAACCATCCTGAAATTACTTGAACTCATGTGCCAACTCATGGAACATGAGGAGTAATTTCAGCCCACTAGAGCAACCAGCAGCAAGGAAGCACATATCTGCAAGCTGGACTAAGACAAAAATTAAGCAAAACGTGGAACAGGAAAATCAAAACTTAGCTTGTCCTGAAGATAACAGACACAGGGAGCAGAGGTAAAAAGACACGCTGATTACATTGATAGCCGGCGAGGAAATGACAAAAAAGCCAGGTTAAATAGGAAACTCCCATAACCTGATGGAACAGGTGGACACCAGAGACCGCAAAGAACACAAGTCACCCAGTACCATCAGTACCAGAGGGAGCCCAAAAACAGAACTCACAACAGTACCCCCCCCCTTGAGGAGGGGTCACCGAACCCTCACGAGAACCACCAGGGCGACCAGGATGAGCCCTATGAAAAGCACGGACCAAATCGGCAGCATGAACATCAGAGGCAATCACCCAAGAATTATCCTCCTGACCATAACCCTTCCACTTGACCAAATACTGGAGTTTCCGTCTGGAAACACGAGAATCCAAGATCTTCTCCACAACATACTCCAATTCACCCTCCACCAGCACCGGAGCAGGAGGCTCAAGCGAAGGAACAACAGGTACCTAATACTTCCGAAACAACGACCGATGGAACACATTATGAATAGCAAACGATGCCGGGAGATCCAAACGAAATGACAAAGGGTTAAGAATTTCCAAGATCCTATAGGGACCGATGAACCAAGGCTTGAACTTAGGAGAAGAGACCTTCATAGGAACAAAACGAGAAGACAACCACACCAAGTCCCCAACAAGAAGTCGAGGACCCACGCGGCGACGGCGATTAGCAAACTGCTGAGCCCTCTCCTGGGACAACTTCAAATTGTCCACCACATGACTCCAAATCCGATGCAACCTATCCACCACCATGTCCACTCCAGGACAATCAGAAGGCTCCACCTGACCAGAGGAAAAACGAGGATGAAACCCCGAATTACAAAAGAAAGGAGAAACCAAGGTAGCAGAACTAGCCCGATTATTAAGGGCAAACTCGGCAAGCGGCAAAAAGGAAACCCAGTCATCTTGATCAGCAGAAACAAAACACCTTAAATAAGTTTCTAAAGTCTGATTAGTTCGTTCCGTCTGGCCATTCGTCTGGGGATGGAATGCAGACGAAAAGGACAAATCAATGCCCATCTTAGCACAGAACGTCCGCCAAAATCTAGACACAAACTGGGATCCCCTGTCAGAAACGATGTTCTCCGGAATGCCATGGAAACGGACCACGTTTTGAAAAAACAGAGGGACCAACTCAGAGGAGGAAGGTAACTTAGGCAAGGGTACCAGATGAACCATCTTAGAAAAGCGGTCACACACAACCCATATGACGGACATTTTTTGAGAGACAGGGAGATCCGAAATAAAGTCCATGGAAATGTGCGTCCAAGGCCTCTTCGGGATAGGCAAAGGTGACAACAATCTACTGGCCCGAGAACAGCAAGGCTTAGCCCGAGCGCAAACTCCACAAGACTGCACGAAAGAACGCACATCCCTCGACAAGGAAGGCCACCAAAAAGACCTGGCCACCAAGTCTCTAGTACCATATATTCCAGGATGACCTGCCAACACAGAAGAATGGACCTCGGAGATGACTCTACTGGTCCAATTATCCGGAACAAACAGTCTTTCCGGCGGACAACGATCAGGTTTATCCGCCTGAAACTCCTGCAAAGCACGTCGCAAGTCTGGGGAGACAGCCGACAAAATCACCCCATCCCTAAGGATACCAGTGGGCTCAGAATTTCCAGGGGAGTCAGGCACAAAACTCCTAGAAAGCGCATCCGCCTTCACATTCTTTGAACCTGGCAGGTATGAAACCACAAAATTGAAACGGGAGAAAAACAGTGACCAACGAGCCTGTCTAGGATTCAGATGCTTGGCAGACTCAAGGTACATCAGATTTTTGTGATCAGTCAAGACCACCACACGATGTCTAGCACCCTCAAGCCAATGACGCCACTCCTCAAATGCCCACTTCATGGCCAAAAGCTCCCGATTACCAACATCATAATTCCGTTCAGCGGGCGAAAATTTTCTAGAAAAGAACGCACACGGCTTCATCACTGAGCCATCGGAGCTTCTCTGTGACAAAACCGCCCCCGCTCCGATCTCGGAAGCATCAACCTCAACCTGAAAAGGAAGCGACGTATCTGGCTGACGCAACACAGGAGCAGAAGAAAACCGGCGCTTAAGTTCCTGAAAGGCCTCCACAGCCGCAGGAGACCAATCAGTAACATCAGCACCCTTTTTAGTCAAATCTGTCAAAGGCTTAACAACACTAGAAAAATTAGTTATGAAGCGACGATAAAAATTAGCAAAGCCCAAGAACTTCTGTAGACTCTTAAGAGATGTAGGCTGCGTCCAGTCACAAATAGCCTGAACCTTGACGGGATCCATCTCAATAGTAGAAGGGGAAAAAATATACCCCAAAAAAGAAATCTTCTGGACTCCAAAGAGACATTTAGAACCTTTTACAAACAAAGAATTGGCCCGCAGGACCTGAAACACCTTCCTGACCTGCTGAACATGAGACTCCCAGTCATCAGAAAAAAACAAAACATCATCCAAATACACGATAATAAATTTATCCAGATATTCACGGAAAATATTGTGCATAAAAAACTGGAAGACAGAAGGAGCATTAGAAAGTCCAAAAGGCATCACCAAATACTCGAAATGGCCCTCAGGCGTATTAAATGCGGTTTTCCACTCATCACCCTGCCTTTTCCGCACAAGATTATACGCACCCCGAAGATCAATCTTAGTGAACCATTTAGCCCCCTTAATGCGAGCGAACAAATCAGTCAACAATGGCAAAGGATACTGATATTTGACTGTAATCTTATTCAAAAGACGATAATCTATGCAAGGCCTCAAGGAACCATCTTTTTTGGCCACAAAAAAAAAACCTGCTCCCAAAGGAGACGAAGATGGACGGATATGTCCCTTTTCCAAGGACTCCTTAACATAATTCCGCATAGCAGTATGCTCTGGCACTGAAAGATTGAACAAACGACCTTTAGGGAATTTACTGCCAGGAATCAAATCTATAGCACAATCGCAATCCCTGTGAGGAGGAAGCGAACTGAGCTTAGGCTCCTCAAAAACCTCCCGATAATCAGACAAAAATACCGGAACCTCAGAAGGAGTAGATGAAGCGATAGAAATCGGAGATGCATCATCATGAACCCCCTGACATCCCCAGCTTAACACAGACATTGTTTTCCAGTCCAGGACTGGGTTATGAGTTTGTAACCATGGCAGACCAAGCACTAAGACATCATGTAAATTATACAGTACCAGGAAGCGAATCACCTCCTGATGAACGGGAGTCATACGCATGGTCACTTGTGTCCAGTACTGAGGTTTATTCATAGCCAAAGGTGTAGAGTCAATTCCTTTCAAAGGAATAGGAACTTCCAGAGGTTCCAGACTAAACCCACAGCGATTGGCAAATGACCAATCCATAAGACTCAGGGCAGCGCCTGAATCCACATAGGCATCGACGGAAATGGATGATAATGAAGAAATCAGCGTCACAGACAGAATGAACTTAGACTGTAAAGTACCAATGGCAACAGACTTATCAACCTTTTTTGTGCGTTTAGAGCATGCTGATATAACATGAGCTGAATCACCACAATAAAAACACAATCCATTTTTCCGCCTATAATTTTGCCGTTTTTCTTCTGGACTGAATTCTATCACATTGCATTATCTCAGGTGCCTGTTCAGAAGACACCGCCAAATGGTGCACAGGTTTGCGCTCCCGTAAACGCCGATCAATCTGAATAGCCATAGTCATGGACTCATTCAGACCTGTAGGCGCCGGGAACCCCACCATAACATCTTTAATGGCCTCAGAAAGGCCATCTCTGAATTTTGCAGCCAGAGCGCACTGATTCCACTGAGTAAGCACCGACCATTTCCGAAATTTCTGACAATATATTTCTGCTTCATCTTGCCCCTGAGAGAGAGCCAATAAAGCTTTTTCAGCCTGAATCTCTAGGTTAGGTTCCTCATAGAGCAAACCCAATGCCAGAAAAAACACATCCACATTGAGCAACGCAGGATCCCCTGGTGCCAATGCAAATGCCCAATTCTGAGGGTCACCCGGCAGGAAAGATATAACAATCTTGACCTGCTGAGCAGGGTCTCCAGAGGAGCGAGATTTCAAGGAAAGAAACAACTTGCAATTGTTCCTAAAATTCAGAAAACTAGATCTGTCTCCAGAAAAAAACTCTGGGATAGGAATTCTAGGTTCAGACATAGGCGTATGTACAACAAAATCTTGTATATTTTAAACCTTAGCAGCAAGATTATTCAGGCTGGAAGCCAAACTCTGGACGTCCATGATAAACAGCTGAGGTCAGAGCCATTCAAGGATTAAGAGGAGGAAAGAAGCAGCCAAGCTGCAATTAAGGCTAGGCAGCAAACACTGAGGAGGGGAGAAAAAAAAAAAAAAAAAACTTCCTCAGACTACCTTTCCTCCTACTTCAGCCAAAACGATGACCAATTTTTTTTCGGCCTGCTATACTGTCATGATCCCAATGGCAGGGGATCACAAAAGGACAAGCACAAAAACAAAACAAGCTCTAGGGTGATGGAACCTGAGCTGACCACGATCCTGAACCTTAACACACAACTAGCAGTAGCCGGGGAACGTGCCTACAATGATTCCTAGACGTCTCGCGCCAGCCGAAGGATTAACTTCCCCTATTAGAAGAAACACAGACCTCACTTGCCTCCAGAGAAACACCCCACAGAAATAGCAGCCCCCCACATGTAATAACGGTGAAATGAGAGGAAAGCACATACGTAGTTATGAAAATAGAATCAGCAAAAATGAGGCCCGCTAAAGCTAGATAGCAGAGGATACAAAAGTAAACTGCGCGGTCAGCGAAAAACCCTTCAAAAAACCATCCTGAAATTACTTGAACTCATGTGCCAACTCATGGAACATGAGGAGTAATTTCAGCCCACTAGAGCAACCAGCAGCAAGGAAGCACATATCTGCAAGCTGGACTAAGACAAAAATTAAGCAAAACGTGGAACAGGAAAATCAAAACTTAGCTTGTCCTGAAGATAACAGACGCAGGGAGCAGAGGTAAAAAGACACGCTGATTACATTGATAGCCGGCGAGAAAATGACAAAAAAGCCAGGATAAAGAGGAAACTCCCATAACCTGATGGAACAGGTGGACACCAGAGACCGCAGAGAACACAAGTCACCCAGTACCATCAGTAACCACCAGAGGGAGCCCAAAAACAGAACTCACAACAAATTCCTATTCCTGATTTGTTTTTTGGAGATAGAACTAAGTTTCTGAGTTTCAAAAATAATTGTAAGTTATTTCTGGCCTTGAAACCTCGTTCCTCTGGTGATCCAGTTCAACAAGTTTTGATTATTATTTCTTTTTTGCGCAGCGACCCTCAGGACTGGGCATTTTCTCTTGCACCAGGAGATCCTGCATTGAGTAATATCAATGCGTTTTCCCTGGCGCTCGGATTGCTGTACGATGAGCCTAATTCAGTGGATCAGGCAGAAAAGAATTTGCTGGCTCTTTGTCAGGGTCAGGATGAGATAGAGGTATATTGCCAGAAATTTAGAAAATGGTCAGTGCTCACTCAATGGAATGAATCTGCGCTGGCAGCTATGTTCAGAAAGGGTCTCTCAGAAGCCCTTAAGGATGTCATGGTGGGATTTCCTATGCCTGCTGGTTTGAATGAGTCTATGTCTTTGGCTATTCAGATCGGTCGACGCTTGCGTGAGCGTAAATCTGTGCACCATTTGGCGGTATTACCTGAGCTTAAACCTGAGCCTATGCAGTGCGATAGGACTTTGACCAGAGTTGAACGGCAAGAACACAGACGTCTGAATGGGCTGTGTTTCTACTGTGGTGATTCCACTCATGCCATCTCTGATTGTCCTAAGCGCACTAAGCGGTTCGCTAGGTCTGCCACCATTGGTACGGTACAGTCAAAATTTCTTCTGTCCGTTACCTTGATCTGCTCTTAGTCATCATATTCTGTCATGGCATTTGTGGATTCAGGCGCTGCTCTGAATTTGATGGACTTGGAATATGCTAAGCGTTGTGGGTTTTTCTTGGAGCCCTTGCAGTGTCCTATTCCATTGAGAGGTATTGATGCTACACCTTTGGCCAAGAATAAGCCTCAATACTGGACCCAGCTGACCATGTGCATGGCTCCTGCACATCAGGAGGATATTCGCTTTCTGGTGTTGCATAATCTGCATGATGTGGTCGTGTTGGGGTTGCCATGGCTACAAGCCCATAATCCAGTATTGGATTGGAAATCCATGTCGGTGTCCAGCTGGGGTTGTCAGGGGGTACATGGTGATGTTCCATTTTTGTCAATTTCGTCATCCACCCCTTCTGAGGTTCCAGAGTTCTTGTCTGATTACCGGGATGTATTTGATGAGCCCAAGTCCGATGCCCTACCTCCGCATAGGGATTGTGATTGTGCTATCAATTTGATTCCTGGTGGTAAATTCCCAAAAGGTCGACTGTTTAATTTATCCGTGCCTGAGCACACCGCTATGCGCAGTTATGTGAAGGAATCCCTGGAGAAGGGGCATATTCGCCCGTCATCGTCGCCATTAGGAGCAGGGTTCTTTTTTGTAGCCAAAAAGGATGGTTCGCTGAGACCTTGTATAGATTATCGCCTTCTTAATAAGATCACTGTTAAATTTCAGTACCCCTTGCCTTTGTTATCTGATTTGTTTGCTCGGATTAAGGGGGCTAGTTGGTTCACCAAGATTGATCTTCGTGGTGCGTATAATCTGGTGCGAATCAGGCGAGGCGATGAATGGAAAACTGCATTTAATACGCCCGAAGGTCATTTTGAGTATCTAGTGATGCCATTCGGACTTGCCAATGCTCCATCAGTGTTTCAGTCCTTTATGCATGACATCTTCCGAGAGTACCTGGATAAATTCCTGATTGTGTACTTGGATGACATTTTGATCTTCTCGGATGATTGGGAGTCTCATGTGAAACAGGTCAGAACGGTTTTTCAGGTCCTGCGTGCTAACTCTTTGTTTGTGAAGGGATAAAAGTGTCTCTTTGGTGTGCAGAAGGTTTCATTTTTGGGGTTCATCTTTTCCCCTTCTACTATCGAGATGGATCCTGTTAAGGTCCAAGCCATCCATGATTGGACTCAGCCGACATCTCTGAAAAGTCTGCAAAAGTTCCTGGGCTTTGCTAATTTTTATCGTCGCTTCATCTGCAATTTTTCTAGTATTGCCAAACCATTGACCGATTTGACCAAGAAGGGTGCTGATTTGGTCAATTGGTCTTCTGCTGCTGTGGAAGCTTTTCAAGAGTTGAAGCGTCGTTTTTCTTCTGCCCCTGTGTTGTGTCAACCTGATGTTTCTCTTCCGTTCCAGGTCGAGGTTGATGCTTCTGAGATTGGAGCAGGGGCTGTTTTGTCGCAGAGAGGTTCTGATTGTTCAGTGATGAAACCATGCGATGCGCTAAGCATCGCGTGGTGGTATTGACTGATCATAAGAACCTGACTTATCTCGAGTCTGCTAAGCGTTTGAATCCTAGACAGGCTCGTTGGTCGCTGTTTTTCGCCCGTTTTGACTTTGTGATTTCGTACCTCCGGGCTCTAAAAATGTGAAGGCGGATGCTCTGTCTAGGAGTTTTGTGCCCGACTCTCCGGGTTTATCTGAGCCGGCGGGTATCCTCAAGGAAGGAGTAATTGTGTCTGCCATCTCCCCTGATTTTCGGCGGGTGCTGCAAAAATTTCAGGCTAATAAACCTGATCGTTGTCCAGCGGAGAAACTGTTTGTCCCGGATAGGTGGACAAATAAAGTGATCTCTGAGGTTCATTGTTCGGTGTTGGCTGGTCATCCTGGAATCTTTGGTACCAGAGAGTTAGTGGCTAGATCCTTTTGGTGGCCGTCTCTGTCGCGGGATGTGCGTTCTTTTGTGCAGTCCTGTGGGATTTGTGCTCGGGCTAAGCCCTGCTGTTCTCGTGCCAGTGGGTTGCTTTTGCCCTTGCCGGTCCCGAAGAGACCTTGGACACATATCTCTATGGATTTTATTTCAGATCTTCCCGTCTCTCAAAAGATGTCAGTCATTTGGGTGGTCTGTGATCGCTTTTCTAAGATGGTCCATCTGGTACCCTTGTCCAAGTTGCCTTCCTCCTCTGATTTGGTGCCATTGTTCTTCCAGCATGTGGTTCGTTTGCATGGCATTCCAGAGAATATCGTTTCTGACAGAGGTTCCCAGTTTGTTTCGAGGTTTTGGCGAGCCTTTTGTGGTAGGATGGGCATTGACTTGTCTTTTTCCTCGGCTTTTCATCCTCAGAGTAATGGCCAGACCGAACGAACCAATCAGACCTTGGAAACCTATCTGAGATGCTTTGTTTCTGCCGATCAGGATGACTGGGTGTCCTTCTTGCCTTTGGCTGAGTTCGACCTTAATAATCGGGCCAGCTTGGCTACCTTGGTTTCGCCATTTTTCTGCAATTCTGGGTTCCATCCTCGTTTCTCTTCAGGACAGGTTGAGTCTTCGGACTGTCCTGGTGTGGATACTGTGGTGGACAGGTTGCAGCAGATTTGGACTCATGTAGTGGACAATTTGACCTTGTCCCAGGAGAAGGCTCAACGTTTCGTTAATCGCAGACGCCGTGTGGGTCCCTGTTGTGAATTCTGTGGCTGAGTTCACTTCTGTGGTCACAAGTGGTATTGCAGTCTCTGGGCTTCCTCCCTCAGGTGTTTTGGTGAGCTCGTTGGCTGCCTTGCTATTTAGCTCCACCTGAGTCTGTCTTCCTTGCTCCTTGTCAATGTTCCAGTGTTGGATCTGAGCTACTGCATCTTTCCTTGGGCCTGCTGCTCTGCTAGATAAGTGCTTCTAGTTTGTTTTCTGTTTTTTCTGTCAAACTTGCTATTAACTTTTGCTGGAAGCTCTGAGAAGCAAAGGGGTGCACCGCCGTGCTGTTAGTTCGGCACGGTGGGTCTTTTTGCCCCTTTGCGTGGTTTTCGTTTTAGGGTTTTTTGTAGACTGCATAGTTCTCTTTGCTATCCTCGCTCTGTCTAGAATATCGGGCCTCACTTTGCTGAATCTATTTCATTCCTACGTTTGTCTTTTCATCTTGCTAACAGTCATTATATGTGGGGGGCTGCCTATTCCTTTGGGGTATTTCTCTGAGGTAAGTCAGGCTTGTATTTCTATCTTCAGGCTAGTCAGCTCCTCAGGCAGTGCCGAGTTGCATAGGTAGTTTTAGGCGCAATCCACTGCTGCTTATAGTTGTGTGAGGATAGATCAGGTACTGCAGTCTACAGAGATTCCACGTCTCAGAGCTTGTCCTATTGTTTTTGGTTATTGCCAGATCTCTGTATGTGCGCTGATTACTGCACGCTGTGTTGCCTGATTGCCAGCCATAACAGTACAAGGAGCCACACCAATGATTCCCAATAGAGGGAAAAAAGAAATCCTGACATCATTTTTTTTTCTTAGCTCTGTCTTCAGTCTTTTTTTTCCCCTAGACATTAGAGTGCTTCAGGACACAGCTGTGGACATGGATATTCAGGCTCTGTGCTCCTCAATGGATAATCTTGTTGTAAATGTACAAAAGATTCAAGATACTATTGATCAGAAATCGATGCTAGAACCAAGAATTCCGATTCCTGATTTGTTTTTTGGTGACAGAACTAAGTTCCTGAGCTTCAGAAATAATTGTAAGCTATTTTTGGCCTTGAAACCTCATTCTTCTGGTAATCCTATTCAACAGGTTTTGATTATTATTTCTTTTTTGCGCGGCGACCCACAGGACTGGGCGTTTTCTCCTGCGCCAGGAGACCCTGCATTGAGTAGTGTCGATGCGTTTTTCCTGGCGCTCGGATTGCTTTACGATGAGCCTAATTCAGTGGATCAGGCTGAGAAAAATCTGCTGGCTTTATGCCAGGGTCAGGATGATATAGAAGTATATTGTCAGAAATTTAGAAAGTGGTCAGTACTCACTCTGTGGAATGAATCTGCACTAGCGGCTTTGTTCAGAAAGGGTCTCTCTGAAGCTCTTAAGGATGTAATGGTGGGATTTCCTATGCCTGCTGGTTTGAATGAGTCCATGTCCTTGGCCATTCAGATCGGTCGTCGCTTGCGCGAGCGTAAATCTGTGCACCATCTGGCGGTATTGTCTGAGAGTAAACCTGAGCCTATGCAGTGCGACAGGACTATGACTAAAGTAGAACGGCAAGAACACAGACGTCTGAACAGACTGTGTTTCTATTGTGGTGATTCTACTCATGCTATTTCTAATTGTCCTAAACGCACTAGGCGGTTCGATAGCTCTGCCGTTATTGGTACTGTACAGTCCAAATTCCTTTTGTCCATTACCTTAATGTGCTCTTTGTCATCGTATTCTGTCATGGCGTTTGTGGATTCAGGCGCTGCCCTGAATCTGATGGATTTGGATTATGCTAAACGTTGTGGATTTTTCTTGGAGCCTTTGCGGTGTCCTATTCCGTTGAGAGGAATTGATGCTACACCTTTGGCCAAGAATAAGCCTCAGTACTGGGCCCAGCTGACCATGTGCATGGCTCCTGCACATCAGGAAGTTATTCGCTTTCTGGTACTGCATAATTTGCATGATGTGGTCGTGTTGGGGTTGCCATGGCTACAAACCCATAATCCAGTATTGGATTGGAACTCTATGTCGGTAACCAGCTGGGGTTGTCAGGGAGTACATGGTGATGTTCCATTTTTGTCTATTTCGTCATCCATTCCTTCTGACATCCCAGAGTTCTTGTCGGACTTTCAGGATGTATTTGAAGAGTCCAAGTCTGATGCCCTACCTCCGCATAGGAATTGTGATTGTGCTATCGATTTGATTCCTGGTAGTAAATTCCCTAAGGGTCGTTTATTTAATTTGTCCGTACCTGAACACACCGCTATGCGCAGTTATGTGAAGGAGTCCCTGGAGAAGGGACATATTCGCCCATCGTCGTCACCATTGGGAGCAGGGTTCTTTTTTGTAGCCAAGAAGGATGGTTCGCTAAGACCGTGTATTGATTACCGCCTTCTTAATAAGATCACTGTTAAGTTTCAGTATCCCTTGCCATTGATTTCTGACTTGTTTGCTCGGATTAAGGGGGCTAGTTGGTTCACCAAGATAGATCTTCGTGGTGCGTATAATCTGGTGAGAATCAGGCAAGGAGATGAATGGAAAACGGCATTTAATACGCCCGAGGGTCATTTTGAGTATCTGGTGATGCCGTTTGGACTTGCCAATGCTCCATCTGTTTTTCAGTCTTTTATGCATGACATTTTCCGTGAGTATCTGGATAAATTCTTGATTGTTTACTTGGATGACATTTTGATCTTCTCTGATGATTGGGAGTCTCATGTGAAGCAAGTCAGAATGGTTTTCCAGGTACTGCGTGCTAATTCCTTGTTCGTGAAGGGATCAAAGTGTCTCTTCGGTGTGCAGAAAGTTTCATTTTTGGGGTTCATCTTTTCCCCTTCTACTATCGAGATGGATCCGGTTAAGGTTCAGGCCATCCAGGATTGGACTCAGCCGACATCTCTAAAAAGTCTGCAGAAATTCCTGGGCTTTGCTAATTTTTATCGTCGCTTCATCTGTAATTTTTCTAGCATTGCCAGACCATTGACCGATTTGACCAAGAAGGGTGCTGATTTGGTTAATTGGTCTTCTGCTGCCGTGGAAGCTTTTCAGGAGTTGAAGCGTCGTTTTTGCTGTGCCCCTGTGTTGTGTCAACCTGATGTTTCTCTTCCGTTCCAGGTCGAGGTTGATGCTTCTGAGATTGGTGCAGGGGCGGTTTTGTCACAGAGAGGTTCTGGTTGCTCAGTGTTCAAACCATGTGCTTTCTTTTCCAGGAAATTTTCTGCTGCTGAGCGTAATTATGATGTGGGCAACCGAGAGTTGCTGGCCATGAAGTGGGCATTCGAGGAGTGGCGTCATTGGCTTGAGGGTGCTAAGCATCGCGTGGTGGTTTTGACTGATCATAAGAACCTTACTTATCTTGAGTCTGCCAAGCGCTTGAATCCTAGACAGGCCCGTTGGTCGTTATTTTTTGCTCGTTTTGATTTTGTGATTTCATACCTTCCGGGCTCTAAAAATGTGAAGGCGGATGCTCTGTCTAGGAGTTTTGTGCCCGACTCTCCGGGGTTATCTGAGCCGGCGAGTATCCTCAAGGAAGGAGTCATTGTGTCTGCCATCTCCCCTGATTTGCGGAGAGTGTTGCAGAAATTTCAGGCTAATAAACCTGATCGTTGTCCGGCCGAGAAACTGTTCGTCCCTGATAGGTGGACTTGTAAAGTTATCTCTGAACTTCATTGTTCGGTGCTGGCCGGTCATCCAGGAATCTTTGGTACCAGGGAGTTGGTTGCTAGATCCTTCTGGTGGCCATCTCTGTCACGGGATGTGCGTGCTTTTGTGCAGTCCTGTGGAATTTGTGCTAGGGCTAAACCCTGCTGTTCACGTGCCAGTGGGTTGCTTTTGCCCTTGCCGGTCCCGAAGAGGCCTTGGACACATATTTCGATGGATTTCATTTCTGACCTTCCCGTTTCTCAAAAAATGTCGGTCATTTGGGTGGTCTGTGATCGCTTTTCTAAAATGGTCCATCTGGTGCCCTTGGTTAAATTGCCTTCCTCCTCTGATTTGGTGCCTTTGTTCTTCCAGCATGTGGTTCGTTTACATGGCATTCCTGAGAATATTGTTTCTGACAGAGGTTCCCAGTTTGTCTCGAGGTTCTGGCGAGCCTTTTGTGGTAGGATGGGCATTGACCTATCTTTCTCCTCGGCCTTCCATCCTCAGACTAATGGCCAGACCGAACGAACCAATCAGACCTTGGAAACATATCTGAGATGTTTTGTTTCCGCTGACCAGGATGATTGGGTGTCATTTTTGCCGTTGGCTGAGTTCGCCCTTAATAATCGGGCCAGCTCGGCTACCTTGGTCTCTCCATTTTTCTGCAATTCTGGGTTCCATCCTCGTTTCTCTTCAGGACAGGTTGAGTCTTCGGACTGTCCTGGTGTGGATTCTGTGGTGGACAGGTTGCAGCAGATCTGGACTCAGGTGGTGGACAATTTGACCTTGTCCCAGGAGAAGGCTCAGCTTTTCGCTAATCGCAGACGCCGTGTGGGACCCCGACTTCGTGTTGGGGATCTGGTTTGGTTATCTTCTCGTCATATTCCTATGAAGGTTTCCTCTCCTAAATTTAAACCTCGTTTTATTGGTCCGTATAGGATTTCTGAGATTCTCAATCCGGTGTCTTTTCGTCTGACCCTCCCAGACTCCTTTTCCATACATAATGTATTCCATAGGTCGTTGTTGAGGAGATACGTGGCACCTATGGTTCCATCTGTGGAGCCTCCTGCCCCTGTTTTGGTGGAGGGGGAATTGGAGTATATTGTGGAGAAGATTTTGGATTCTCGTGTCTCTAGACGGAAACTCCAGTATCTGGTCAAATGGAAGGGTTATGCTCAGGAAGATAATTCCTGGGTTTTTGCCTCTGATGTCCATGCCCCAGATCTTGTTCGTGCCTTTCATGTGGCTCATCCTGGTCGGCCTGGGGGTTCTGGTGAGGGTTCGGTGACCCCTCCTCAAGGGGGGGGTACTGTTGTGAATTCTGTGGCTGAGTTCACTTCTGTGGTCACAAGTGGTATTGCAGTCTCTGGGCTTCCTCCCTCAGGTGTTTTGGTGAGCTCGTTGGCTGCCTTGCTATTTAGCTCCACCTGAGTCTGTCTTCCTTGCTCCTTGTCAATGTTCCAGTGTTGGATCTGAGCTACTGCATCTTTCCTTGGGCCTGCTGCTCTGCTAGATAAGTGCTTCTAGTTTGTTTTCTGTTTTTTCTGTCCAGCTTGCTATTAACTTTTGCTGGAAGCTCTGAGAAGCAAAGGGGTGCACCGCGTGCTGTTAGTTTGGCACGGTGGGTCTTTTTGCCCCTTTGCGTGGTTTTCGTTTTAGGGTTTTTTGTAGACTGCATAGTTCTCTTTGCTATCCTCGCTCTGTCTAGAATATCGGGCCTCACTTTGCTGAATCTATTTCATTCCTACGTTTGTCTTTTCATCTTGCTAACAGTCATTATATGTGGGGGGCTGCCTATTCCTTTGGGGTATTTCTCTGAGGTAAGTCAGGATTGTATTTCTATCTTCAGGCTAGTCAGCTCCTCAGGCAGTGCCGAGTTGCATAGGTAGTTTTAGGCGCAATCCACTGCTGCTTATAGTTGTGTGAGGATAGATCAGGTACTGCAGTCTACAGAGATTCCACGTCTCAGAGCTTGTCCTATTGTTTTTGGTTATTGCCAGATCTCTGTATGTGCGCTGATTACTGCACGCTGTGTTGCCTGATTGCCAGCCATAACAGGTCCCCGACTTCGTGTTGGGGATCTGGTTTGGTTATCTTCTCGTCATATTCCTATGAAGGTTTCCTCTCCGAAGTTTAAACCTCGTTTCATTGGTCCTTATAGGATTTCTGAGGTTATTAATCCTGTGTCTTTTCGTCTGACCCTCCCAGATTCTTTTTTCATACATAACGTCTTCCATAGGTCATTGTTGCGGAGATACGTGGCACCTATGGTTCCATCTGTTGACCGTCCTGCCCCGGTTTTGGTGGAGGGGGAATTGGAGTATATTGTGGAGAAGATTTTGGATTCTCGTGTTTCAAGACGGAAACTCCAGTATCTGGTTAAATGGAAGGGTTATGCTCAGGAGGATAATTCCTGGGTTTTTGCCTCTGATGTCCATGCTCCCGATCTTGTTCGTGCCTTTCATGTGGCTCATCCTGGTCGGCCTGGGGGCTCTGGTGAGGGTTCGGTGACCCCTCCTCAAGGGGGGGGGTACTGTTGTGAATTCTGTGGCAGAGCTCCCTCCTGTGGTCACAAGTGGTACTTCGGCTGATTCTCTCTGGGAGTTTCCGTTTGTGGAGGAAACTGGTACTGCTGCTTCTGAGTTTCCTCCCTCAGGTGATCTGGTGAGGTCGTTAGGTGCTTCTCTACTTAACCCCACCTAATGCTTTGATTCATGCTTCCTGTCAATGTTCCAGTGTTGGACTTGTGTTTCTCTGGATCATTCCTGTGGCCTGCTGCTCTGCATAGCTAAGTGCTTCTTTGCTATTTGTTGCTATTTTTTCTGTCCAGCTTGTCTATTTGTTTTGCTGGAAGCTCTGGGACGCAAAGGGTGTACCTCCGTGCCGTTAGTTCGGTACGGAGGGTCTTTTTGCCCCTTTGCGTGGTTTTCTTTAGGGTTTTGTGTAGACCGCAAAGTTATCTTTCCTATCCTCGTTCTGTCTAGAATATCGGGCCTCGCTTTTCTCAATCTATTTCATCCCTACGTTTGTCTTTTCATCTTACTCACAGTCATTATATGTGGGGGGCTGCCTTTTCCTTTGGGGTATTTCTCTGAGGCAAGGTAGGCTTATTTTTTCTATCTTCAGGCTAGTTAGTTTCTCAGGCTGTGCCGAGTTGCATAGGTAGCGTTAGGCGCATTCCACGGCTGCCTCTAGTTGTGTTTGGAGAGGATCAGGGATTGCGGTCTGCAGAGTTCCCACGTCTCAGAGCTCGTTCTATTATTTTGGGTTATTGTCAGATCACTGTATGTGCTCTGACCTCCATGTCCATTGTGATACTGAATTGCCTCTCACAACAGTCTCCAGGGTCGTCGTCTCCAGGGTCGTCGTCTCTGGAGTCGTCGTTGTCGTCGTCATCGAGGTGGTCTTCAGGGTCATCGTCTCCAGGGTCGTCGTCATCTCAGTGGTTGTCGTCTCTGGTGTCGTCGTCATCTTAGGCGTGGTCTTCCGGGTCATCGTCTTTAGGGTCTTGAACTTGGAAATGTAGCAGAAGGTACAAGAAGGCTGAGAAAATGCCGAGAACCAGCTGATGGAACTGGAACTCGGATGGCTACCCGAAGGTCCAAGAGCCAATGGAACTACCGAGGACCAGCTGACGTTACTGGAACCCGGTTACTAAGCAGGAGGTACCCGTGCCAGAAAGCACTACCAAGGATCACCTGATGTTGGTGGAATTCGGATACCCAGAAGGAGGCACCTAAGCCAAAGGCTCTGCCCAGAACCAGCTGATGGTGCTGGAACCAGGATGTGGAGCAGAAGGTCCACAGGAGAAGAGAGAACAGCTAGGCCGCGAGGCTGCCGCAGTTAGCAAACACCAACAGTCCTACAGGGGGAGCTTGGCCTACTGGCACTACAGAACCAGCCTTTACTGCCACTTCCCGCAGCCCACATAGGAAGCTCCTAAACTGGAGGCACCATGGAGTTGGCTAACCCGACCGCAACATGACGGGACAATGTATAGGCGTGTAAGTGACCTTGACACTACCCGGAACCAGCTGACGGTGCTGGAACCAGGCTGGGCAGGAGGGAGTACCCGTGACAAGGACACTGCCGAGAACCAGCTGACGGTACTGGAACCCAGATGCGTTGCTCAAGTGTACAAGAGCCAATGGCACGATCGAGGACCAGCTGACGGTGCTGGAACCCGGTTACTAAGCAGGAGGTACCCGTGCTAAAAAGCACTACCAAGGACCGCCTGACGTTGGCAGAACTCGGATACCCAGAAGGAGGCACCTAAGCCAAAAGCTCTGCCCGTAACAAGCTGACGGTGCTGGAACCATGATGTGGAGCAGAAGGCCCATAGGAGAAGAGAGAACAGCTAGGCCGCGAGGCTGCCGCAGTAACCGAACACCAACAGTCCTACAGGGGGAGCTTGGCCTACTGGCACTACAGAACCAGAATTGATTGCCACTTCCCGCAGCCCAGATAGGAAGCTCCTAAACTGGAGGAACCATGGAGTTGGCTAACCCGACCGCAACACGACGGGACAACGTATAGGCGTGTAAGTGACATTGACACTACCCGGAACCAGCTGACGGTGCTTGAACCAGGCTGGGCAGGAGGGAGTACCTGTGACAAAGACACTGCCGAGAACCAGCTGACAGTACTAGAACCCGGATGCGTTGCTCAAGTGTGCAAGAGCCAATGGCACGACCGAGGACCAGCTGACGGTGCTGGAACCCGGTTACTAAGCAGGAGGTACCCGTGCTAAAAAGCACTACCAGGGACCGCCTGACGTTGGCGGAACTCGGATACCCAGAAGGAGGCACCTAAGCCAAAGGCTCTGCCTGGAACCAGCTGACGGTGCTGGAACCAGGATGTGGAGCAGAAGGCCCACAGGAGAGGAGAGAAAAGCTAGGCCGCAATGCTGCCACAGTTACCGAACACCAACAGTCCTACAGGGGGAGCTTGTCCTACTGGCACTACAGAACCAGCCTTGATTGCCACTTCCTGCAGCCCACATAGGAAGCTCCTAAACTGGAGGCACCATGGAGTTGGCTAACCCAACCGCAACATGACGGGACAACATATAGGCGTGTAAGTGACCTTGACACTACCCGGAACCAGCTGGCGGTGCTGGAACCAGGCTGGGCAGGAGGGAATACCCGAGACAAAGACACTGCCGAGAACCAGCTGACGGTACTGGAACCCGGATGGGTTGCCCAAGTGTGCAAGAGCAAATGGCATGACCGAGGACCAGCTGACGGTGCTGGAACACGGTTACTAAGCAGGAGGTACCCATGCTAAAAAGCACTACCAAGGACCGCCTGACGTTGGCGGAACTCGGATATCCAGAAGGAGGCACCTAAGCCAAAGGCTCTGCCCGGAACCAGCTGACGGTGCTGGAACCAGGATGTGGACCTATTCAAGATTGTCTTCCTAGAGCCCCAATGAGCGGTGTTGGAGCAAAGGGTCAGCAGGGGGAGCAGAGTGTAGACCGAAGCCTGCACTGGAGGGAGCTTTGTGTCTGCGTGGCGTTTGCAGGACATGTTGCCGGCTACACAGCAGGGGAACAGCTGGCGTTGCTGAACTCCACTGACACATTGGCGGGTGTTTTTCTCTATGCAGCCAGCACTTCTGGGCACCAACTGGCGGTGTTAGAGCCCAGGGTCTGCAGGAGGAGCAGAGTGTAGGCCGAAGCCTAATTGAACCAATTTCAAAGGTAACCTTTAACCCCCACATGTGTTACAAACTAGAAGAACCACACCTTGTGCAGCAGTTATGCTGCACAAGTAAAAGGTTGTTCTTTAAATTTTGCTCCTTGCACACGCTGAACGAAACACGTATAAAATTTAGGCCCTTATACAGTCAAAATGTCTTGGAGGCGTGACTTGCCTTCTTAATGAGACGCAGCACAGCTGTCAAAAATCCCACCTTGGTGCTGGGCGCAGCCTCCTGAGCGTTGTTATTTGCTGTACAGGAGTCTGCGCTGTTGTGTTATCCCTTGGCCATGCGCTGTTATCGCTGCCCATCTTCTGACCTAATTTCATGTCGGCCGGTGCGGTTAGCGATGCCCATGAATTCCAGACCCGCAGTGTCTTTTCATTAATTCACAATGTGGGGCTGGGATTCATGGCCTTGCGCAGTAAATATGTTCGCCTCTCACTCATGTCCTTACACCTGCTTCAGACTGGGCAGCGTCCGCTGATCCCTTATCGCATGCCACGGCCATGAAGCCGCACAGTCTGAAGAAGGCAGAAGGAGATGAGTAAAGAGAGGTGAAGATATGCACTGCTCATGCCCATCAATCACACCCTCGCAGTCAAAATAAACAAGACACCGAGGGGCGTTGTGTCGGACAGGGCGGATGCACAGGTGCAGCCAGCCAACCAGTGATGTCAGAAGACGGGCAGCACTACCAAGGGGGTTGCTGCGTGTCATTAAAAAGGAAAGTCACACCTCAGGGACGGTTTAATGGTCTCAGGGGACACATTGTTGACGTGTTGAGTTTGACATGTGCAAGGAGAATAAGGTAATGAGCCACCTTGTACAAATGCAGCATTACTGCTGTACAAGGTGGCTGATATACATACAAACGCCTGGGGGGGGACAGGTTCCCTTTAATTTCAGTTCAGGTTTCTGCGTGGCGTTTGCAAGACACGATGCCGGCTACACAGCAGGGGAACAGCTGGCGTTGCTGAACCCCACTGACACATTGGCATGTGTTTAGCTCTGTGCAGCCAGCATTTCCGGGCACCAACTGGCGGTGTTAGAGCCCAGGGTCAGCAGGAGGAGGAGAGGAGCAGAGTGTAGGCCGAAGCCTGCACTGGTGGCAGCTTTAGGTCTGTTGTATCTGCGTGGCGTTTGCAGGACATGTTGCCGGCTACACAGCAGGGGAACAGCTGGCGTTGCTGAACCCCACTGACACATTGGCGGGTGTTTTGCTCTGTGCAGCCAGCACTTCCGGGCACCAACTGGCGGTGTTAGAGCCCAGGGTCAGCAGGAGGGGGAGAGGAGCAGAGTGTAGGCCGAAGCCTGCACTGGAGGAAGTTTTAGGCCTGTTGTGTCTGCGTGGCGTTTGCAGGACACGTTGCCGGCTACACAGCAGGGGAACAGCTGGCATTGCTGAACCCCACTGACACATTGGTGGGTGTTTTGCTCTGTGCAGCCAGCAGTTCTGGGCACCAACTGGCGGTGTTAGAGCCCAGGGACAGCAGGAGGAGCTGAGTGTAGGCCGAAGCCTGCACTGGAGCATGTTGAAAGGGAACCTTTAACCCCCCAGGCGTTTGTTGCTGATAGAGCCATCTTGTACAGCACAAATGCTGCAAAAGGAAAAGGTGGCTCTTTTAATTATGCTCCTTGCAAACGCTGAACTAGACACTTATGAAATGTGTCCCCTCACACCGTTAAACCGTCCCGGGGGTGGGACTTTCCTTTGTAATGTGACGCAGCACAGCCGTCATTTCTACCCCCTTGGTGCCGTGCGACGCCTCCTCAGCGTTGTTTGAATCTGTCTCGGAGCCTGTGCTGTAATGTTATCCCTTGGCCATGCACACTTAGCGCTGCTCGTCTTCTGACATCATTTGGTGTCAGGCTGGCTGCGCCTGTTCGTCCACCTCGCAGTGTCGTCTAATGTAATCCCACTGCGGGCCTGGGATCCATGGGCCTGCGAAGTGCATATCCTCGCCTCTCACTCCCCTCCTTCTGGCTTCTTCAGACTGTGCGGCATCACGGCCGTGGCATGCTATTAGGGATCAGCTGATGCCGCACAGTCTTACAGCTAGTAAGGGGCCACTGATATTGCCCTCCCCCCCCGGCCTAACAGCAGTCCACAGCAGCCCAGAAAAGGCGCATCTATTAGATGTACAAATTCTGGCAGTTTGCCCGACTCTTCCTACTTGCCCTGTAGCGATGGCAAGTGAGATTCATAGTTATGGCATTTATGTCATCTTTGAATTGTCATGAGAAATCAAGCCCACGGCTTAGTGATGGATAGGCATCTTTAAGACACCTATCCAATACTAATCCTATAGTTATATTGTAAATAAGCACACAGCCAGAATAAAGTCATTTAATTGAAGTAAGACTCCTCAAGGAGAAGTACTACTCCTTAGGCCGGCGTCACACACAGCGTAAAACAATACGGTCCGTATATTACGGCCGTAATACGCTGAAAAGTCCCCAAAATAGTGGTCCGTAGCTCCTCCGTAGGCAGGGTGTGTCAGCGTTTTTTGCGCATGGCATCCTCCGTATGTAATCCGTATGGCATCCGTACTGCGTGTTTTTCTCGCAGGCTTGCAAAACCAACATACCGCTATAGAAGGGATCCATGTGTCACAAAAAAAATATATATATACTGTCTATAAATATATATATATGTCAGTAGACACACACACATATATATATATATATATATATATATTAATATTCCTTCCAGTGCGAGATAGCTTTAAAGCCGGTAATTCAATTACCGGCTTTTGCTCTCTCCTTCCTAAACCCGACATGATTTGAGACATGGTTTACATACAGTAAACCATGTCATAGCCCCCTTTTTTGGCACATTCCACACTACTAATGTTAGTAGTGTGTATATGCAAAATTTGGCCGTTCTAGCTATTAAATTAAAGGGTTAAATGGCGGAAAAAATTGGCGTGGGCTCCCGCACAATTTTCTCCGCCAGAGCAGTAAAGCCAGTGACTGAGGGCAGATATTAATAGCCTGGAGAGGGTCCATGGTTATTGCCCCCCCCCTGGCTAAAAACACCTGCCCCCAGCCACCCCAGAAAAGGCACATCTGGAAGATGCGCCTATTCTGGCACTTGGCCACTCTCTTCCCATTCCCGTGTAGCGGTGGGATATGGGGTAATGAAGGGTTAATGCCACCTTGCTATTGTAAGGTGACATTAAGCCAAATTAATAATGGAGAAGCGTCAATTATGACACCTATCCATTATTAATCCAATACTAGTAAAGGGTTAAAAAAAACACAAACACATTATTAAAAATTATTTTAATTAAATAAAAACAAAGGTTGTTGTAATATTTTATTCAACGCCCAATCCAATCACTGAAGACCCTCGTTCTGTAACAAAAAAAACATAATAAACCAACAATATCCTTACCTTCCGCAGATCTGTAAAGTCCAACGATGTAAATCCATCTGAAGGGGTTAAAATATTTTGCAGCCACGAGCTTTGCTAATGCAATGTTGTTCGTGGCTGCAAAACCCCGGGGAATGAAGGTAAAGTAGGTCAATGACCTATATTTACCTTCATTTGCGGTGAGGCGCCCTCTGCTGGTTGTTCCTAGATCGTGGGAACTTTCCTAGAAAGATCCCAGGCTCGAGTTCATAAGAGGACATAAGAGGACAACCAGCAGAGGGCGCCTCTAATGGGACACCTCGTGTGCAACACTGGCAGCTGCGGATGGAGTGGTCATGCGACTGCGCTCTGTGGACGAGCTTTCGCTTCTGGAGGAGGAGGAGCAGAAAGAGGGGTGGCGAACGCCTACAGCCAACTGTTTCCTAGACCATGGGCTGGGCAGAACTGTCCCACTATGGCTGTCCCCTGTGGACCCTGCATCCACCACATTAACCCAGTGGACCATGATGGACACATAAAGTTCCTGGCCATGCCTACTGGTCCATGCATCTGTTGTGAGGTGCACCTTTCCACTGACTGATTGCCTCAGTGCATGGACAATGCGGTATTTGACATGCTGGTGGAGGGCTGGGATGGCTTTTCTCACAAAGAAGTGCTGACTGGGTAGGTCATAGCGTGGTACTGCGTAGGCCATCAGGTCTTTGAAAGCTTCGCTTTCAACCAACCGGTAGGGCATCATCTCTAACGAGATTAGTATAGCCATGTGGGCATTCAAACCCTGTGTACGCGGATGAGAGGATGAGTACTTCCTTTTCCTAACGAGAGTCTCTTGTAGGGTGAGCTGGACTGGAGAGCTGCATATGGTGGAACTAGTGGTGGTGGTGGTGGACATGGCGGATTGAGAGAGGGTTGGTGATGGTATTCTTGATGTTGGCCTACATACAGTGTTTCCTACCAATAACCTTGTGATTCCCTGACTGCTTTGGCCTTGCGACGATACCTCCACATTTGCTGCTGGTGGTGTCCTAACCGGTGGGCTTACAGTGAGGGACGCAATGTAGCATTGCTGACTACTTTCATTTTGAGCAGGTGCACCAACGGTATGGGACGTTTGGTAGTTAGTCCAGGCTTGCAAGTGTATGCTGGTTAAATGTCTAAGCATGCACGTTGTATTTAAATTTTGAAGATTTTTCCCTCTGCTAAAGGTCTTTGAGCATTTCTTACAGCTAACTTTTGACTGATCATTCGGATCTTGGTTAAAAAATTGCCACACTACACTCTTCCTACTATGGAATACCTTTTCAGGCATTGCACGCTGTGCTACTTTCACCGGATGGCCACGCTGTCCTAAAACTGTTTTTGTTTTTGACAAAATGTTTTTGGCCTGATATGGGCCTGCCAGAATACAGCTGTTGCGATGTAGATGGCTGCTGCAGATGATCCTCCTCCGCTTCTGAGCTACTGGCAGCGGCACCCTCTTCCCCCAATGGCTGCAAATCTGGAATATTTGATGTTGGATGTCCAGCCAGCACCTTCCTCATTGAACTTTACAGTGTGCCCATTATATCTTCTTCTGAATCTGGGTCAACAACTTGGGTCATCTATCACCTCCTCCTCAATGTCATGTGCACCTTCCTCAGTGTCACCGTGTAAGGTGCTATAGCGTTCGGGACGGGGCACCATAGTCTCAGCAGGGTCAGATTCTGGCTCAGTACACTGCAAGGGCAATGTAGTCATCTGAGTCAATGGAACAACATAATAATCTAGCTGAGGCTGTGCATCAGTGCACTCAATGTCCGATTCATCTTGTAATGGGCAGTTAACAATTTCCCTTTCTAACCCAGGCACGGTATGTGTAAAGAGCTCCATGGAGTAACCTGTAGTGTCGGCTGACGCATCCTTCACTTTTGGTTTGGGTGAAGGACACAAGGAAACGTCTCGTTCCCGACCGGTTGCATCCACTGATGACTCGCTGCTTTTATATTTGGCACTTTCTGAAGAGGAGGCGAGAGAGCTAGAGGCTGAGTCAGCAAGGAAAACCAAAACTTTTTCCTGCTGCTCCGGCTTTAAAAGCTGTTTTCCTACTCCCAGATAAGGGAGCCTTCAAGGCATTGTTAGCCAGACGATGATGCAAGCTCAACACCTCGAGCCTTAGGTGCTATTGTGCTTTTGCCACTACCACCAGATGCACCACCACCACCATCAGTACCAGCTGGCAACCACCGCCCACGGGCTCTTCCACCAAACTCCCTCATTTTTTGGAAAATCTAACCAAAATAACAACCGTTATATGGTACTGTAAAACAAGGTAGAAGGTGTATATAAACTTGTTGAGAATTTAAATCTCCCTTTTTTTGGGGGGAGACTGAACCAAAACTCAGGTCCAGTGTATATAACAACGCAATCTAAGTGGCAGAAAGTGGCTGGCTGACATACGACAAACTAACAGGACTGAAGTATATCCACTTTGTGAGAATTTGAATCTCACTTTTTTGGGGGGAGACTGAACCAAAACTCAGACCCAGTGTATAAAACAACACAATGTAAGTGGCAGAAAGTGTCTGGCTCATATACGACAAACTAACAGGACTGAAGTATATCCACTTTGTGAGAATTTGAATGTCACTTTTTTGGGGGAGACTGAACCAAAACTCAGGCCCAGTGTATAAAACAACACAATGTAAGTGGAAGAAAGTGGCTGGAAGATAAACGACAAACTAACAGGACTGAAGTATATCCACTTTGTGAGAATTTGAATCTCACTTTTTTGGGGGGAGACTGAACCAAAACTCAGGCCCAGTGTATAAAACAACACAATGTAAGTGGCAGTAAGTGGCTGGAAGATATACGACAAACTAACAGGACTGAAGTATATCCACTTTGTGAGAATCTGAATCTCACCTTTTTGGGGTGGAGACTGAACCAAACCTCAGGCCCTGTGCATAAAACAACACAATGTAAGTTGCAGAATGTGGCTGGCTGATATACGACAAACTAACAGGACTGAAGTATATCCACTTTGTGAGAATTTGAATCTCACTTTTTTGGGGGGAGACTGAACCAAAACTCAGGCCCAGTGTATAAAACAACACAAAGTAAGTGGCAGAAAGTGGCTGGAAGATATATGGAAAAAATACAAGGACTGTAGTACAATTTCAATCTCCCTACAATGATCTCAGGAAAAGTATGGCAGCAATAAAAAGGACTGCTGCACAGAAAAGTGTGGACTAATAAACAAGATAACTGTACAGAAAGGAGCAACAAGATTTTTGCTTTTAAAAAAGCAGTTGGTTTGCACAGCAGCGTGCAAACAGCAATGCAGCTATCAGGGAGCCTTATAATGCAGCCTAATAAGCTACAGAGATGATGCACAAAAATATAGCCTCCACTGTCCCTGCAAACAAATGGTGGTGTTGGACAGTGGAAATCGCTACAGCATAAGCAGTTTGGGGGTTAATCTTCCCTCCCTAACTATATCCCTTCTTCTGATGAAGCTGCAGCAACCTCTCCCTATGCTAAGATCGGCAGAAGTAAGATGGCAGTCGGCGTGCACGCCCCTTTATAGCCCCTGTGATGCCGCAGAAAGCAAGCCAATCACTGTCATTCCCTTCTCTAAGATGGTGGGGACCGAGACCTATGTCATCACGCTGCCCACACTCTGCGTCCTCCTTCATTGGCTGAAAAATAGCGCTGAAAGCGTCATATGAAATGCGACTTTTATGCTCAGATCGCCGACCTCATGGCCGATCCCACACTAGGATCGGGTCGGGTTTCATGAAACCCGACTTTGCCGAAAGTCAGCGATTTTTGAATTTGTCTGATCCTTTTCGCTCAACCCTATCCTTCACCTGTCCGACGTGAAGCTAATCCATACTGTCTCATGATCATCCAGATGATTTGGATAGCGGTCACAGCAGTGATGCGACCACTATCCACGCCAGCTGGAACACACTGACAGGAGCATAATCAATCTTGCAGCATGTAAGCGCTGAGCTGCCATAATTAAGGTCACAGAAGTTCAAATTGATGCCTTAAGTGAGGTCACTGGGGTTCATCAGCTTTGTACTCCGGTGAACTTTCTCAGAGCAGCTCAGCGCTTACACTTCTGTCAGTGTGAGCTGACTGCCATGGAGAGTGGTGGTGTCACTGTTTGCTTGCTTAGCCTTTGCTGGTTTTAAATTATGTGGGGACCCTATGTGATTTTCCTCTGGGACTCACAAATAAAATAACCCGTAAAGGCTAACCAAACAGCTGTGACCTGATTTTAATAGCCTTTAGGGATAATTGTTCCTTCCCAGAATATTAACATCAGCCCTTAGCCATTGGCTTTACTTCTGCTGCTTATAAAAATTATGGGTTAATCTAAGGCATTTTTTAAATTATGTTAACACAAAAAGAAATGTCACATCAAAGCAACTGTTTCTCTTGCTTTGCAAGTGAAAGTGCTGAACTCATGAACGTCTGCGTCATCAGCACTCAGGCATCCATCAGTCTGGCACTGGAGCTATCGTGAGACCCCATGGCTTGAACTCACATAAGCTTTCAAGTAACATGAGTTCAAACCCCAGGTCTCCCGGCGGCTTTGAGACCAGCGGGGGATACCGCGTCTGGACACCGGTACACACCAGCGATATGAGATATATAAGTCCTCTGACATCATTGTCACCAATACCAAAAATTACACTACTAGTACGTAACTGATGAAGGTCCTGACATAGGACCAAAACATTTTGGGTACTACATTAAAAAATTCACACGAGCATTAAGTTGAGTGCCAGGTTCTTTCTTTCAAGTTTCACATGGTGTGGTAACCTACCGTGGCACCATCAATAGGAGTGCACACGCCTTTACCCTCTTCCCGGCAGCTTTGAGGCCCAGAAACCTTTGAGGGACATTTTAAGATTACTTGCATTTACAGCTGCTGGTACACCTGGATGCTGTGAACTAAGGTTACCTTGGGTGTGTATTTTATAGTACTTATTAAAGTAAAAAAAATGAAAAAAAAAACTGCTGAAAATTATCACAGTACAAGCGGTGATGTTAGGATGGGAACCCACCTGCAGTAACCGGCGGTTACCTCTATAATGTCACCACTCGTCACTAAAGCTGCGCTCAGACCCTCATTGTGCCCTTGTTTTCTGCCTCGATGGTTGCATCATTGTATTATTTAGATTGTAATCCAATTATCACAGAGATAGATTATTGCAAAGGACAGTATTGCTAATCTTCATTTCAGACAGGTGAGGGATATAGTTGTTTATTATTTTTTGTTTTTTACAGGGGACAAGGGCTTCAATGAATTATTCATAAGGTGAGTATAACTGTGCTTTTTTATTTTTATTTCAAATAAAGAAATCTGTGTATTTCAATTAAAGGACTTTATTCTGGCTGTGTCTTTTTTACAATCTTAGTGATGGGTTAGTAATGGGGGAATCTCATAGACGCCTCTCCATTACTAACCTGTGGGCTTGAAGTCAGGGTCATAAAACAGCTGACATCAACCCCCCAACCTTTACCTAACTTACCACTGCATGAGGGCAAGTGGAAGGAGACAGGCAAAGTGCCAGAATTGGTGCATCTAACTGATGCACCATTCTGGGGTGGCTGCTATTTTTAGGCTGGGGGGCAATATCCATAGCCATTTACCAGTCTGAGAATGCCAGTAACCAGCTGTTTGCTTTAGCTTAGTTGGTTATCTAAAATAGGGGGGACCCTTCTATTCTTGATAAGCAATGATACAGCTGACAGCTGGGGGCTGCAGGTAACAGCTGTCAGTTTTGAGTGCGTTGGTTATCAAAAATAGAAGAGAACCCAAGTCATTTTTTAATATTTATTTATTTTTAGCACAGGCGTCGGCTGAAGAATACTCAAATCAGCGGCACTTATTCTCGGTTTTCAGTGACAGGCTGATGGGAGTAGAACTCTCTCATCATCTGATAGCGTGGGAACCGCCGCTCTCTGACCATTGGTAATGATCTTACTGGCAATCAGAGCATCGAGTGTTTCTGGTGCTGTCATGCAGGTGACAAAGAGGGAAACACCCCATGTTCAGAGGGCCGAAACCGAACAATAACACAGACTTCCTGGAAAAGCCCATGTTTGGGCTACATGTCAGAACACTAGGTGTTCGGTACAGACCCCAAATTTTACTGTTTGGGTTTGCCCATCTCTAGTTAACAATATTAACGCCTCACTTCAGTCTCTGATGATACAGCGTGCAAACCACCTGTGTCTTGTTAGGGAGCTACTATAAGCTGGGTTTTTTTTGTGCTCAGCTCATTGGCGTTTCTCCTCTCTGAAAATCCCTCCATTATCTCTCAATTTCACAATATATCCACTTCAAGCTAAAATGATCAACACAGCCATCCATAATCTGTCTCTAACATATGTCTCAGAACTAATCTTCCTCATCCTACATTTCTTCCTGTGCCACCAACTGATCCATCATTGTCTGAAATGATTTTTCAAGGAAGCATAGAAGTGTTAGAGTATCGCTAATGATGATGTCATCAGTAGGGTTGAGCGAAACGGGTCGAAATTGTTCAAAAGTCGCCGACTTTTGGCAAGGTCGGGTTTCATGAAACCCGACCCGACCCCAGTGGGGGGTCGGCCATGAAGTCGGCGATCTTTTGAATCTGGAATCGGAATTCCGATCCCGATTCCCGATATGTTTAAGATATCGGGAATTGGTATCGGAATTCAGATTAAAGTGTAAAATATAGAATTAAAATAAAAAATATTGCAATACTTACCCTCTGACGCGCCCTGGTACTAACCGGCAGCCTTCCTCCTTCGAATCCGCGCTTCTAGGACCTTGCCGTGACGTCGCGGTGACGTCGCGGCTTGTGATTGGCCGCGCGGCCGCCCATGTGACCGCTCGCGCGGCCAATCACAAGCCGCGACGTCACCCGCGACGTCACCGAAGGTCCTGGAAGGGCTGATTCTTAGGAAGGAAGGCTGTCGGAAGGAAGCAGGGCGCTTCCGAGGGTGAGTATATACCTAATAGGAATATAATGGAACTAGAGAGAGTACAAAGGAGGGCAACAAAATTAATAAAGGGGATGGGAGAACTACAATACCCAGATAGATTAGCGAAATTAGGATTATTTAGTCTAGAAAAAAGACGACTGAGGGGCGATCTAATAACCATGTATAAGTATATAAGGGGACAATACAAATATCTCGCTGAGGATCTGTTTATACCAAGGAAGGTGACGGGCACAAGGGGGCATTCTTTGCGTCTGGAGGATAGAAGGTTTTTCCACCAACATAGAAGAGGATTCTTTACTGTTAGGGCAGTGAGAATCTGGAATTGCTTGCCTGAGGAGGTGGTGATGGCGAACTCAGTCGAGGGGTTCAAGAGAGGCCTGGATGTCTTCCTGGAGCAGAACAATATTGTATCATACAATTATTAGGTTCTGTAGAAGGACGTAGATCTGGGTATTTATTATGATGGAATATAGGCTGAACTGGATGGACAAATGTCTTTTTTCGGCCTTACTAACTATGTTACTATGTTACTATGTTACTATGTCACCGAAGGTCCTGGAAGGCTGATTCTAAGGAAGGAAGGTTCCCGGTTAGTACCAGGGCGCGTCAGAGGGTAAGTATTGCAATATTTTTTATTTTAATTCTATATTTTACACTTAAATATGGATCCCAGGGCCTGAAGGAGAGTTTCCGCTCCTTCAGACCCTGGGAACCATGGAAACCCAATGCACTGCATTGGGTTTCGAGTTTCGGCCGACCCCGACCCCGACTTTTTTATAGGATCGGCCGATTTCACTCGACCCGACTTTTCCAAAAGTCGGGTTTCGTGAAACCCGACCCGATCCTATAAAAGTGAAGGTCGCTCAACCCTAGTCATCAGTGCTGGCCATGTTCATGGAGTACTCGTAGCAGTACAACATGGCACACTAGTCCAGAACGGAGGAACTATCCGACAGAGAAAAGGCTAGGGGCTGGCCATGGTGCCCAGTAGCAGCCAACTTAATGGCTAAGGGCTGGCCTCTGTGCTTTTGCACCTTGCTTTGTTTGTTGTGCAGCGGGACCACCACCTCTTCCTCCAAACTGCCCACATCACTCAGTTGGCCTTGCTTCCATGTGGGGTTTAGGACCTCATTATCTAACATCACATCATCACACCTCTCCCATCTTTCCATTACTCTGCTGCCCTACTGAGCCACTTCTGTTCTCGCTACTCCTCTGCTTCTTCCCTCTGTAAACTCCTTCATTGTCTCCCAATTCCACAACGTATTTGTTAGGAATATCTACTGTGGATTCAATCGTCTGCCTCCATTTTCCAGAATGCTCTGCCTTTCAGACAGTGCTGGTGGCAGAGGTAGAGCATATTTTTGTGGTGCAAAGAATATCCCCGGCCCATAAGGACTTGTCTAGAAGTGGTGGGTTGAGCAAAGTGCATCTGTGATTGCGCTTTTGCTGATCAGATGCAAGTCACTACAGTGTAGCTATTCCTGTGCATAACTGTATCCACTTCAAGCTACTAATGCTGTCCAATAATCTGTCTCCCCATATATCTTTGAACTAATCTCTTGATTTCTCCCACCACTTAACCTCTGGTCCTCCAAAGATCTCATTCTCTCCTCCACAATCATACGTTCCTCATCCAATCATCTGCAAGACTTCTCTTGAGTATCTCCCATTCTGTAGAATTCTGAGGCCCAAAACATCCGATTATCCAGTATATTTGTAAATTTCAAGTGGGACTTGAAAAGCCATATCTTCAGAATAGCATACAGCCTGCAATGACCCCACTGCCACCTTACTTACACCAGAGTGCTACAGCCCCCGAACCTACTGTCTCCTTCCCTATTATCTTGTAGAATGAAATGCAGCAAGGATAGAGTCCTCTTCCCTCTTTACCTCTCTGTCACTATTAGTTTGTTCATTGTAATTTCTTTTTGTGTTTTATATGTAACCTGTCTTCATGTACATCACCATGCAATCAATGGTGCTCTAAAAAAATAATAATAATCCTCCTCATCAATTTCCACCCAGTCCTTGTCTCTGCCCTCCTTTCCAGATTACACATAAAAGCTGCGAAAGTTGGTACCTGTGTTTCATCATCATCAGAAATGTGCTGCGGTGATCCACTGACCGTTTGAACTACCCCTCCCACATACTCATACTACAACAGAACAAGTGGTTGGGCATCAGTGCACTAAATCTCTTACAATTGTGGGGCAGGGCCAGGTGGATTTCCTATGGAATCCCAGTCAGCAGAGTTATCAAAAAGCAAAAGTGACTGCTGCATGATTTGGGTCTCAAACCACTTGCTTCATTTGCAAGGGGATGAGGTGGAAGACATATGCCCATGGGCCACAGGTGCAATATCTGTTCTTTCAACAGTGGACCGGGTGGAAGACAAAGCAAAGGAACTTAAAGCACTCTCAAAAAAAACATCTAAAACTACCTCTCCGTTCTTGCCTCACCATTCATCCAGTGATACTCATGCTTAAGAACATCTTGTCACCTGCATGCACCAGAGGAATGTGTTTCATTTGGGGGTGTAGCAGGCACAAATCAACCATGTTCTCTCTCCTTGCAGCATCTATACCACCACCAGCAACAACATGGCCATGTTCCCTGTTTGATGTTTTCCGCATTGTTTTCAACCCCCAAAAATGCAGAATATTTCAATGCTTGTATACAGAGAGACAATAGCTAGCAGATTATTACTCTGCCCGTTTTCTGAGTACCTCCCAAAAATGAAAAAAACACACCAAACCAGCACTGACTGGCTCCTCCTACTACGCCTCTTCCACTTACACTTCTGCCTCAACTTCCTCCTCAACTTAGACCTACGTCTCCTGGTTCTATATTATTATTTATTTTTAATTCTATGTTCTTTTAGGTCAATTCTCTAACAAAAGCAAAAAAAAACCACAAAAACAATGTTGATTACCTGCCTCCTGCACCTACACCGCCACCTCCAACTCCTCCACCACTTGGACCTCCATCTTCTGGTTCAAGATTATTATCATTATTTTTTTTATTCTATGTTGTTTTAAGTCATTTCCCTCTCCACATCTGTTTGAAATGCATTTGTTCTTTTTTTACCCCCATTTAGGTTCCTGTTGCAGCTCCTAGCCCTGACTATGACCATTTTACAGCCATTTTTAACCCCTTAGTGATGGAGCCAAATTTTTAAAATCTCACCAGTGTCTCTTTATGTGGTAATAACTCTGGAACGCTTCAACAAATTCCAGTGATTTTGAGACTGTTTTTTCGTGACACATTATACTTTATGATAATAGTAAATTTAGGTCGATATGTTTTGTGTTTAGTTATTAAAATTATCAGAAATTTGAGAAAAATGTTAAAAAATTAGCAATTTTCATACTTTGAATGATTATCTCTTTAATGCAGATACTCATGACTCAGCAAAACATTAATAAATAACATTTCCCTCATGTCTGCTTTACATCAGCACCATTTGTAAAATGTTATTTTATTTTTGTAGCATTTTAGGAGGTTTAAAAATGTAGCAGTAATTTTTCATTTTTTCAAGGAAATTTACAAAATTTATTTTTTAGGGACTTAGCCATGTTTGAAGTGCCTTTAGGGGTCCCATATATTTGGAAACCCCCCAAAAGTGATACCATTTTAAAAACAGCACCCCCTGACATATTGAAAACTGCTATCAGGTAGTTTATTAGTCCTTCAGTTGCTTTTCAGGAATTAATGCAAAGTGACATGACAGAAATAACAATGTGCATTTTTACCACCTAAATGCCTCTAACTTCTGAACAGGTTACAACAGCCGGCAGACTTTTAGGCCAGAATTTGGTCGTGAATTGCCAATCGCAAACATCAGGACCATACAATCATGATCTGAGGGCACCAGTTGGGATTAGGAGGAAGCCCCCACAGTCTGTTAACCATTTATAATGATGTAGTCACTATTGAAAGCAGCATCTAAGGGGTTAAACAGATTTGGATGGTGCAAACATTGATCGTGGCTGATGCAGCAAGTTGTCAGCTTTAGTGTACAGCCGACAGCTATGAAATTGTCACCTGTATGGAGAGGCTATTCTCTTATATCTCAGGTCAATTAAAATACGTATTGGCTGTCATAAAGGGGCGTTCGAGTCCCCATTGACTTCTATTGGGTTTGGATATGGGGCCAAGTTCGAGGTCACGTTCTGAACCGAACTGAAGCTTTTACTATATATTCGGCCAACCCTGCCCTGAAATCCCAAACATCCACAGGTCTGCTCATCACTATTCTTTAAGAAAAGGTAACCTCAGATTGATGATACAGTAGGTACTCCTTAAATCAATTTCATAGCAATAGCTAGCAGTTTGTAGGCTTCCAATAAGTTTTCACATCATTTACTCCCACCCTGCATAAATCAATTTTGATTGTTTGTTTGGCTTTCTATGGAATTAGTATTTATGTGTGTGGGATGAGCAAATTAGATTTTGAGCTTTGTTGGTGACAGGGACTGATGTCAATGGGGATAATATATGTACATTGCTGTTGATTATCATGGTGTTATGTAACTTGTGGAAATATTTAACACTTTAAATATCTGGTCTGAAATGGCCTTGATGATATCCCTTCTTCATTTTTTTCCCTCCTCACTCTTACAAGCCAGAACTTATTTATTGTTTCACTGATGCAGATGTGTAAGACCTTATTTTATGAGCATTATCTTGTAGCACTGCTTTGGGTCTTACTTAAATTACTATCTAAGTTATCTATTTTCTTTTGTGAAATAAATATAATTATTGTATTTTTTTTTCAATTATCGGTGGGGAACATTTTTTAATAAACGACTTCTTTTTTCTCCTTAAAGGGACACTGTCACCTGAATTTGGAGGGAACAATCTTCAGCCATGGAGGCGGGGTTTTGGGTTTTTTGATTCACCCTTTCCTTACCCGCTGGCTGCATGCTGGCTGCAATATTGGATTGAAGTTCATTCTCTGTCCCCCGTAGTACATGCCTGCACAAGGCAATCTTGCCTTGCACAGGCGTGTACTATGGAGGACAGAGAATGAACTTCAATCCAATATTGCAGTCAGCATGCAGCCAGCGGGTAAGGAAAGGGTGAATCAAAAACTCCAAAACCCCGCCTCCATGGCTGAAGATTGTTCCCTCCAAATTCAGGTGACAGTGTCCCTTTAAGACTCCCGGCTGTTTTTTACAACCGAAGACCTGACCCACTCTTGCTGCTTTAACTCTGCATTTCAAATTTACAATAGCATGGGGTTAAGGTCAATTATTATGCACAATAAATTCATATAATTTCTCATTATGAGGTTAAAAATAAACAAATTTTAAAGTAAGACAAAACGTTTTTTTACTGTACCTGACATGCACCCAAAGTATTTAAATTTGCTACTTTGGTGTGGATCAAAGAAAAAAAGTATCTGAGAACTCAGTAGCTTTGAAATATTTTGAGTACTAAATTTCCTTAAGCAAATTTATTTGTGATGCATAAGAAATTTTCAGCAAATAGGAGGTGGATGAGACCCTGTTTCGAAATTGATATTTTCTGTTCCCTCGGTACCCTGCATTCATTTGAATTTCAAGGTGTTAAAAACTTGAAGATAGAGAAATTTATAACAAAATGTATGTGCATTTTTCCAACGTTCTGCCAGAACTATGACACATGATTTGTGCTTTATTTCATTTCTTTTGTTAGCAGCTTTAAATTGAACATTTTCATTTCAGTAAGATCTATAAAACCCTTGATCTCCTGAAAGAAGAACCTGTGGAAGTCTATTAAGTTTAGCCTACATTAATTATTTTGAAAATGTAAATAAAAAGCAACAAGTGAAATATTTTTCTATGATATAATACTAATTCACAAAGATATCCAGAGCTATAGTTAAAAAGCAAATCCCTATTTCTTTATTTCAACCATTCATAATAAATTGGTAAAAACAAGAAAAAAAGGCCATTACAAATAGAGGGATAATATAGAGGTAATTAAAAAAGTAACCTTTTAAAAGGGGTTTTCAGGCACATAGATTATTATTATTATTAGTATACATTTTTATAGCGCCATTTATTCCATGGCGCTTAACATGTGAATGGGGCAAATATAGACAAGTACAATAAACAGGAGTAAAACAAGACACACACAAGTACAGGAGGAGAGAGGACCCTGCCCACAAGGGCTCACAGTCTACAGGGGATGGGTGAGGATACACTTGGAGAGGCTAGAGCTGGTCATGCGGCAGTTCAGTAGACTGAGGATGACTGCAGGTTGTAGGCTTGTCGAAAGAGATGGGTCTTCAGGTTCCTTTTGAAGGTTTCCGTGGTAAGCAAGAGCCTGATGTGTTGGGGTAGAGAGTTCCAGAGTATAGGGGAAGCAAGGGAGAATTCTTGCATGCGGTTGTGGGAGGAAGAGATTCCCACAACATTGAAGGCGGTGTTCTGTTTCCATTAGTAAATTAGTCAGTTTCCTGTTTGTGCTTTGAATGAAATGCGGCCTGTCAGTCAAGCATAGTCTTGCATATAGGGGCAAGGCAAAAGTTCTTAGAACACTGTTCTCTGAATGATGATGTAATGGAGTGTACATTTGAGCCATATTTGAGTAATTTGGGATTTGTACAAGGAGGGAGAGCACAGGCCATAAAGGCAGTCTCTGAAAAGAAAAGTAGAATGTTTATAAACTTTAGTCAGAGGTTATGATTAGGGTTGAGCGAAACGGGTCGGCCACTTTCAGAAGTCACCGACTTTTGGCAAAGTCGGGTTTCATGAAACCCGACCCGACCCCAGTGTGGGGTCGGCCATGAAGTCGGCGATCTTCTGAATGTGGTATCGGAATTCCGATCCCGAGTTCCGATATTTTTCCAATATCGGAAATGGGTATCGGAATCCATATTTAAGTGTAAAATAAAGAATTAAAATAAAAAATATCGCTATACTCACCCTCTGACGCGCCCTGGTACTAACTGGGAACCTTCCTTCCTTCGAATCAGCGCTTGCAGGACCTTGCGGTGACGTCGCGGTGACGTCGCGGCTTGTGATTGGTCGCGCGGCCGCCCATGTGACCGCTCGCGCGACCAATCACAAGCCGCGATGTCACCGCGACGTCACGCAAGGTCCTGCAAGCGCAGGACGCGTCCGAGGGTGAGTATATACCTAATAGGAATATACTCACCCTCGGACGCGCCCTGCTTCTTTCCGGCAGCCTTCCTTCCTAAGAATCAGCGCTTGCAGGACCTTGCGCTTGCAGGACCTTATTTTAATTCTTTATTTTACACTTAAATATGGATCGCAGGGCCTGAAGGAGAGTTTCCTCTCCTTCAGACCCTGGGAACCATTGGAAACCCAATGCACTGCATTGGGTTTCGAGTTTCGGCCGACCCCGACTTTTTTATAGGATCGGCCGATTTCACTCGACCCGACTTTTGAAAAAGTCGGGTTTCGTGAAACCCGACCCGATCCTATAAAAGTAAAAGTCGCTCAACCCTAGTTATGATGCTCGGCACTACTAGAAACTTGTTCAAGCATCTGAGTACTCAATGACTTCAACACTCATTCGTATATCCAGGTACTCATTCGCCATGCTTGACTCTTTGCCCCGCATGTTTGGCAAATGATTTTGAGCCAAGAAACATGTGGGGGTCGTCTGGCAATAACAGTAATGTCGTAGCCATTTTGACTACTGGGATTAGTGTGATTGGCCGGCAGCATAGCATCATCTGGACTATATAAGATACGGTGCTGCCATTTTCCTTGAATTTTATGCAGAAAGAGCTTAGGGAGAGCTGCAGAAGAAGTAAAAGTGCACTGAACAGCATTTATCTGCTTGATTTTGCAATCTTAAACCAACCGCCCTTTAATGCAAATAGAATCTATTCTACAGTACTGCAGTTTGCTATATTTTAGGGAGGATTAACTGTTATAGTAGGAACCCTTGTCCATGATTCTAAACTTGTAGGACACTCTGGAGTCATAAAAATGCCAAAACTACTGTTTCTTTTTGGTTACCTAATTGTAGGAAGGATGTGAGAAAATATGCTTTCTCCTGTTTAACCTGTGCACGGACAAAGATGCCACTATCTTCTCCTCTAAGTCTCCTTCAAACTCATCACTTCCATCTAGGCCATGGGAATCAATCACAATGGATTTAAACTTGGATCTATCTCCATCTAAGCAAATGACTGTTATCCTGGTTGTGGTGGGTCAGCTCACAAAGATGGCCTATTTTATTCCAACTAAAGGGATTCTTGCCACTGAACAAACCACAGAATAAATAGTCAAGCGGATATTTAGTAGTGATGAGCAAATAGTGAAATATTCGGATATGAGAAAATTTGCACGAATAATATGTAATATCCGTGTATTTGCACCGAATAATGAATCCAATGCAAGTCAATGGGAAAGCTGAATATTTTTCTGCTGGACCCAACAAACAGGTCTGGGGGTCTGAGAAAAAGCTGAAATGGATGGGAAAGTGCTAAAACTAAATGGGATCAACATGGAGAAGATGCCTGCATGCCTTTCTGACTCACATATGGTGTCTAGGAATAATGTTGTCAAACCATTGAGCCCGTTTTACAGATTTATAAGAAGACCTACCAAAACAAACCTAATTTTTTTAAAGGGAAAAATGCTGAGAAAAATTGTTTTCCTTAATAATTAAAAGTATATAGCATAAAAAAAATATACCTTCCCTTTAGCATATGTTCACAATGAATGCTTTTGCTTTAGTTTTTTCCTTTTACATTTGTAAGGACTCTCACTCCTACATTTGAGAGGTCCCTCCCTCATACAAAATTGTTAGCTAAATAGTGGAATACATATTCCTCAGCACTTTAGAATGCCCGCTGAAACATGCCCATTTGAATTTTGGGCTTTGCCCACCACCACAACGTCAAACACCATGTCATTTTGTGGCCTGAGCTTGACATTTTCAGAAAGTCAGCAGGTGCAGTGAAACCTGAGTTTGGGAAGGCCCTCAGTTGGTCCTGTATCTTACATGTGGGAGAGCTCTCACTCCTAGATTTAGGAGGTCCCTGCCTCATAAAAAATTGTTAGCTAGATAGTGGAATACATATTCCCCATCACTTTACAATGCTAGCTAAAACATGCCCATTTGAATTTTGAGCTTCACCTGACATCACCACCACCACGTCCACCGCCATGTAACTGTGTGGCCCTCGCTTGACAGTTTCAAATGGTCAGCAGGTGCTGTGAACCTGAGTTTGGGAAGGGCCCTCAAGTGGCCCTGTATCATACATTTGAGAGGGCTCTTATTCCTACATTTGGGAGATCCATGCCTAGTTCAAAATTGTTCACTTTATAGAGGAAAACATATTCACCATCACTTTGCATGGCAATTTGAATATTGGGCTTTGCCCGCCTTCACCATCATGTGTACCATCATGTCATTATGCGGCCCCCGCTTCACATTTTCAGAGGGTCAGCAGGTGCTATGAAACCTGAGTTTTGTAAGCTCCACAGTTCAACGGATCCCAATGGAGCCACTGTCATAGCGGGTGAAGATGCTAATAAGTGTATATAATACAGGAGTTGGGAAGCTGTATGATCAATGACAGTCAATTGAATTCTACAAGACACAAAAAGCATTAGAATCACATTAGAAATTATGTAACACGCGCTTATGTAACTTGGGGATGGCACACAAGGAAAAATAGTTTTGCCTGGGAATTGAGTTCCGTGGGGATGCCACTGCCAAGAGGTCATTGAAAGACTCAGTTCCCACTAGTCGAAACGGCAACATTTCCAGGGCTAGCAATCTGGCAATGTGTATGTTTAGCATTTGGGCCTATGAGTGAGTGGGTGGATATTTCTGCTTCCTGTGAAATGTCTGGGGCAGGGACAACGGAACGCTGCACTGGGACAATGAACTGGGTGTGGTTGGTGACTGTTGTGTCTATGCATTTTGTACTCAAGCGTTCCGCCAACCTACTAGGGTGCTTGGCTGCCATGTGCTGCTTCTGCATGCTGGTTGTGCCCAGGTTGGCAGTGTTCTTACTTCTTCTCAGCTTGATATGGCAGATGCTGCAAATTACAGTTTTTTTGTCTGAAGGACTTTCAGAAAAAAGTGCCATACAAGGTAACAACGCATCCTTGGCCTGTTAAGTAGCCGAGTGGGGGTGCTCGGTTAAACAGGTACGTTTTCTTATCTCAGCAAGTTTTGTACCAGTCGCAGAACTGCTAGATAAATACACGCTATTTATTTGACCAATTTTTTTATATCATCTGTATGACACGCGCCAACAACAGAGTAAGGAAAGTTATTGCCACTTGTAAATAGTGACATTTGCGTATCTTTGCAGGCTTTCCACAAGTTGCGCAACTGCTAGATTAATATACACTATTTATTTAACCAATAGAATTTTTTTCTTCATAATGCCTTTTTGACACAAGCAAACAGCAGACTCAGGTAAATTACTGGTAAATAGTGACGTTTGCGTAGTTCTGCAAGCTTTGCACCAGTCGCACAACTGCTAGATAAATATATGCTATTTACTGTATATAACTATTAGAAAAGTATTACTTCTTTATATTGCCTTTCTGATACATGCCAACAGCAGAGTAAGGAAAATTATTGGCACTGGTAAATAGTGACATTTGCATATTTCAGCACATCTACTAAATAAATAACCACTATTTATTTAACCAATAGAATTTTTTTATATCACTTTTTTGACACATGCCAGTCGCACAAATACTAGATAAATTTATGCTATACATTTAACCAATTTTTTTATATCACCTTTATGACACACGCCAACAGCAGACTCAGAGAAATTACTGGTAAATAGTGATGCTTGCGTATCTCTGCAGGTTTGGCACCAGTCACACAACTGCTAGATAAATATTGGCTATTTCAGCAATAGGCGACTAATGTTGTTTAACATTAGGTGTTAAAAGAATGTTTAGCATACGCTTGCACTGAGGAATATTATTTAGCTGTAAAAAAGTGGTGTAGTATATGCTGGTACGCAGGAATATTATATAGCTCAAAAAAATTTGTTTAGTATATGCTGGTACTGAGTAATATTATCTGGCTCTAAACAGAGCTGTTTGGTATATTATGGTACAAAATATGAAATCCTGCCTCTCTCCCTAATCCCACAGTCTGTTCCTACACTATACAACACAATACAAACTAGCAGAGATCTGCAGCATGTACTTGCAACGATAACACCTAGGTGCCTACCTTTCCCTCATATTATTTCTCTCCCTATGCTATCTCCACCTAACAGAGAACTAATCTTCACTCTAAGTAGCTTTTAAAGGAGCATTTTGTAATCACAATCTCTCCCAATATGCTGCTTTCTTTGCTCACACTACGCTCACTCGACGCTGTTTCCAGCTGTAATGTGTGCAAGACGGCACAGACAGGAATTAAATATCCCCTATGATGCTGGAAGGCCAGCCAATCATAGTGATGCCACACCAAAGATGGCACCAGTATTACTGTGATTGGCAAGCAAGCCCAGCATGTTCATTGGTTGCAAATAATGCACCAAGCAGGCTGGGTGGGTTAATTGAATATACTGAGGTGAATAGCTAATTACTTGCCAAGTAACGAATAGCCCGCATACCATACTATTTGTGAGAGTAACAAATAGTGCCAAACATATTCGCTCATCACTAATATTTAGGCTGCATGGAGTCCATGACAATATAATTTCTGAAAGTTATTCAGCTTACATCAAAATTTTGGAAAAGCTTCTGTATGTACAGCTTTAGACTTTACTGTCGATTTGTCTAATGCCTTCCACCCACAACATAATAGCCAGACTTAAAGAACTATCCAAACTCTCGAACACTGCCTGCACTGTTTTATTTGTTACCTCCAGGATGACTGGGTGGATTACTTACCAACAGCGTAATTTGCTTAGAATCACTCCAAACAGAGTTCTACATCGCAAAGTCCAATTTTTTGCTAACTTTGGCTTTCATCCAGTATTCATTCTTAAGCTTTCATTTAATACTTTGATTCCTGATGTTACAAATAGACTGACAGAGTTTCAGAAAGCTCAGAAGGAACTAACTAACCTGTTACAAAAGACCCAAGAAGATCACAAAGAAACAGCAGATAAACATTGCAAAGCCCCTTCTACCCTTTAGGTCAGTGACAAGATTTGGCTTTCTACAAAAAAATCTGAAAATGAATGTACCATCTTCTAAGTCAACTCCACCATCAGAAAATATCCATGGTGAAGAAAAGTACATTGTGGATAAAATTCTGGTCTCTAGAAGATTTAGAGGAAGACTACCATATTTGCTGCAATGTAGGGGTTATGGACCAGAGGAAAATTCAAGGAAGTCGAAGGGCAATGTTCATGCACCCAGACTTACAAAAGCTTTTCATCAGAGAAATCCATAGAAGCCAGCACCTGAGATGTCCAGAGAACATACTGGAAGGAGGGGAATACTGTCAGGATTCAAAAACAGCAGCTCTGGTGAACCAGGCAGCAGCCCTTCTCTCTGAGCTATTCAGCTCACTGGACATTTCCTTCCTCACACAGATACATGTATCTGTGTTTTTTCTGATTGTTTCCACCCTGAGTTCATGATTGGCTCCACCCTGATTGAACACCCTATTTAAACCTGGCATTGTACTTCCTTCTTGGTGAGATTATTTGGCTGACATCCTTTAGTTAAGCTTCATTTAACCTGCTGATCCTGTAAACTACATTGCTGCTCCTGTGTAGCGACCCCTCGTTATTCCTGACAACGAAACCTGATGGTGCTGCCCCTGGTAGTTGCAATACCATTACTCCAACCAAGTTCATAAAAGTGGAATTCTATCTGCACAGTTGGAATGCGTGTCTGATTAAGGGAGAGGTTGAGGGCACAGGTGGAGGCCCTAGATGAGGTGGAGGAGCCAGAAGTAGTGGAGGAATTGTTAGATACAGAGGTTTGTCCTGCAATGCTTGGGATTCAAAAACTTGTGGCGCAATCCCTTGACTGCCTGCCCCCACAGCCACCAGAGTCACCCAGTGCCCAGTCAGCAAGATGAAATGCCCTTGCCCATGCTTGCTTGTACAGGTGTCAGTGATGAAATTGCACTCTGGCAGACATAGATTTTTTCAGGGAATGTTTGATGTTGTCAGAGACATGCTGGTGTAGCACAGGTGCAGCTTTCTTAGGAAGCTAATAGCGCCAGGGCAACTGGTACTGGGGGACTGCGACGGCCATCAACTTCTGAAAAACTTTTGTATTCAGCAGGCAGAAAAGCAGTATTTCCGTGGCCAACATATTGGAGATGCTGGAGTTCAAGCTCTTAGCTTTTCCATGTGTAGGAGTAAGCATTATTTTACATGACCACAACTGAGGGACCGAGAGCTGTCTGCTGTGCTGAGAGAAGGCAGCGTACGGAGAACAGGACAAATTGTTGGACTGCGAGTGAGGTGCAGGCGAAGGTGTGATTATTGATTGAGAAAGATGTGTTGTGCTATGTGACACAAAAGTAGCAGTCATGTCTACTTCCTGAACTGCTGACTGGCTCTCACTTACTCTGATTGTGATGGATAAACAATTGTTGTTTCTGCAGCTGGAGATATGTGTGTGAAGACTTCGAATGGCAATGGAGGAAGACAAAGCAGCAGAAGATGGAGGGAAGGGACAGCTCGTGGTTGGTGAGGCCTGCTAGCCCGCATTTAGCACAGCGAGATTCCCATACTAAGGCATGTTGATCGTGCATGTGCCAGTTCATGCATGTAGTTGTCAAGTTATTGCAATTTTTACCTCCACTGACTTTTTTTTTACAAATTTGACAGATAACATGTGTTGAGTCATCCTTTGCGATCTCAAAAAATGCCCAGGCTAGGCATGCCTTGCCACCCCTGCAAACTGCACACTCTCGACCGATGCTAGTCACAGGCAGAGTTGGGGCTGTGGATGCAGTGCTCATCGTGGTTGCGTCACTCCGTGTCTGTGTGGGAAGCTTCAATGTAACCTCCTCATCTTATTCCTCCAATTTCTCTGCTGAGCTACTCAGCTGCATATATCTGGGTTCACACCAAGTGGGATCTACAATCTCATCACCATCCTCTCCGTTCTCATACTCCTCCTCCTGAAAGTCACCCTCATTCTTATCCTGCCCTGACACAACAGTACAGTCTGTGTGTGCCTCTGGTATTTGAGGTTCATTTGGGATCACCTTCACCCTTGGTGGTTAGCATCTAGTGACAAGGGTCTGGATTCTGCTCGGACCCTACTTTTTCCGGCCCATGATCCAACATGAAAACATTTTGCGCATCAGCGCTGATGCTTTCCTCCTCTGGATTCTGTGATTATTCAAAGCAGACCTCTTATGCTTATGGAATATAATTCGTGAACAGCTCTTCAGAATGGCCCATCTGAGGTTCCGCACAGTCAGTTGGGCATTTGGAACTTTTTGATGCAGGGGAAACAAGTGTGATAAGGGTGACATCTCTGAGCCTCATCTACAAGGCATACTGCTGCCAAAGAAGCGTAGTTAGGAAGGCTGGCCAGTAACAGATGTTGTCAGTGGTTTTTGGATAGGACAGGACGGTGTTTTTTTAGTTGAGCTTTCATTCACATTAATACCTAACCCATGTACATGTCAAACACCAAGCCTATTCCCCCTTCTACAACGACCTTACTTTCTCCCACTCATGTTGTAAATAGATGTCTCCTCTTGTACCCTGCTGTTTCACAACCTTAAGGTACCGTCACATTAAGCGACGCTGCAGTGATATAGACAACGATGTCGATCGCTGCAGCGTCGCTGTTTGGTCGCTAGAGAGCTGTCACACAGACAGCTTTCCAGCGACCAACGATCCCGAAGTCCCCGGGTAACCAGGGTAAACATCGGGTTACTAAGCGCAGGGCCGCGCTTAGTATCCCGATGTTTACCCTGGTTACCATTGTAAAAGTAAAAAAAAACAATACATACTTACCTTCCCGGTGTCTGGTCATGTCCCTCGCCTTCAGCTTCCTGCACTGACTTCACCGCTGTGCTGTGCTTTACGGCCGGCCGGCGCTCACCAGTCAGTGCGGGAAGCTGAAGGCGAGAGACATGACCAGACACTGGGAATGTAAGTATGTAGTGTTTTTTTTTACTTTTACAATGGTAACCAGGGTAAACATCGGGTTACTAAGCGCGGCCCTGCGCTTAGTAACCCGATGTTTACCCTGGTTACCAGTGAAGACATCGCTGAATCGGCGTCACACACGCCGATTCAGCGATGTCAGCGGGAGATCAGCGAAAAAATAAAGTTCTGATCTTTCCCCAGCGACCAACGATCTCCCAGCAGGGGCCTGATCGTTGGTCGCTGTCACAAATAACGATTTTGTTAATGATATCGTTGCAACGTCACAAAAAGCAACGATATCGTTAACGATATGTGTGACGGTACCTTTAGGACCACAGCTGTCAGCCACCTGTCCATAAATGAACAATCACTCTTTATTTTCTTAGATAGTGTGCCTGATCAACACTGTGATGCCTAACGATTTTTCTTTTCAAACATTTTTATTAACTTTTCAAACTGTTATATAGAAGGATGGCAAGTATGGAGAAAGGAGAGGAAAGACAAGGGCAGGCTATCTTAAAAGAAAAAATAGAGAATTCAGACAGTTTACATAGATATTTAGCCTAAGAATAACCATATATGAACATTAGTAATTATAACAAGTGTAATGTTACAAAATAAATAAAGCTGAAAATTTATTAGAAGTCTAAAATGACTGAGTACAGAGGTCAAATTCTTTCTACAATGCAAGATATTGGGGGTTTCACAAATCCCATTTTATATGGTATTTATGGAGGAAATTGTTGTTCAAAGCGAACCTTTTTCAATGGCGCTGAATTGTATTATTAATATCCAAAAATGTTGGTGTTTGGAATTTTTTCCACCACAATGCAATTAAATTTTTAATCACCAGGAAGATATGAATAATTATATATTTAATTGAACGGTCCACACTCTCGAGTCCTATCGAAAAAAGCGCCATTTGAGGCGTAACTATGAGTTTGATATGTGTAAGAGAATGAATATGTAGTGTAGCGTCTTTCCAGAGTTTCTTTATTTTTGGGCATGTCCAGAAAATGTGATATCAGTTAGCAGGTGATCCACATCCTCTCCAACAAAGGGGGGAGTTATCTCCATTGATGTGTGAAAGTCGTATCAGTGTGAAATACCACCTTGTGATCAGTTTGTAAAAGGACTCATGGAGGGGAATGGAAATATTTGACGCATTAGTGTTGTTGATGGCATTTTCCAATATTTCCGTTGAAAAAACTCTATTCAAGTCAGATTCCCATCTTAGAAGATAAATATTTTTAGTCTCATTAGTATCTTTATTGAAGTGGCTGTAGATGTTTTTAAAACTCCATCTGTATTTATGATTAGTGTTTTCAAATAGGGAAGAAATTATGTCTAAGTTTGAAATAGTCGTTTGTGAACCCATCCGGCCCAGGTGAATTTGGGGATTTGAATTTATTGATGACATTTGTGATTTCTTCTATTTTGAAAGGCTGATTCAAGGATACCAAATCAGAGGGCTCTAACTGTGGGAGATTAAGGACCGATAGGAAGGAGTTTATTGATTCCATATCTGGGGTAGGAGTTAAAGGGTCCTGATTTAGATTATAAAGTTTGTAGAGAAAGTCTGCAAAGACGTTTGCTATTTCTTAGAGGTGGGTTTTAATGAGACCTGAAGGTGTTTTAATTCTAAGTATCCTTTTTCTTATGCGGTCTTGTTTCAATCTATCCATCATATGTTTAGTTGATTTGTTAGTTGCTGAATAATAATTGAATTTTGAGGCTCTTATTACGGCATCGTACTCGGCAAGAATGGCTTCCTTGAGTTTTTGCCTTAACCCCTTTACCCCCAAGGGTGGTTTGCATGTTAATGACGGGCCAATTTTTACAATTCTGACCACTGTCCCTTTATAAGATTATAACTCTGGATCTCTTCAATGGATCCTAGTGATTCTGACACTGTTTTCTTGTGACATATTGTATTTCATGCTAGTGGTAAAATTTCTTTGATATTACCTGCGTTTATTTGTGAAAAAAATGGAAATTTGGCGAAAATTTTGAAAATTTGGCAATTTTCCAAATTTGAATTTTTATGCAATTAAATCACAAAGATATGTCACACAAAATACTTAATAAGTAACATTTCCCACATGTCTCCTTTACATCAGCACAAGTTTGGAACCAACATTTTTTTTGTTAGGGAGTTTAAAAGTTGACCAGCAATTTCTCATTTTTACAACACCATTATTTTTAGGGACCACATCTCATTTGAAGTCATTTTTAGGAGTCTATGTGATAGAAAACACCCAAGTGTTACCCCATTCTAAAAACTGCACCCCTCAAGGTGCTCAAAACCACATTCAAGAAGTTTATTAACCCTTCAGGTGTTTCACAGGAATTTTTGGAATGTTTAAATAAAAATGAATATTTAACTTTTTTTCACAAAAAACTTCAGCTCCAATTTGTTTTATTTTACCAAGGGTAACAGGAGAAAATGGACCTCATAAGTTGTTGTACAATTTGTTCTGAGTATGCTGATACCCCATGTGTGAAGGTAAACCACTGTTTGGGCGCATGGGAGATCTCGGAAGGGAAGGAGCGCCGTTTCACTTTTCAATGCAAAATTGACAGGAATTGAGATGTGACGCCATGTTGCGTTTGGAGAACCACTGATGTGCCTAAACATTGAAACCCCCCACAAGTGACACCATTTTGGAAAGTAGACCCCCTAAGGAGCTTATCTAGATGTGTGGTGAGCACTTTGACCCACCTAGGGCTTCACAGAAGTTTATAATGCAGAGCCGTAAAAATAAAAAATAAAAAGATTTTCCACAAAAATTATATTTTAGCCCCCAGTTTTGTATTTTTCCAAGGGTAACAGGAGAAATTGGACCAATTTGTCCTGAGTATGCTGATACCCAATATGTGGTGGGGGAACCACCGTTTGGGCCCATGGGAGGGCTCGGAAGAGAAGGAGCGCCATTTGGAATGCAGACTTAGATGGAATGGTCTGCAGGCATCATATTGCGTTTGCAGAGCCCCCAATGTACCTAAACAGTAGAAACCCCCCACAAGTGACACCATTTTGAAAAGTAGACCACCTATGGAACTCATCTAGATGTGTTGTGAGAGTTTGAACCCCCAAGTGTTTCACTACAGTTTATAACGCAGAGCCGTGCAAATAAAAAATATTTTTTTTCCACAAAAATTATTTTTAGCCCCCAGTTTTGTATTTTTCCAAGGGTAACAGTTGAAATTGGACCTTAAAAGTTGTTGTCCAATTTGTCCTGAGTATGCTAGTACCCGATATGTGGGGGGAACCACTGTTTGAGTGCATGGCAGAGCTCAGAAGGGAAGGAGCATCAATTGGAATGCAGACTTAAATGGATTGGTCTGCAGGTGTCACATTGCGTTTGCAGAGCCCCTAATGTACCTAAACAGTAGAAAGCCCCCACAAGTGACCCCATATTGGAAACAAGACCCCCGCAAGGAACTTATCTAGATGTGTTGTGAGAACTTTGAACCCCCAAGTGTTTTACTACAGTTTATAACGCAGAGCCAGGAAAAAAAAATTCCCACAAAAATTATTTTTTAGCACCCAGTTTTGTATTTTCCCAAGGGTAACAGGAGAAAATGGACCCCAAAAGTTGTTGACCAATTTGTCCTGAGTACGCTGATACCCCAAATGTTGAGGGAACCACCGTTTGGGCGCATGGGAGGGCTCAGAAGGGAAGGAGCACAATTTGGAATGCAGACTTAGATGGATTGGTCTGCAGGTGTCACATTGCGTTTGCAGAGCCCCTAATGTACCTAAACAGTAGAAACCCCTCACAAGTGACCCCATATTGGAAACTAGACCCCCCAAGGAACTTACCTAGATGTGTTATGAGAACTTTGGACCCCCAAGTGTTTCACTACAGTTTATAACGCAGAGCTGTGAAAATAAAAATAAAAATTCCCACAAATATTATTTTTTAGCCCCCAGTTTTGTATTTTCCCATGGGTAACAGGAGAAATTGGACTTCAAAAGTTGTCCAATTTGTCCTGAGTATGCTTATACCCAATATTTTGGGGTAAACCCCTGTTTGGGCACACGGGACAACTCGGAAGGGAAGGAGCACTGTTTTACTTTTTCAATGCAGAATTGGCTTGTATTGAGATCGGACGCCATGTTGCGTTTGGAGAGCCCCCGAGGTGCCTAAACAGTGGAAAGCCCCCAATTATAACTGAAACCCTAATCCAAACACACCCCTAACCCTAATCCCAACACTATTTCCAACCATAAATGTAGCCCCAACCCTAACCCTAACTTTAGCCCCAACCTTAACCCTAACTTTAGCCCCAACCCTAATTGTAACCTTAACCCTAGCCCCAACCCTAACCCTAGCCCTAACCTTACCCCTAACCCTAGCCCTAACCCTAGCCTTAACCCTAACCCTAACCCTAAACCTAGCCCTAACCCTAACCCTAATGGGAAAATGGAAATACATTTTTTTTTACATTTTTTAATTTTTCCCTAACTAAGTGTTAGGAGTCGAGTTTCCTCTGCTGCACAGGGGGAATCTCGATCCGTGTCTGCTGCGGTCTCCCATTCTGCTTTGGCCGCAGTGGGCTCTGCTCAGCGGAGGCGTTGCTCCCAGCGTCTTGCTGGGACTGATTCTGTGCAAAGGGTTACTGCTGCCTTTTCTGGCTCTCCTGTTGTACCCTGCACTGATCTGCGGCGAGCGGGCTTCTCTGGGACTAAGTCCTTATTTGCACACACTGAGCATGCCCAGGGCAAGATCTCCTGTTGGAGATCGAGGGTCACATGCTCAGGTACTGCAGCACATCCCATTGGTCCTCTTGGCAGGTCCTGAAAGGGCAAAACTTCTGTAGCTGCTTCCTGTGCTGCAACTATATAAACTGCGCATGACCGCACGGCCATGCGCTAGTATTGTCTTGATATAATGTGTGTGTGTAGATGGATGTATGTCGATGGATGAAAGCTCCTAAGTATCGCTCCCTAGTGTTGTTGACTGCTCGCGGATGATGGTAGCTATCTAGCGCCCGACTAGCCATCTGCACGTAACACACATCACAGCGTCCAGTTGCTGTGTCCGCCAGTACGGCGCCGTGCGCTTCCTCTGCGCTTTCCTTACCCAAGCCTGGGTGGTTAGTGGCGTCCGTCTGTGCGGCACCGCGTGCACTCTCGTGCCTTTATACACTATTTTTATAGTTTCCTTACACACCCAGTTGCGGTGTTGTGCCAGCAAGTGGTCTAATCGGACTTCAATCCTGTGTTGGGGTTGTGTTCGCTGACTTCTTGCTCGCGCTCTATGTGCGGTACCGCGGTCCTGTGACGCAACAGGATCGCTTCTTTCACGCAGGATGAAGTTAACCCGTGCGTGTATACTTATAGTACCGCCATATAGTCCGTCTTACTAGCAGCAGGGTTTTTACCTGCACGGTGGACCTCGGACTGCGAACGCACCTTGTTTCATATCATCTATACTTGGTGCGTTCCGCCAGTCCTTAACATAATACTAGCGCCCAGGTCTGGCTAGTAATGACGGACGATCAGCGTCTACAGCGGTACATCCAGCAGCTGGAGGGAAGGTTGGCGGCTCTTGAGCGTTCAACCTCAGCTGTGGACGTTACTGCTGTTGCTGTTCAGGCTGCAAGTGTGGCTGCAGCTACCTTGTCCACTGCCGCCCCTGTACCGACGCTATCTCGCCTCCCGCTACCAGAGAAATTTTCTGGTGACAGTAAGTCCTGTAGGGGTTTCGTGAGTCAGTGATCTATACAACTCGAGCTTCTGGCCTCTCGTTTCCCTACAGAGAGGGGCTAAGGTGGCTTTTATCATATCCTTATTATCGGACAGGGCGTTGCAGTGGGCTACGCCGCTGTGGGAGCGTGGCGATCATGTGGTGCAGAGTGCTCCGTTATTCCTGAGCACTCTGAAACAGGTTTTCTTAGGACCTCGTGTCACCCATGAAACGGCGCTCCAACTGTTGGCATTGACTCAGGGCTCGTCCTTGGTCAGCCTTTTTGCCGTCCACTTCCGCACTCTAGCATCTGAGCTGGAGTAGTCGGATAAAGCCCTTATCCCTATATTTTGGAGAGGGCTGGCTGACCACGTTAAGGACGCCCTGGCCACTAGGGAGATTCCCGCCACACTGGAAGAATTAATAACAGTATCTACTCGTATTGACCTCCGTTTTCACGAGCAGAGGTTAGAGCGTGCCCAGTGTAGGCAGAGGTTTCGGCTGGCTCCCACCTTCGCCAAACCTCTGGAATCTCCAGTCCAGGCTCCAGAGTCCCATGAACCTAAGGTAGTGTCACGAGCAGGATCTAAGTCCCGGAATGCTCATGCACTCCAGGTTTGCCATGTATGCCAACAGTCAGGACATCTTGCCACCAGATGTCATCAGCGGTCGAGGAAACGTCAGCGTCTAGTGGTAGTAGGTGGAGGTGCACTAGACACTGCGACGTTTGCCTCCAAATTGTCCTTTAAGGGGACAATTACTTTTGGCTCATCCTCTCACTCGGTAGAGCTCTGCGTGGATTCTGGGGCGGAGGGCAATTTTATGTCTTCTGCCTTCGCCCAACGTCACGCAATACCCCTGGTAATGCTACCTCAACCAGTAACGGTACGAGTGGTGAATGGGTCGACACTCCCCGCACAGATAACACATCAGACCATTCCTTTTACTCTGTCCATGTCTCCATCCCATCAGGAGATTATTTCTCTGCTCATCATTCCTGAGGGGATTGATGAGGTCCTGTTGGGGATACCTTGGTTATGGTACCACTCTCCTCACATCGAGTGGTCCTCAGGCAGAATTCTGGGATGGGGTGAATCATGTGGGGGTAGGTGTCACCGAGAGTGCGTTCAGGTTGCTACTACTGAGGTACCCGCAGATCTATCCTCTCTCCCCAAGCAATATTGGTCTTACGCAGACGTGTTCTCCAAAAAGGCGGCGGAGACCCTTCCGCCCCATCGCCCCTATGACTGTCCTATCGATCTCTTGCTTGGTGCGGAGCCTCCCCGGGGTCGAGTTTATCCATTATCTCTCCCGGAGACGGAGGCCATGTCTCAGTACATTCAAGAGAATCTGGCAAGAGGGTTTATCAGGAAGTCAGTGTCACCTGCTGGGGCAGGGTTCTTCTTTGTGCAGAAGAAGAATGGGGAGCTATGTCCATGCATAGACTACAGGGGTCTTAACGCTATCACCGTTAAGAACAAGTATCCTTTGCCCTTGATATCCGAGCTCTTCGATAGGCTTCGGGGAGCTAGAGTGTTTACTAGTGTTGAGCGATACCTTCCGATATCGGAAAGTATCGGTATCGGATAGGATCGGCCGATATTCAAAAAATATCGGATATCGCCGATACCGATACCCGATCCCAATGCAAGTCAATGGGACCAAAATATCGGAATTAAAATAAACCCTTTCTTGCCTTGTAGGTTCATTCTACATGAAGGAAAACAACTAAGAATAATGTAGGATGTATTGTGGGAGGTGGCGGAGACATTAAAGGCAATGAGGTTTAGCCCAATCAAATAGAATAGCATGTTTTTTGTTTTTTTTAAGACGTTCGGAGTGAAAAAGATATTGAGTATGTAAATTTTTTTTTATTTTGTCAGATATTGATGTTTCACTATTCCACGCCCTTCCCCTTCTTTTTTTTTTCTTTTTTTTTTTACTTTTCCCACACTTTCATCTTCATCATCATCAGCATCTTTGACATCAACTTCTTCACCTTATTCATCTTCTTCTTCATCTTCTACCTATTTTTTTTTTTTATTACATTCTTCATATTCATTTTATTCAACTATTATTATTCTTCCTATTCTACATATTCTTTTTATTCCACTGTTATTATTCTTCCTATTCTACTTCTTCATCATATTCTCATTTGTGACAGGCATTCCCGTAGTTGTTATCTATAAAAGTTGGAAGATTACACCTTCCGTTCTGCCAGTCACAAAAGTTACATTTGTCCGCGTTCAGTTTGGCCTGCAGCATCAGGCTTTATCCAGGGGCACCACGAGGAGGAACGGACTCACCCCCATACACTGCTTAGTCTTCTTCTGCATATAATTTAGATAATATCTTTTGCTCTGATATTAAGTCTTATGCTTAATGTTCTTCTGCTCTTTGTTCTGCAGCCTCTTGTTCTTCTGCTTCTCGGTCTTCCATGTTGTCGTCTCCAGGGTCTTCGTCTCCAGTGTCGTCATCTCCGCCGTCGTCGTCTCAGCCGTCGTCGTCTCCGCCGTCGTCGTCGTCATCGGGGTGGTCTTCCGGGTCGTCGTCATCGGGGTGGTCTTCCGGGTTGTCGACGTTAGGGTCTTCAACTTGGAAATGTAGCAGAAGGTACAAGAAGGCTGAGAAAATGCCAAGAACCAGCTGATGGAACTGGAACTCGGATGGCTACCCGAAGGTTCAAGAGCCTATGGAACTACCGAGGACCAGCTGACGTTACTGGAACCCGGTTACTAAGCAGGAGGTACCCGTGCTAAAAAGCACTACCAAGGACCGCCTGACGTTGGCGGAACTCGGATACCCAGAAGGAGGCACCTAAGCCAAAGGCTCTGCCCGGAACCAGATGACGTTACTGGAACCAGGATGGGGAGCAGAAGGTACAAGAGCAAAAGACACTGCCGAGAACCAGCTGACGGTACTGGAACCCGGATGGGTAGCCGAATGTCCAAGAGCCAATGGAACTACCAAGGACCAGCTGACGTTACTGGAACCCGGTTACTAAGCAGGAGGTACCCGTGCCTGAAAGCACTACCAAGGACCACCTGACATTGGTGGAACTTGGATACCCAGAAGGAGGCACCTAAGCCAAAGGCTCTGCCCGGAACCAGCTGACGGTACTGGAACCAGGATGGGGAGCAGAAGGTACAAGAGCAAAAGACACTGCCGAGAACCAGCTGACGGTGCTGGAACCAGGTGGTGGACCCGAAGGCCCACAGGAGAGGAGAGAACAGCTAGGCCGCGAGGCAGCCGCAGTTACCGAACCCCAACAGTCCTACAGGGGGAGCTGGGCCTACTGGCACTACAGAACCAGCCTTGACTACCAGTTCACGCAGCCCACATAGGAAGCTCCTAAACTGGAGGCACCCTGGAGTTGGCTAACTCGACCGCCCCACGACGGGGCAAGCATAGGCGTCTCAGTGAAGTTGACACAACCCGGAAACAGCTGACGGTGCTGAAACCAGGCTTGGCACGAGGGAGTACCTGTGACAAGAACACTGCCGAGAACCAGCTGGCGGTGCTGGAACCCGGATGCGTTGCCCCAGTGTGCAAGAGCCAATGGCACGACCGAGGACCAGCTGACGGTGCTGGAACCCGGTTACTAAGCTGTAGGTGCCCGCGCTTAAAAGCACTACCAAGGACCGCCTGGCGTTGGCGGAACTCGGATACCCAGGAGGAGGCACCTTAGCCAAAGGCTCGGCCCGGAACCAGCTGACGGTGCTGGAACCAGGTGGTGGACCCCAAGGCCCACAGGAGAGGAGAGAACAGCTAGGCCGCGAGGCAGCCGCAGTTACCGAACCCCAACAGTCCTACAGGGGGAGCTGGGCCTACTGGCACTACAGAACCAGCCTTGACTACCAGTTCACGCAGCCCACATAGGAAGCTCCTAAACTGGAGGCACCCTGGAGTTGGCTAACTCGACCGCCCCACGACGGGGCAAGCATAGGCGTCTCAGTGAAGTTGACACAACCCGGAAACAGCTGACGGTGCTGAAACCAGGCTTGGCACGAGGGAGTACCTGTGACAAGAACACTGCCGAGAACCAGCTGGCGGTGCTGGAACCCGGATGCGTTGCCCCAGTGTGCAAGAGCCAATGGCACGACCGAGGACCAGCTGACGGTGCTGGAACCCGGTTACTAAGCTGTAGGTGCCCGCGCTTAAAAGCACTACCAAGGACCGCCTGGCGTTGGCGGAACTCGGATACCCAGGAGGAGGCACCTAAGCCAAAGGCTCGGCCCGGAACCAGCTGACGGTGCTGGAACCAGGTGGTGGACCCGAAGGCCCACAGGAGAGGAGAGAACAGCTAGGCCGCGAGGCAGCCGCAGTTACCGAACCCCAACAGTCCTACAGGGGGAGCTGGGCCTACTGGCACTACAGAACCAGCCTTGACTACCAGTTCACGCAGCCCACATAGGAAGCTCCTAAACTGGAGGCACCCTGGAGTTGGCTAACTCGACCGCCCCACGACGGGGCAAGCATAGGCGTCTCAGTGAAGTTGACACAACCCGGAAACAGCTGACGGTGCTGAAACCAGGCTTGGCACGAGGGAGTACCTGTGACAAGAACACTGCCGAGAACCAGCTGGCGGTGCTGGAACCCGGATGCGTTGCCCCAGTGTGCAAGAGCCAATGGCACGACCGAGGACCAGTTGACGGTGCTGGAACCCGGTTACTAAGCTGTAGGTGCCCGCGCTTAAAAGCACTACCAAGGACCGCCTGGCGTTGGCGGAACTCGGATACCCAGGAGGAGGCACCTTAGCCAAAGGCTCGGCCCGGAACCAGCTGACGGTGCTGGAACCAGGTGGTGGACCCCAAGGCCCACAGGAGAGGAGAGAACAGCTAGGCCGCGAGGCAGCCGCAGTTACCGAACCCCAACAGTCCTACAGGGGGAGCTGGGCCTACTGGCACTACAGAACCAGCCTTGACTACCAGTTCACGCAGCCCACATAGGAAGCTCCTAAACTGGAGGCACCCTGGAGTTGGCTAACTCGACCGCCCCACGACGGGGCAAGCATAGGCGTCTCAGTGAAGTTGACACAACCCGGAAACAGCTGACGGTGCTGAAACCAGGCTTGGCACGAGGGAGTACCTGTGACAAGAACACTGCCGAGAACCAGCTGGCGGTGCTGGAACCCGGATGCGTTGCCCCAGTGTGCAAGAGCCAATGGCACGACCGAGGACCAGCTGACGGTGCTGGAACCCGGTTACTAAGCTGTAGGTGCCCGCGCTTAAAAGCACTACCAAGGACCGCCTGGCGTTGGCGGAACTCGGATACCCAGGAGGAGGCACCTAAGCCAAAGGCTCGGCCCGGAACCAGCTGACGGTGCTGGAACCAGGTGGTGGACCCGAAGGCCCACAGGAGAGGAGAGAACAGCTAGGCCGCGAGGCAGCCGCAGTTACCGAACCCCAACAGTCCTACAGGGGGAGCTGGGCCTACTGGCACTACAGAACCAGCCTTGACTACCAGTTCACGCAGCCCACATAGGAAGCTCCTAAACTGGAGGCACCCTGGAGTTGGCTAACTCGACCGCCCCACGACGGGGCAAGCATAGGCGTCTCAGTGAAGTTGACACAACCCGGAAACAGCTGACGGTGCTGAAACCAGGCTTGGCACGAGGGAGTACCTGTGACAAGAACACTGCCGAGAACCAGCTGGCGGTGCTGGAACCCGGATGCGTTGCCCCAGTGTGCAAGAGCCAATGGCACGACCGAGGACCAGCTGACGGTGCTGGAACCCGGTTACTAAGCTGTAGGTGCCCGCGCTTAAAAGCACTACCAAGGACCGCCTGGCGTTGGCGGAACTCGGATACCCAGGAGGAGGCACCTTAGCCAAAGGCTCGGCCCGGAACCAGCTGACGGTGCTGGAACCAGGTGGTGGACCCCAAGGCCCACAGGAGAGGAGAGAACAGCTAGGCCGCGAGGCAGCCGCAGTTACCGAACCCCAACAGTCCTACAGGGGGAGCTGGGCCTACTGGCACTACAGAACCAGCCTTGACTACCAGTTCACGCAGCCCACATAGGAAGCTCCTAAACTGGAGGCACCCTGGAGTTGGCTAACTCGACCGCCCCACGACGGGGCAAGCATAGGCGTCTCAGTGAAGTTGACACAACCCGGAAACAGCTGACGGTGCTGAAACCAGGCTTGGCACGAGGGAGTACCTGTGACAAGAACACTGCCGAGAACCAGCTGGCGGTGCTGGAACCCGGATGCGTTGCCCCAGTGTGCAAGAGCCAATGGCACGACCGAGGACCAGCTGACGGTGCTGGAACCCGGTTACTAAGCTGTAGGTGCCCGCGCTTAAAAGCACTACCAAGGACCGCCTGGCGTTGGCGGAACTCGGATACCCAGGAGGAGGCACCTTAGCCAAAGGCTCGGCCCGGAACCAGCTGACGGTGCTGGAACCAGGTGGTGGACCCCAAGGCCCACAGGAGAGGAGAGAACAGCTAGGCCGCGAGGCAGCCGCAGTTACCGAACCCCAACAGTCCTACAGGGGGAGCTGGGCCTACTGGCACTACAGAACCAGCCTTGACTACCAGTTCACGCAGCCCACATAGGAAGCTCCTAAACTGGAGGCACCCTGGAGTTGGCTAACTCGACCGCCCCACGACGGGGCAAGCATAGGCGTCTCAGTGAAGTTGACACAACCCGGAAACAGCTGACGATGCTGAAACCAGGCTTGGCACGAGGGAGTACCTGTGACAAGAACACTGCCGAGAACCAGCTGGCGGTGCTGGAACCCGGATGCGTTGCCCCAGTGTGCAAGAGCCAATGGCACGACCGAGGACCAGCTGACGGTGCTGGAACCCGGTTACTAAGCTGTAGGTGCCCGCGCTTAAAAGCACTACCAAGGACCGCCTGGCGTTGGCGGAACTCGGATACCCAGGAGGAGGCACCTTAGCCAAAGGCTCGGCCCGGAACCAGCTGACGGTGCTGGAACCAGGTGGTGGACCCCAAGGCCCACAGGAGAGGAGAGAACAGCTAGGCCGCGAGGCAGCCGCAGTTACCGAACCCCAACAGTCCTACAGGGGGAGCTGGGCCTACTGGCACTACAGAACCAGCCTTGACTACCAGTTCACGCAGCCCACATAGGAAGCTCCTAAACTGGAGGCACCCTGGAGTTGGCTAACTCGACCGCCCCACGACGGGGCAAGCATAGGCGTCTCAGTGAAGTTGACACAACCCGGAAACAGCTGACGGTGCTGAAACCAGGCTTGGCACGAGGGAGTACCTGTGACAAGAACACTGCCGAGAACCAGCTGGCGGTGCTGGAACCCGGATGCGTTGCCCCAGTGTGCAAGAGCCAATGGCACGACCGAGGACCAGCTGACGGTGCTGGAACCCGGTTACTAAGCTGTAGGTGCCCGCGCTTAAAAGCACTACCAAGGACCGCCTGGCGTTGGCGGAACTCGGATACCCAGGAGGAGGCACCTTAGCCAAAGGCTCGGCCCGGAACCAGCTGACGGTGCTGGAACCAGGTGGTGGACCCCAAGGCCCACAGGAGAGGAGAGAACAGCTAGGCCGCGAGGCAGCCGCAGTTACCGAACCCCAACAGTCCTACAGGGGGAGCTGGGCCTACTGGCACTACAGAACCAGCCTTGACTACCAGTTCACGCAGCCCACATAGGAAGCTCCTAAACTGGAGGCACCCTGGAGTTGGCTAACTCGACCGCCCCACGACGGGGCAAGCATAGGCGTCTCAGTGAAGTTGACACAACCCAGAAACAGCTGACGGTGCTGAAACCAGGCTTGGCACGAGGGAGTACCTGTGACAAGAACACTGCCGAGAACCAGCTGGCGGTGCTGGAACCCGGATGCGTTGCCCCAGTGTGCAAGAGCCAATGGCACGACCGAGGACCAGCTGACGGTGCTGGAACCCGGTTACTAAGCTGTAGGTGCCCGCGCTTAAAAGCACTACCAAGGACCGCCTGGCGTTGGCGGAACTCGGATACCCAGGAGGAGGCACCTTAGCCAAAGGCTCGGCCCGGAACCAGCTGACGGTGCTGGAACCAGGTGGTGGACCCCAAGGCCCACAGGAGAGGAGAGAACAGCTAGGCCGCGAGGCAGCCGCAGTTACCGAACCCCAACAGTCCTACAGGGGGAGCTGGGCCTACTGGCACTACAGAACCAGCCTTGACTACCAGTTCACGCAGCCCACATAGGAAGCTCCTAAACTGGAGGCACCCTGGAGTTGGCTAACTCGACCGCCCCACGACGGGGCAAGCATAGGCGTCTCAGTGAAGTTGACACAACCCGGAAACAGCTGACGGTGCTGAAACCAGGCTTGGCACGAGGGAGTACCTGTGACAAGAACACTGCCGAGAACCAGCTGGCGGTGCTGGAACCCGGATGCGTTGCCCCAGTGTGCAAGAGCCAATGGCACGACCGAGGACCAGCTGACGGTGCTGGAACCCGGTTACTAAGCTGTAGGTGCCCGCGCTTAAAAGCACTACCAAGGACCGCCTGGCGTTGGCGGAACTCGGATACCCAGGAGGAGGCACCTTAGCCAAAGGCTCGGCCCGGAACCAGCTGACGGTGCTGGAACCAGGTGGTGGACCCCAAGGCCCACAGGAGAGGAGAGAACAGCTAGGCCGCGAGGCAGCCGCAGTTACCGAACCCCAACAGTCCTACAGGGGGAGCTGGGCCTACTGGCACTACAGAACCAGCCTTGACTACCAGTTCACGCAGCCCACATAGGAAGCTCCTAAACTGGAGGCACCCTGGAGTTGGCTAACTCGACCGCCCCACGACGGGGCAAGCATAGGCGTCTCAGTGAAGTTGACACAACCCGGAAACAGCTGACGGTGCTGAAACCAGGCTTGGCACGAGGGAGTACCTGTGACAAGAACACTGCCGAGAACCAGCTGGCGGTGCTGGAACCCGGATGCGTTGCCCCAGTGTGCAAGAGCCAATGGCACGACCGAGGACCAGCTGACGGTGCTGGAACCCGGTTACTAAGCTGTAGGTGCCCGCGCTTAAAAGCACTACCAAGGACCGCCTGGCGTTGGCGGAACTCGGATACCCAGGAGGAGGCACCTAAGCCAAAGGCTCGGCCCGGAACCAGCTGACGGTGCTGGAACCAGGTGGTGGACCCGAAGGCCCACAGGAGAGGAGAGAACAGCTAGGCCGCGAGGCAGCCGCAGTTACCGAACCCCAACAGTCCTACAGGGGGAGCTGGGCCTACTGGCACTACAGAACCAGCCTTGACTACCAGTTCACGCAGCCCACATAGGAAGCTCCTAAACTGGAGGCACCCTGGAGTTGGCTAACTCGACCGCCCCACGACGGGGCAAGCATAGGCGTCTCAGTGAAGTTGACACAACCCGGAAACAGCTGACGGTGCTGAAACCAGGCTTGGCACGAGGGAGTACCTGTGACAAGAACACTGCCGAGAACCAGCTGGCGGTGCTGGAACCCGGATGCGTTGCCTTGCCTATTAAAGATTGTCTTCCTAGAGCCCCAACTAGCGGTGTTGGAGCAAAGGGTAAGCAGGGGGAGATGAGTGTAGGCCGAAGCCTGCACTGGAGGCAGCTTTGTGTCTGCGTTGCGTTTGCAGGACACTTTGCCGGCTACACACTGGGGGAACAGCTGGCGTTGCTGAACCCCACTAACACAATGGCGTGTGTTTTTATCTGTGCAGCTAGCACTTGCGGGCAAAAACTTGCGATGTTAGAGCCCGTGTTGAAGCAGGAGGAGGAGGAGAGGAGCAGAGTGTAGGCCGAAGCCTAGTTGAACCAATTTCAAAGGAAACCTTTAACCCCCCCCTCAGGTGTTACAAAGTACAAGAGACACACCTTGTGCAGTATTAATGCTGCACAAGTGAAAGGTTGCTCTATTAATTTGTCTACTTGCACACGCTGAATGAAAGACATACACAATTTACCCCATTCTACAGTAAAACTGTAGTGGATGCGTGACTTGGTTTTTTGATGAGACGCAGCACAGGTGTCCAAAATAACGCCTTGGTGCTTGGCGCAGCTTCCTGAGCGTTGTTATTTGCTGTACAGGAGTCTGCGCTCTTGTGTTATCCCTTGGCAATGCCCTGTTAGCGCTGCCCATCTTATGACCTCATTTCATGTTGGCCGGTGCGGTTAACGATGGCCATAAATCCCAGACCCACAGTGGCTTTTCCTAAAGTCACACTGCGGTGCTGGGATTGGTGGCCTTGAGCAGTAAATATTTTGGCCGCTCACACACGTCCTTACACCTGCTTCAGACTGGGCGGCCTCTGCTGATCCCTTCTCGCATGCCGCGGCCATGAGGCTGCACAGTCTGAAGAAGGCGGAAGGAGATGAGTTAAGACAGGCGAAGATATGCACTGCTCGTGCCCATCAATCACACCCTCGCAGTCAAAATAATTAAGACAACGAGGAGCATTTTATTCAGGCAGGGCGGACGAACAGGCGCAAGTAGCCAACCAATGATGTCAGAAGACGGGAAGCGCTACCAAGGGGGGTGCTGCGTATCATTAGAAAGGAAAGTCACACCTCAGGGACAGTGGAATGGTCTCAAAGAGACACATTTTGTACGTGTTGAGTTCCACGTGGGCAAGGAGAAAACGTCAGCCACCTTGTACAAATGCAGCAGTACTGCTGTGCAAGGTGGCTGTTATACATAGAAACACCTGGGGGTGGTGGCCAGGCTCCCTTCAATTTCAGTTCATGTGCCTGCGTGGCGTTTGCAGGTCACGTTGCAAGCTACACAGCAGGGGAACAGCTGGCGTTGCTGAACCCCACTGACACATTGACTGGTGTTTTTCTCTGTGCAGATTGCATGTCCGGGCAAAAACTAGCGGTGTTAGAGCCCAGGGTCAGCAGGAGGAGGAGGAGAGGAGCAAAGTGTAGGCCGAAGCCTGCACTGGTGGCAGCTTTTGGTCGGTTGTGCCAGCGTGGCTTGTGCTGGACACGATGCCGGCTACACAGCGGGGGAACAGCTGGCGGTGCTGAACCACACTAACACATTGGCTGGTGTTTTTCTCTGTGCAGCTAGCATGTCCGGGCAGAAACTGGCGTTGTTTGAGCCCAGGGTCAGCAGGAGGAGGAGAGGAGCAAAGTGTAGGCCGAAGCCTGCACTGGTGGCAGCTTTTGTTCTGTTGTGCCAGCGTGGCTTGTGCTGGACACGTTGCCGACTACACAGCAGGGGAACAGCTGGCGGTGCTGAACCCCACTAACACATTGGCTGGTGTTTTTCTCTGTGCAGCTAGCATTTCCGGGCAAAAACTAGCGGTGTTTGAGCCCAGGGTCAGCAGGAGGAGTAGAGGAGCAGAGTGTAGGCCGAAGCCTAGTTGAACCAATTTCAAAGGTTACCTTTAACCCCCCCCTCAGGTGTTGCAAGGTACAAGAGCCACACCTTGAACAGCATTAATGATGCACAAGTCAAAGGTTGCTCTATTTAATTTTGCTCCTTGCACACGCTGAATTAAACACGTACACTATTTAGCCCATTATACTGTCAAACAGTTGTGGAGGCGTGACTTGTCTTTTTAACGAGACGCAGCACAGGTGTCAAAATTTGCACCTAGGTACTGGGCGCAGATTCCTGAGCGTTGTTATTTGCTGTACAGGAGTCTGCGCTATTGTGATCCCTTGGCCATGCGCTGTGAGCGCTTCCTGTCTTCTGACCTCATTTCATGTCGGCCGTTGCGGTTAGCGATGGACATGAATCCCAGACCCACAGTGTGTTTTTAAAAAATCACACTGCGGTGCTGGGATTCGTGCCCTGGTGCACTAAATATGTTTGCCGCTCACACATGTCCTTACACCTGCTTCAGACTGGGCGGCCTCATCTGATCCCTTATCGCCTGCCGCGGCCATGAGGACACCCAGTCTGAAGAAGGCGGAAGGAGATGAGTGAACACAGGCAAACATATGCACTGCACATGCCCATCAATCACACCCTCGCTGTCCAAAAAAATAAGACACCGAGGGCCGTTGTTTCGAGCAGGGGAGATGCACAGGCGCAGCCAGCTAACCAATGATGTCAAAAGACGGGCAGCGCTAACAAGGGTGGTGCTGCGTGTCATTACAAAGGAAAGTCACACCTCAGGGACATTGTAATGGTCTCTAATGAGACACATTTTGTACGTGTTGAGTTCCACGTGGGCAAGGAGAAAAAGTCAGCCACCTCGTACAAATGCAGCAGTACTGCTGTACAAGGTGGCTGATATACATAGAAACACCTGTGGGTGGGGGGCAGGCTCCCTTCAATTTCAGTTCATGTGCCTGCGTGGCGTTTGCAGGTCACGTTGCAAGCTACACAGCAGGGGAACAGCTGGCGTTGCTGAACCCCACTGACACATTGACTGGTGTTTTTCTCTGTGCAGATTGCATGTCCGGGCAAAAACTAGCGGTGTTAGAGCCCAGGGTCAGCAGGAGGAGGAGGAGAGGAGCAAAGTGTAGGCCAAAGCCTGCACTGGTGGCAGCTTTTGGTCGGTTGTGCCAGCGTGGCTTGTGCTGGACACGATGCCGGCTACACAGCGGGGGAACAGCAGGCGGTGCTGAACCCCACTAACACATTGGCTGGTGTTTTTCTCTGTGCAGCTAGCATGTCCGGGCAGAAACTGGCGTTGTTTGAGCCCAGGGTCAGCAGGAGGAGGAGAGGAGCAAAGTGTAGGCCGAAGCCTGCACTGGTGGCAGCTTTTGTTCTGTTGTGCCAGCGTGGCTTGTGCTGGACACGTTGCCGACTACACAGCAGGGGAACAGCTGGCGGTGCTGAACCCCACTAACACATTGGCTGGTGTTTTTCTCTGTGCAGCTAGCATTTCCGGGCAAAAACTAGCGGTGTTTGAGCCCAGGGTCAGCAGGAGGAGGAGAGGAGCAGAGTGTAGGCCGAAGCCTAGTTGAACCAATTTCAAAGGTTACCTTTAACCCCCCCCTCAGGTGTTGCAAGGTACAAGAGCCACACCTTGTGCAGCATTAATGCTGCACAAGTAAAAGGTTGCTCTATTTGTTTTGCTCCTTGCACACGCTGACTAAAACACGTACACTATTTAGCCCATTATACTGTCAAACAGTTGTGGAGGCGTGACTTGTCTTTTTAACGAGACGCAGCACAGGTGTCAAAATTTGCACCTAGGTACTGGGCGCAGATTCCTGAGCGTTGTTATTTGCTGTACAGGAGTCTGCGCTATTGTGATCCCTTGGCCATGCGCTGTGAGCGCTTCCTGTCTTCTGACCTCATTTCATGTCGGCCGTTGCGGTTAGCGATGGACATGAATCCCAGACCCACAGTGTGTTTTCAAAAAATCACACTGCGTGGCTGGGATTCGTGGCCTTGTGCAGTAAATAGGTTTGCCGCTTACACATGTCCTTACACCTGCTCCAGACTGGGCGGCCTCAGCTGATCCCTTATCGCCTACCACGGCCAGGAGGCCGCACAGTCTGAAGAAGGCGGAAGGAGATGAGTTAAGACAGGCGAACATATGCACTGCTCGTGCCCATAAACCACACCCTCGCTGACAAAATAAATATGACAACGAGGGGCGTTGTTTCTAGCAGGGCGGATGCACAGGCGCAGCCAGCTAACCATGATGACAAAAGACGGGAAACGCTACCAAGGGGGGTGCTGCGTATCATTACAAAGGAAAGTCACACCTCAGGGACAGTGGAATGGTCTCAATGAGACACATTTTGTACGTGTTGAGTTCCACGTGGGCAAGGAGAAAAAGTCAGCCACCTTGTACAAATGCAGCAGTACTGCTGTACTAGGTGGCTGTTATACATAGAAACACCTGGGGGGGTGGGGCCAGGTTCCCTTTTAATTTCAGTTCCTGTGCCTGCATGGCGTTTGCAGGTCACGTTGCCGGCTACACAGCAGGGGAACAGCTGGCGTTGCTGAACCCCACTAACACATTGGCTGGTGTTTTTCTCTGTGCAGCTAGCACTTCCGGGCAAAAACTAGCGGTGTTTGAGCCCAGGGTCAGCAGGAGGAGGAGAGGAGCAGAGTGTAGGCCGAAGCCTGCACTGGTGGCAGCTTTTGTTCTGTTGTGCCAGCGTGGCTTGTGCTGGACACGTTGCCGACTACACAGCAGGGGAACAGCTGGCGGTGCTGAACCCCACTGACACATCACCTAGTGTTTTTTTCTGTGTAGACAACACTTCCAGGTGGCAACTGACAGTGTTGAAACCCAGGGAATCAAAGAGGAGCAGAGTGTAGGCCGAAGCCTGCAGTGGAGCAAGTTGAAAGGGAACCTTTAACCCCCCCCCCCCCAGGCATTTGTTGCTGAAAGAGCCATCTTGTACAGCAGTAATACTGCACATGGAAAATGGTGGCTCCGAAAATTATGCTCCTTGCAAACGCTGAAGTACACACTCATATAATGTGTCCCCTCACACCGTCAAACCATCCCGGAAGTGGGACTTTCCTTTGTAATGTGACACAGCACAGCCGTCATTCCAACCCCCTTGGTGCCGGGCACCACCTCCTCAACGTTGTTTGGTTCTGTCACGGAGCCCGCACTGTAATGTTATCCCTTGGCCATGCACAGTTAGCGGTGCCCGTCTTCTGACATCATGTAGGTGTCAGGCTGGCAGTGCCTGTGCGTCCAAGCTGCCCGAGATCCAACCTTGCAGTGTCATCTAATGTAGTCCCACTGCGGGCCAGGGATCCATGGGCATGCGCAGTGCATATCAACGCCTCTCACTCACCTCCTTCCTGCTTCTTCAGACTGTGCGGCGTCACGGCCGTGGCATGCTATTAGGGATCAGCTGACGCCGCCTAGTCTGAAGAAGCGTGAAGAAGGGGAGTGAGAGGCTAGTATATGCACTGCGCATGGCCATGGATACCAGGCCCACTGTGGGATCACATTAGACGACACTGCGAGGTGTGATTTCGGGCAGCGTGGACGCACAGGCGCAGCCAGGACGACAACAAATGATGTCAGAGGACGGGCAGCGCAAACTGTGCATGGCCAAGGGATAACATAACAGCGCAGGGTCCATGACGGAATCAAACAACGCTAAGGAGGCAGCGCACGGTGCCAAGGGGGTAGCAATGACGGCTGTGCTGCGTCACATTACAAAGGAAAGTCCCACCTCCAGGACGGTTGGACGGTGTGAGGGGACACATTACATGAGTGTGTAGTTCAGCGTTTGCAAGGAGCATAATTTCAAGAGCGACCTTTCCCTTGTGCAGTATTAGTGCTGCACATGGTGGCTCTTTCAGTAACAAACGCCTAGGGGGGGGGGGGGGACAGGTCCCCTTACATTTTAGTTGTGCCAGCGTGGCGGTCGCATGACACGTTGCCGGATACACAGCTGGGGATCAGCTGACGTTACTGAACCCCAATAACAGAGGAGCGACTGTTGACTGTGCACACAGCACTTCCAGGCACCAACTGGCGGTGTTAGAGCCCAGGGACAGCAGGAGGAGCAGATTGGAGGTATTGCCGCACACACAGCTGGGGATCAGCTGACGTTACTGAACCCCAATAACAGAGGAGCGACTGTTGACTGTGCACACAGCACTTCCAGGCACCAACTGGCGGTGTTAGAGCCCAGGGACAGCAGGAGGAGCAGATTGGAGGTATTGCCGCACACACAGCTGGGGATCAGCTGACGTTACTGAACCCCAATAACAGAGGAGCGACTGTTGACTGTGCACACAGCACTTCCAGGCACCAACTGGCGGTGTTAGAGCCCAGGGACAGCAGGAGGAGCAGAGGAACAGAGTGTAGGCCGAAGCCTGATTGGAGCAAGTTGAAAGGAAACCTTTAACCCCCCCCCCCAAGACGTTTGTAGCTGAAAGAGCCATGTTGTGCAGCACTAAGGATGCAAAAGGAAAAGGTTGCTCTTTTAATTATGCTCCTTGCAAACACCGAAGTAAACACTAAAAATGTGTCCCTTTATACCGTTAAACCGTTCCGGAGGTGCGAATTTCCTTCGTAATGGGACACAGCACAGCTGTCATTCCTATCCCCTTGATGCCGTGCGCTGCCTCCTCAGCGTTGTTTTAAGCTGCCACGGAGCCTGCGCTGTTCTGTTAGCCCTTGGCCATGCCCAATTAGCGCTGCCTGTCTTCTGACATAATTTGGTGTCAGGCTGTCAGTGCCTGTGCGTCCACGCTGCTCCAGATCCCACCTCGCAGTCTCATCTAACGTAATCCCACTGCGGGCCTTGGAACCATGGGCATGCACAGTGCATAACCTCGACTCTCACTCCCCTCCTTCCCTCTTCTTCAGACTGTGCGGTGTCACGGCCGTGGCATGCTAGGGATCAGCTGACGGCGCACAGTCTAAAGAAGGCGGAGGGAAATGAGCGAGAGCCCGAGGGGAAGATATGCACTGCGCATGCCCATGGATCCCAGGCCCGCAGTGTGACTCAATCAGAAGACACTGCGAGGCGGGATTTCGGGCACCGCGGCCGCACAGGCGCAGCCAGCCTGACACCAAATTATGTCAGAAGACAGGCAGCGCAAATAGGGCATGCCCAAGGGATAACAGAACAGCGCAGGCTCCGTGACAGCTTAAAACAACGCTGAGGAGGCAGCGCATGGCACCAAGGGGGTAGGAATGACGGCTGTGCTGCGTCACATTACGAAGGAAAGTCCCAGCTCCGGGACGGTATAACGGTATCAGTGAACACATTTTATAAGTGTTAAGTTCTGCGTGTGCAAAGAGCTAAAAAAAAAGAGCTACCTTTTCCTTGTGCAGCATTACTGCTGCACAAGATGGCTCTTTCAGTAACAAACGACGGGGGGGGGGGGGGGACAGGTTCCCTTACATTTAGGTTGTTGTGCCAGCGTGGCGGTCGCAGGACACATTGCCGGCTACACAGCTGGGGATCAGCTGACGTTACTGAAACCCAATAACACTGGGTCGTATGTTTTTACTGTGCAGCCCGCACTTCTGAGCCGCAACTGGCGGTGTTGGAGCCCAGGAATAGCAGTTCAGGTGGTAGAAAGATGAACACAGCAGGAGACCTGGATGACACCCAATTACTTAATCAGGCAGAGGAGTGGCAAATTCCTGCGAGATCCAGGCCTGGTTCATTTTCAGGAAAGTAAGCCGGTCAACGTTATCGGAGGATAGTCGCATGCGACGGTCTGTTAGTACACCACCTGCGGCACTAAAGACACGTTCCGATAAGACACTAGCCGCAGGGCAAGCCAGCACCTCCAATGCATACTGGCTTAGCTCTGGCCATGTATCCAGCTTAGAGACCCAAAACTTGAACGGGGAAGAGCCGTCTGGGAGTACAGTAAGAGGGCAAGCCATGTAGTCTGTCACCATCTGACGGAACCGTTGCCTCCTGCTGACTGGAGCCGCCGGTGATGGTGTAGACATTTGGGGCGGGCACACAAAAGTGTGCCAGAGTTGTGCCATACTGGGCTTGCCTTGGGCAGAGGCACTGCTTCTGCTCCCTCTTTGGGCAGAGCCTCCCCCACTGCCTCGACGCACTGAGCTGCTTTGTAAAGCACTAGCAGCACTCCTCTCAGTTGGACAGGAGAAGATGATGGAATTCACCAGTGTGTCGTGGTACTCCCGCAATTTACGCTCCCGGGTCAACGCAGGGATGAGGTTTTGGACGTTGTCCCGGTAGCGAGGATCGAGGAGGGTGAACACCCAATAATCAGGCATGTTGAGAATGTGGTCGATGCGGCGGTCGTTTCTCAGGCACTGCAGCATGAAATCCACCATGTGCTGCAGAGTGCCAACCGGCCCAGAAACGCTGTCCCCTGCTTGAGACATGATCTCTGCCCGCTCGTCATCACCCCACCCTCGCTGTACACACTGACCACTGGACAATTGTGTCGCTCCCTCCTCTGGACGGAGCTCTTCCTCCTCCATTGACTCCTCCTCATCCTCCTCACAAATTGGCCCCTGCGTACCCCTTTGTGAGGAACCACGTGGCGCTGACTCTCCAGAAGCTGATGGAAAAGGTGACTCCTCATCCTCCACCTCTTCCACCACATCATCCCTTAACCCTTGCAAAGTTTGCTGAAGCAGGCAGATAAGGGGGACAGTCATGCTGACTAGTGCATCATCTGCACTTGCCATCCGCGTGGAATAATCAAAAGGACGCAAAACCTGGCAGACGTCCTTCATAGTGGCCCACTCTGTGGTTGTGAAGTCTGATCGGCGCTGACTGCGACTTCTTTGCGCCTGATGCAGCTGGTACTCCATAACTGCTTGCTGCTGCTCACACAACCGCTCCAACATATGTAACGTGGAATTCCACCGGGTAGGTAGGTCACATATGATGCGGTGTTCCGGAAGGCGGAATCGGCGCTGCAGAGCAGCAATGCGGGATCTGGCCAAGCTGGAACGCCGCAAGTGAGCACACTCTAGGCGGACCTTGTGCAGCAGGGCATCAAGATCCGGATAGTCCCTCAGAAAACTCTGCACAACCAAATTGAGCACATGTGCTAGACATGGGATGTGAGTGAGGTTGCCAAGGGCCAAAGCTGCCACCAGATTTCGGCCATTGTCACACACTACCATGCCTGGCTGGAGATTCGCTGGCAGTAACCACACATCGCTCTCCTGCTTTATAGCATTCCAGAGCTCCTGCGCTGTGTGGCTTCGATGCCCCAATGAAACTAGTTTCAAGACGGCCTGCTGACGTTTGGCCACGGCTGTGCTCATGTCGGTCATAGGTAAACGTTCACGGGTCCATGTGGGGGTGGACTGTGACGGATCCTGCAGAGAGGAATCAGAGGAACTGGTGTAAGAGGAGGAGTCGATGCGTACAGACTGGATTCCTGCAATCCTTGGAGTGGGCAGGACACGTCCTGCGCCACTCGCACGATCTGTACCTGGCTCAACAACATTAACCCAATGGGCAGTGAGGGAAACATATCGCCCCTGTCCATGCTGACTGGTCCACGCATCGGTGGTGAGGTGGACCTTGCTACTGACGGCGTTCAGTAGCGCATGTTTTATGTTTGCCTCAACATGCCTGTGCAGGGCAGGGACAGCCTGCCTGCTGAAGTAAAAGCGGCTGGGCACCTTGTACTGTGGGACTGCCAATGCCATCAAGTCACGGAAGCTGTCAGTCTCCACCAGCCTGAACGAGAGCATTTCCAGGGACAACAGTTTGGCAATGCCTGCATTCAGAGCCTGTGCTCGGGGGTGGTTGGCCGAGAATGCCCGCCTTTTCTCCCATGCCTGTACTACCGATGGCTGTAGAGTAGACTGGGAGTGTGAGGATGACTGGGAAGGTGGTGCTGTGGGTGGAATTACACAAGGTCTCTGGGAGGAAGCCAAACCAGCTGTGCGTGAGCTGGAGGAAGAGGCAACACGAGCTGAAGAGGTGGTAGCTGCCGCTGTTGGTTGGCCTACATCTTCAGTGTGTTTCTGTAACTCCACCGCGTGCCTGGTCCGCACATGTTTCCACATATTTGTGCTATTGAGGTTGCTGACATTTTTCCCTCTTTTTACTTTATGATGACACAGCTTGCATTTGACAAAACAAATGTCATCTGCAACTGTGTCAAAAAAGGACCAGGCACTGCAAGTCTTGGGAGCGCCCTTTTTGGCTTTGGAAAGAGACAGGCTCCTAACGGGTGCCAAAGTGGAGGCTACAGGCTCCGCAGTCTTCCCCCTCCCTCTCCCTCTTTGGCCCGTAAGAGGAAGCTCTTCCTCTGAGCTGCTCCCACCACCTTCCTGTTCCTCACGCCACGATGGGTCAAGGACCTCATCATCTCCACTACCCTCTGCCACCAACTGCTCCTCCTGGGTAGTCTCAGCAGCACAGTACGCACGAGAAAGCGGCACCTGAGTTTCATCATCAGATGCGTACTGCGCTGTGGTCACCGGAGGCACTGGCCCACCTGCCTCTTCAGAGTCAGAGAGAAAAAGGTGTTGGGCATCACTGCACACTGCCTCTTCTTCCATTTCTCCAATGCTGCTTGGCTGGCCCCCTGTTTCCAAGCCAAGAGATTCAGAGAACAGAAGTAGAGACGGCTCCTGTCCTGGGCTCTCTGACTGCCTGGCCAATTTGGCAGGTGGTGAAGAGACAGATGGCTGCTCTCCAGTGCTCTGTGCCTGAGAGGATGTGGCACTAACTGAAGTCGATGCCGAGGCGTTAGCTGCCATCCACCCGACAACGGCTTCAATTTGGTCTTCACGCAGCAGCGGTGCACGGCGCTCTCCGACAAAGCTGCGCATGAAGGACTGTTCCCTGCTGAAACTGAGTGACGACGAGTCACCGGCGCCCGCAGCAGGCACAGAATCACCACGTCCTCTCCCTGCTCCTCTCCCTGCTCCGCGCCCACGCCCACGTGCCTTACTCCCTGCCCTCTTCATCTTGGTTGACAGATAAAGATAAGCAGAAAAGTACTAAGGCCTTAGTGTGCTTATTCCTGTAATGCTCCTCCTAACAGGTGTAAGAAACACTAATGTTGTAAATTGTGGACTAAACTTTATTATTTTGCAAATGTGGCCTACACAAGTGTAAGTTGTGTTTGGTGAACTTAACCTTTTTTTTGGTGCAGATCGGGCTACAGAGCTAGTTTAAATCACACGGAGACCGTGCAGACAGCCGTAAACGGCGCTGCAAGGCCAAGAAACCCTCCTCTCGGTTATCCTATATAGTGTTTTTCCACTATTTAGCTGGATACGAGTGGAAAGACACTAATAGGAATTTTTTTTTTCAAATTTTAAACTGGCTGCACTATTTGAAAAAAAGGAAATTGTTTTTCAAGGTATGAGGCAGTAACGCACCCTGAGCTGAATCCAACCGGCTATGGCTGCACACAGACTACAGGGCGAGCTGCGCTCACACAGAGACCGTGCAGACAGCCGTAAACGGCGCTGCAAGGCCAAAAAACCCTCCTCTAGGTTATCCTATATAGTGTTTTTCCACTATTTAGCTGGATACGAGTGGAAAGACACTAATAGGAATTTTTTTTTTCAAATTTTAAACAGGCTGCACTATTTGAAAAAAAGGAAAATTTTTCTCAAGGTATGAGCCAGTAACGAACCCTGAGCTGAATCCAACCGGCTATGGCTGCACACAGACTACAGGGCGAGCTGGGCTCACACGGAGACCGTGCAGACAGCCGTAAACGGCGCTGCAAGGCCAAAAAACCCTCCTCTCGGTTATCCTATATAGTGTTTTTCCACTATTTAGCTGGATACGAGTGGAAAGACACTAATAGGAATTTTTTTTTTCAGATTTTAAACAGGCTGCACTATTTGAAAAAAAGGAAAATTTTTCTCAAGGTATGAGCCAGTAACGAACCCTGAGCTGAATCCAACCGGCTATGGCTGCACACAGACTACAGGGCGAGCTGGGCTCACACGGAGACCGTGCAGACAGCCGTAAACGGCGCTGCAAGGCCAAAAAACCCTCCTCTAGGTTATCCTATATAGTGTTTTTCCACTATTTAGCTGGATACGAGTGGAAAGACACTAATAGGAATTTTTTTTTTCAAATTTTAAACAGGCTGCACTATTTGAAAAAAAGGAAAATTTTTCTCAAGGTATGAGCCAGTAACGAACCCTGAGCTGAATCCAACCGGCTATGGCTGCACACAGACTACAGGGCGAGCTGGGCTCACACGGAGACCGTGCAGACAGCCGTAAACGGCGCTGCAAGGCCCAAAAACCCCCCTCTAGGTTATCCTATGTAGTGTTTTTCCACAATAGAGCTGGAGACTGGTGGAAAAACACTAATAGGAAATTTGAGAAAAAATGTGCAGCAGGCTGCACTAAGAGCAAAAAAGAACAACTGTGTGAGGCAGTGTGAACCCCCCCTGAGCTGAATACAACCGGGTATATGGCTGCACACAGACTACAGAGTGAGCTGCACACACACACACACACAGAGACCTTGCAGAACGCTGTTAAAACAGCGCTGCAAGGCAAGAGCAAGGTGAACAGTGAAGAACACACAGCGTTTTGCTAAATTAGCCTTTGGAAAGGAAAATAAAGCAATTAGCTAGCTCGACTGGCCCTCAGTTAGAACACAGCGTCCTGTCCCTAACTGAAATCACAGCAGAGTGAGCGCAAAATGGCGGCAGCGCTTTTTTATAGTGCAGAGTGACATCATTTCAGCAGCCAATCCCAGCCTTGCCAGTACTTACATGCCCACCATGCTAAACAGGATGTGCCCACACTTTCATTCATTCCTCATTGGCTGCTGCGTTCAATTTGAATTCTGGGAACTTCCGATTCCGGTATCCGATACGCGGGAAGTATCGGAATTCAGTATCGGAATTCCGATACCGCAAATATCGGCCGATACCCGATACTTGCGGTATCGGAATGCTCAACACTAGTGTTTACTAAATTAGATCTGCGGGGTGCTTATAACCTGATTCGCATCCGTGATGGGGGCAAATGGAAAACGGCGTTTAACACCAGAGATGGGCACTATGAGTATCTGGTGATGCCCTTCGGGCTCTGTAATGCCCCAGCCGTTTTCCAAGACTTTGTGAACGACATCTTCCGGGATATGCTTTCCACCTCAGTTGTAGTCTATCTGGATGATATTCTCATCTTTTCTCCAGATATTGACTCCCACCGGAGAGATGTTGGCAGAGTCTTCGACCTCCTACGGGCAAACTCTCTTTATGCTAAGTTGGAGAAGTGTATGTTTGAGCAGGAGTCTTTACCGTTCCTGGGCTATATCATCTCCGCCCAGGGATTGGCTATGGATCCTGCCAAACTACAGGCTGTGAGGGACTGGCAAGAGCCCCATTCTCTTAAAGCGGTGCAGTGCTTTATGGGGTTCATTAACTATTACCGCCAGTTCATTCCCCACTTCTCAACTCTGGTAGCTCCCTTGGTAGCCCTCACCAAGAAGGGAGCGAATCCCAAATTGTGGTCGGAAGAGGTCTCCAAGGCCTTCACTTCTATTAAGTCCCACTTTGCTAGCACCCCCATCTTACATCGTCCCGATGTGGATAAGCCATTCCTAATGGAGGTGGATGCCTCATCTGTTGGTGCTGGAGCAGTCCTCTATCAAAAGGATGCTCAAGGTCGGAAGCATCCATGCTTCTTCTTCTCTAAGACCTTCTCGCCAGCGGAGAGAAACTACTCCATCGGGGAAAGGGAGTTGCTAGCAATGAAGTTGGCCTTTTCAGAGTGGAGACACCTTCTGGAAGGTGCTCGGTTTCCCTTCCAAGTTTACACGGACCACAAAAATTTGGTCTACTTGCAAACAGCCCATCGGCTAAATTCACGCCAAGCCAGATGGTCCTTGTTCTTTTCCCGGTTCCACTTTTCTCTTCATTTTCTCGCCGGGGAGAAAAATATTCGTGCTGACGCTCTCTCTCGCTCCCTTATGTCAACTGAAGAGGAGGAAGAGGAGCCTCGGCTTATTGTCCCTTCTGAGAGCCTGAGAACCGTAGCGCCGGTTTCGCTAGAGTCTGTGCCACCGGGCAAGACTTTTGTGCCCATTAATTTGCGACCGGAGGTTCTCTCTTGGGCTCATTCGTCCAGGGTGGGTGGACACTTTGGGACAAAGAGGACATCTGAGCTACTGGCGAGGACGTACTGATGGCCGCATATGGTCCGGGATGTCAGGGATTATATTCTGGCGTGTGTCTCCTGCGCCAAAAATAAATCTCTACGTCAAAGGCCAGCTGGGTTGCTCTATCCCTTGCCGGTAGCAGATAGGCCCTGGGAGATGGTCGGGATGGACTTTGTCGTGGGTTTACGCAAATCTCGCGGCTGTACCATCATTTGGGTCATCACCGATCATTTCTCAAAAATGGTGCATTTGGTGCCGCTACCACGGTTACCTTCTGCACGGGCCTTGGCAGCGTTGTTCATTAAACACATCTTCCGCCTACATGGTATGCCTGACAAAATTGTCAGTGACCGGGGTCCCCAGTTTGCGTCTCGGTTCTGGAGAGAGCTTTGTCGTCTTCTCAGTATTGAGTTGAATCTCTCTTCTGCTTATCATCCCGAGACGAATGGGTTGGTAGAGAGGGCCAACCAGACCTTGGTCACATACCTGCGACATTTTGTTTCAGCCAGGCAGGATGACTGGGCATCCTTGCTATCATGGGCAGAGTATGCGCTGAACAACGCCGTAGCCGACTCCACTGGACAAACCCCATTCCTCCTCAACTATGGTCAGCATCCACTGGTACCTGTGCCTATGCCCGTGTCTTCCGCAGACTCCAGGGTGGCAGACTGGGCTGTGGAGGCACGGGATATTTGGGACCGCACTCAGGATGCCATTCGGGCCTCTAAGGGGAGAATGAGGTCCCGCTCCGACCTTTGCTCCTGGCGACTTAATGTGGCTCTCCGCCCGTAACATCAGGCTGCGTGTTGAGTCCACTAAGTTTGCTCCTCGCTACTTGGGTCCCTTAAAGGTCCTCGAACAGGTTAATCCTGTGGTCTACCGTCTGGCCCTTCCTCCACGCCTTGGTATCACCGACACCTTTCATGTGTCCCTTCTTAAGCCCGTATACATGTCCCGGTTTTCTGAGTCATCTGCCAAGACATCGGGTTCGTCTATGGACGATTTCGAGGTGAACGCTATCTTGGGGTGCAAGGTGGTACGTGGCAAAAAATTTTTTGGGGTGGACTGGAAGGGTTATGGTCCTGAGGATAGGTCCTGGGAGCCTGCTGAGCACATTCGGGCTCCGCAGCTTATTGCTGCCTTCGAACGTAGCGAGGCCCAAGGAGGGGGGGCCTGGGTGGGGGGTAATGTTAGGAGTCGAGTTTCCTCTGCTGCACAGGGGGAATCTCGATCCGTGTCTGCTGCGGTCTCCCATTCTGCTTCGGCCACAGTGGGCTCTGCTCAGCGGAGGCGTCGCTCCCAGCGTCTTGCTGGGACTGATTCTGTGCAAAGGGTTACTGCTGCCTTTTCTGGCTCTCCTGTTGTACCCTGCACTGATCTGCGGCGAGCGGGCTTCTCTGGGACTAAGTCCTTATTTGCACACACTGAGCATGCCCAGGGCAAGATCTCCCGTTGGTTAGTGGCGTCCGTCTGTGCGGCACCGCATGCACTCTCGTGCCTTTATACACTATTTTTATAGTTTCCTTACACACCCAGTTGCGGTGTTGTGCCAGCAAGTGGTCTAATCGGACTTCAATCCTGTGTTGGGGTTGTGTTCGCTGACTTCTTGCTCGCGCTCTATGTGCGGTACCGCGGTCCTGTGACGCAACAGGATCGCTTCCTTCACGCAGTGTGAAGTTAACCCGTGCGTGTATACTTATAGTACCGCCATATAGTCCGTCTTACTAGCAGCAGGGTTTTTACCTGCACGGTGGACCTCGGACTGCGAACGCACCTTGTTTCATATCATCTATACTTGGTGCGTTCCGCCAGTCCTTAACACTAAGGGGGTGATGAAGGGGGGTTTGATTTACTATTTATAGCGGTTTTTTTTTAGCGGATTTTTATGATTGCGTTACCACATTTTGAGAGCTATAATTTTTCCATATTTGGGTCCACAGAGTCATGTGAGGTCTTGTTTTTTGCGGGATGAGTTGACGTTTTTATTGGTAACATTTTCGGGCACGAGACACTTTTTGATCGCTATTTTATTTTTGTGAGGCAGAATGACAAAAAACAGCTATTCATTCATTTTTTTGGGGGGAGGCGTTTATACCGTTCCGCGTTTGGTAAAATTGATAAAACAGTATTATTCTTCGGGTCAGTACGATTACAGCGATACCTCATTTATATATCTGTTTTTATGTTTTGGCGCTTTTATACGATAAAAACTATTTTATAGTAAAAATAATTATTTTTGCATCGCTTTATTCTGAGGACTTTAACTTTTTTATTTTATCACTGATGATGCTGTATGGTGGCTCGTTTTTTGCGGGACAAGATGATGTTTTTAGCGGTACCATGGTTATTTATATCAGTCTTTTTGATTGCGTGTTATTCCACTTTTTGTTGGCCTCATTTTTTTTTTTACGGTGTTCACTGAAGGGGTCAATCACTGATATAGTTTTATAGGTGGAGTCGTTACGGACGCGGCGATACTAAATATGTGTACTTTTATTTTTTTTTATTTAGATAAACAATTGTATTTATAGGAAGAATATATACATATTTTTTTGGGGGGGGGAATTTTTTTTACATTTTTTTTACACATGTGAATTTTTTTTTTTTTACACTATAACATTGCCCCAGGAGGGGCATCATGTTACAGTGTAAGATCGCTGGTCTGACACTTTGCTGTGCACGGTGTCAGATCAGCGATCTGATGTGCACTTCTCCTTCCTTCCCGGCACCTGCTCTGAGCAGGCGCAGTGAAGCCACCTCCCTGCAGGACCCGGATGCCGCGGCCATCTTAGATCCGGTCCTGCTGCAGGGAAGAGGAGGTAAGAGACCCGCGTAGCAATGCGATCACATCGCGTTGCTCCGGGGGTCTCAGGCAAGCCCGCAGGGAGCCCCCTCCCTGCGCGATGCTTCCCTATACCGCCGGCACACCGCGATCATGTTTGATCGTGGTGTGCCGGGGGTTAATGCGCCTGGGCGGTCCCTGTCCGCTCCTGGCACATAGTGCCAGATGTCAGCTGTGACAGTCAGCTGACACCCGGCTGCGATCGGCCGCGCTCCCCCCGTGAGCACAGCTGATCATGTATCACGTACTATCCCGTCGGTGGTCATAAAGGCCCATCCCACCTCGACGGGATAGTACGTCTAATGTCAGATAAGGGTTAAGGCTAGAATCTCCTGATGGATTTCTGAGGAGTGGGGTGTTGAGTTTTTCTGTAAATTCTCTTTTATTTTTATTTGAGACTGCAGGGAGGTAATCACTTCCCTGTTTTTCTTTTTAAGCCTGGATGAAAGTTGGATCAGGCTCCCCCTCAATACTGCCTTATGTGCACACCATAGGACAAACGGATCTATGTCCTCTGATGAGTTTTCTTTGATATAATTGGCTATTGTCCTATCTATGATTTCCTTGTATTCAGGAAGCTTAAAAAGTGTTGGACTCGATTTCCATGGAAAGGTATTATTGAGGGAGGGTCCGAGAATAAATTCACCCATAATTGGGGAGTGGTCCAAAAAGGATTTATCTAATATGTCAATTTTTGTAAATTTGGATAATGAAAATATATTAGTCAGAAACAAGTCAATTCTCAAAAATGATTTATGGACTGTAGAGTAAAACGTAAATTCCCTGGAAGACACGTTGAGACAGCGAAATACGTCAAAGAGTTCATTTTTATTGATCCAATTAAGGGACAGCGATTGTCGGCGTACCAAAGAGGAGGAGTCCAAGAGAGCATCTGGCACCATATGAAAGTCCCCTGCTATTATCAAATCTCCTCTCCTGACCTCATTGACCTTTTTTATTAGCTTATTAAAAAAATGGATGTGTCGTCTATTTGGTGTGTAGACATTTACGATTGTGCAGACCTTAGAATTTAAGTTCGCTATGAGGATGTGGAACCTTCCCAGTGGGTCAATCACTTCTTTTATCAATTGGAATGGGACATTATTATTAACTAGATGGTGGCCTGATTCTAACGGGTATTCTAGAATATGCATGTCCTCGTAGTATGTTGCCCAGCCACGTAGTATATTGCCCAGCCCACATAGTATATTGCCCAATCACGTAGTATATTGCTTAGTCACGTAGTATATTGCCCAGCCACATTGTATATTCCCAGTCACGTAGTATTTTGCCCAGCCATGTAGTATATTGCCCAGCCGCGTAGTATATTGCCCAGCGACACAGTATATTGCCCAGCCATGTAGTATATTACCCAGTTACATAGTATATTGCCCAGTGATGTAGTATATTGCCCAGGCATGTAGTATATTGCCCAGTTACATAGTATATTGCCCAGTGACATAGTATACAGCACAGAGCCATGTAATATATTGCACAGCGACGTAGTATACAGCACAGAACCACGTAGTATATTGCCCAGCCACGTAGTATATTGGCCAGTCACGTAGTATATTGCCCAGCTACGTAGTATATTGCCCAGCCACATATGTCACAGGTTAAAAAGTAAAAAATAAACATATACTCACCTTCCGAGGGCCCCTTGTAGTTTGGTC